>NW_004567112.1:55225967-55260987 GCF_000260355.1 Condylura cristata
AAGAATATCATAAAAAGTATCTATATAAGAAATGCACACATAATGTTGACACTTGCTTACCAGCTTATTTTTAACCTCAACCATTAAAATTGGGGAATAATATACAGAACTTGAAAAGTCTTTCATATGGTTCTATACATGTAACTGACTTTGTTTCTTTTTTTTTTTTTTTAAGATTTATTTATTTGTGCTGGGATACAGGTCAGAGGACCAGGGACAGTGAGAGGATGCACCAGAAACAGAGTGGGGAGCAGAACAGGCAGATTGATGAAGTACACTGCTGAGGGGAGCAGTGGGAGAGACAGGAGAGATCTGCCATGCCATGTGGATGACCTCCAGGGCTGGGGATTAAACTTGCACTGAGGCTGCAACCAGCTTGCAGTGCTGTGTCCCAACCTGTTGCACCACCAGAGAGGGCCCTGATTCTATTTCTGTCCCATCTGGCATTTCCATCTCATATTCCTAGCACTGTAAGATACTTCCACTTATCTGTAATTTTCTCTGATTCACTTTTATTTTCCATGCAACCTGACTTCCATGTTTATTATTCCCTGACACATACCTCTCTGCTGTCACCAATGACATCCTCTGAGTCAAATTCACTGTTTTCTCTTTCCTTTTAAACTTCCCTTACCTACTTAAGTCCTTGACTCTATTTTTCTAAACTTTCTGGTTCACATCAGCTTCATGGGCAGCCTACAGTCCTAAACTTACAGTGACTTATCATGGCTTTTAGGGGAAAAAAACCCTATGTTTTCTTTTTATTTATTATTTCCCACCACCATACCTGTGTTTCCTTGGTCTGTTAAGTCTTCCAGGTATCTATTGATAGCCACTGTTTTTTTAAAGTATTTTATGTTGTCAGATCGTCTGTTATATGAATGTCCAATATTCGTTTTTATATTTCTGACATACCTTTCTGTCAATTGTTTTTTTAAAATAATTTAGTGTACCTTAACTCCATTATTTCTAATTGTTAGCTGCTTCATATTTCCTTTTCTTTATTCCACTGTTATTTTATATCCTCCATTGTTTTTTGACTTCTATACAGCAAAACTGTTATGCTGAACTCACCTCTGTCATGCTCCATATTGCCAGTGAGTCGGGATTCCTTTCAGGGTCTTGGTTTGTTTTTTGATCTGGCATTTGTGATATGTTCTTCTGTCTCCTCATTCTTAGCTTATGGTTTCAATAAGGCTAGATTTCCACATGTCTTTGCACCTGCTGAAGTAACTAAGACGCATACTAGTGAGGGTTAGCAGGTATAAAAGAAGACCAGGGCAGTAGGGCACTGTAGTAGGGCCAGGCCACAGGCTGGCAAGGCAAGGGGTGGGAGTGCCAGGAGTCAGGCAGGCCTGCCAGCCCCTGCCAAATCTTTACTCATTCTCTCTGGGATCTCACTGGCGTTGTCTTGTGGTCGCTTCCTCTCATAGCCGGTCTGTTGTAGTCCTTCTCATGGCACCACCCTGAGAGCCTGGTATCTGCTCAGGTGTGCCTACTTATGCAGCCCACACTGTACTCCAGGTGTCCACCTCGTGCATGTCAGGCTGCAGGTGGTAGCCCAGAGGCTAGTCTCATAAGAGCCTGACCCAATCACTTACCCCACAGAAACCAAAGGACCACCCCCAATAGACTTAGGAATTTGAGTTTTGTTTTGCTTTTTTTTGATGGGGGGGTTGTTGTTGTTGATTTGTGTGTATGTGTATGTGTATTTGAACTTTGAAATGTGCTGTGGATGCTGGAGTTACACCGTGATTCCCTCCTTGTTCTTCGTTTCTCTTATAGTCTCGGGTCCACTTCCCCTCTAGGCTGTTTTTAAGCCCTGATGTAGGACTGGACCCAGAATGTAATTGCTAGGGGGCCACAAGATGGAAGCTGAGCTCTTATCTTTACCGAAGAGTCTTAGCCCGTGGATGTTAGCTTCTATTGTTAGCAGGCCCGTGAGCCTTAGTTTGGTCATGTGTTTTTGTTTTGGGTTAGCCCTGAGAGATGGGGTGGCAGGTGCTTTGAGTCCCTCAGCCTGGGCTTTGAGTAGTAGCCTTTTCTACCAGGAAGCCCAGGTGCTCTGACTCAATTCAGGCTCCAGTTAATCCACAGTAATTCAGCCAGTAATTCCTGGCTCCCTGCATCTCTCCTGCCTTCTCCAGCACAGCTCCTACCTGGGGGACCCACTCATACACCCCTGTATCCAAGGCAGCGCTGGCCTCAGGAGCTCTGATGGATCCGTAGCTGCAGTGGCTCTGCACAGCAGCTACCCCTCTGCTTGCAGGTTGTGCTGTCGCTCATCACTCTGAAAACACTGAGGATTTTTTCCTGCCCCTTTCCTACCTAACCGCTGGGCTTAGTGTGTGCTCTGACTGTCCATTTTCTCCTTTTCAGCTTCTTAATTTTACAGAACTTGAGTTGTACTCAGCAGTGGAAACCCAGTGTCTTCACTTGCTGCCATCTTGCAGAACCTCGAGGAATGAAACTTGAATGGATCCCCACTTCACCAACTTTCTGCTGCATTTATGTATTCATTTCTAATCTGATTTGTATAGTGAACAGAGTCATAGCTTGCCTGCCTCTTCTTTATGTTCATCAGCCCTACCCAATCCCAGGCAACCCCGAACAAGATTCACAGCTTCCTGAGTTGAGTCTCCAAAAACCCCAAATCAAGGCCTTTCCTCACAAACAGTTCAACTGGGTTTCCAACTCTTGGTGATCATTTTACAAAAGGTAGTACTAGTAAAATGGGGGAGTGGAAGAGAAACTGATACAAGATTACTAAATCGTACTGACAAAATCAATTTCAAAAGTAGAGACACATTTGTGTCTTTTGTTTCAAAAGGTATGTCAGTCTTCATTCAGTAATGGTGTTTGGTGGTATGGGCTAGCATTTGAAACACAACACAGAATGTAACCTGTTGGAGCCTCAGGAAGGTCTAAGCATGGATATACTTTTTTTTTTAATAAGATTTATTTATTTACTAATACAGAACTGGGGTACAGGCCAGAGGTGCAGGGGCAGCGTGAGGGTTCACCACAAGAGTTGGGAGCAGAACAGGCAGATTGACAAAGTGCACTACTGAGGGGAGCAGCGGGCAGGTCAGGAGAGGTCTGCCGCGCCATGTGGTCACCTCCTGGGCAGGCGGGAATTGAACTCATGCTGAAGTGGCTTTAGCTTCTTAGTGCTGTGCTTTAACCCACTGTGCCACCAGGGAGGGCCCAGATATGCTTTTTATGTTGCTGTTAATGTAACCTCTAAGATAATGATCCTCATATTTAAGTGTTTAAGTGTCATCTGGGGAGATTTTTTTCAATTTGATGTGGGACCCTACTCCCAAAGACTAGGACTCAAAGGTCTGGGGAGATGTCCCCACCTCTATGTTTGTTTGGTTCAGGCCCAGATGGCTCAAGCCTTGAGCTTGGACTTGTGCCATGCATAGTTCCTCCTTCAGCTGTTTCTTGGTCTTCAGGTCCTCTTTTTGCAACACAGGCCCCTCCTTTCTTGGGCTTCATGTCTAGAAGTTTATACTTCTTGCCTTCGTAGAACTTTCTGTGGTTTTTCTCTCTGAATCTGATTAATGATGGTGAGAATATTGGCAACAGATTTGCAAACAACTGGAATCTTGGAGACTTTAGGCTTGGAGCTGCCTGTTACTTTAGTAACACTCATCTAGGACAGCTCTACCTTCAGGTGATCCAGCTGCTTCAGCAGTTCTTGCTTCTTGCCAAGCACTCGGACTTTAATCTTGGCCACCCCAAACTCGGAGAGTGAATCCAAATAGGCGGTTTTTTTTTTTTTTTAAAGATTTATTTATTTATGCATACAAGAACTGGGGTATGGGCTAGGGGTGCAAGGGGATGAGAGGATTCACCAGAGACAGAGTGGGGAGCAGAACAGGTGGACTGACTGAAATCCACTGTTGAAGAGAACAGCATGGGTGCTGTGGGTGCTGTGGCGAGTCAGGCTGTGGATCGCTTCATGGTGCTGTGCTTTAACCTGTTGTGCCACCAAGGAGGTCCCCAAAGGCATTTTAAGGCTCCCTTTGGGGTTATTCTAAAGCACATCAGCCTACACCATTTTTTAAAATAATCTGTATTACCAGCATCTCCTTCAACAAAAGCCATCGGAGTAAAAATGGTTACTTTAAGAAATGGTGCTGGGCCCTCCCTGGTGGCGCAGCGGGTTAAAGCACAGCACTGAGAATCTAAAGCCGCTTCCGCATGAGTTCGATTCCCGCCTGCCCCGGAGGTGACCACATGGCGTGGCAGACCTCTCCTGACCCGCCCGCTACTCCCCTCAGCAGTGTACTTCTGTGATCTGCCTGTTCTGTTCCCCACTCTGTCTCTGGTGAAGCCTCTCACCACCCGTGAGCCTCTGGCCTGTACCCCAGTTCTGTATGAACAAATAAATAAATCTTAAAAAAAAAAAAAAAAGAAATGGTGCTGAGCAAAATTATGAAGAACATAGGGTTTTATCTTAAAAAGAATATTGTCTTTGACCTACATCATTTCTAGGGACAAAACAATTAAACAAGAATAAAAATAACTCTTATAAAAAATAGTTCTTACATTAACCACCTTTAAAGATGGCATTGGATTTAGAAGCCAAAGTCTTCATTATAAAAGTTATAATCAGGACAAAGACATTTAAAAAGTTACTTAGCTCTTAATTAGATATTAGGTATTTACTCAGTAAAACCAAAACTGCATCATGACTAAAAAAAAATTTGACCTAGTGAAAAATGTTAAAAACCAAATACCATAATTTCTACATGTCTCCCAAAATTTGATAATTGAATTTTTTAATCACATCAAGATTAACTGATTTCATGAGAAATCTACATCTTCTAAAGTGACACCCGAACTATCAACTTCAACTTTTATTGCCTAAAGTAAAAATTATTTTTTTCTGGGCCTCCCTGGTGCTGCAGAGGTTAAAGTCAGTGTTATCAAGCTTTTACCAGCCACTGTGGCATGAGTTCAATCCCTGCCAGGGAGGTGATCCACATGACGCAACAGACCTCTCCTGTCTCGCCTGCTGCTTCTCTCAGCAGTGTACTTTGTCAGTCCGCCTGATCTGCTTCCCATTCTTTCTCTGATGAAACCTCTCACCCCCTGCACCTCTAGCCTACACCACAGTTCTTATATACATAAACTACATTTTTAAAATTATTTCTTTCAGGTTACAATAGAGGAAATCGATATAGTGATTAATAGTTCATTTTTCAAAAATAATTTAACATGGATCTTCATGAGATCATGTCAGTAGTTAGAAAATTCAAGTGTTTCTTCCTGTTATACATGTCATTTTAACTACATCAACATTTAGTTAATAAGATTTTGTTTTGTATATACAAGCCTGGCATCAGTGTTTGTGTAGCATAGGTAGAAGTATAATGAAGGAAAAAAGGCGAGGACAAATGGAGAAATATTAATATTGACTGAATAACAAAGGAAAATTTATTTGAGCTCTGAGCTCAGATCAGCCAATGTGAAATTTTGAGCCTGGGCATGAAGAAATGTCAACAAGATGAATGACAGGAGTAAAAGTCAATGTCAGACATTGTACACAATCCCTTTTGGAGAATGGAAGCAAACATCTACATCATTTGAACCCTGAAAGACCTCCACTTTTCCCAGAAGGCCTTTACAGGTTTTTTGTTTTTTTTTTTTATTACTGTATCTTAGTTCCTTTACCTCTCCAAGCTTCATTCTTCTCTCCAGTCAAAGCTTGCTCATTGTCTGGTGGATTACAGAAGGTTACCTAAAAGGAGTGCCAAGCATTTGAAAGGCTTACTCCACCAGAGCTGTCACTGTAACAAACTCTTTTCTGAGTAAACAATTTTTATTACCACGTGATAGTTTTGTCAAGGGCAAGCTCAATGCCAGAGTCTTAGACTCAGAAGAGCACAGGGTTGGAAGGATGTTAAAGGTCATCTTTGTTCCAAGCCCTGGCTCTTCATCCAGTGCCAGGTCAGAACCTGTGAGAGTTTAATGCGGCTAGTAATTTGGCACCTTCCTAACAGCTATTCCCTAAACAGTTGCTCAACATTTATTTAGGAATTTAAAAATCTAAATAATTGCAAAAAATGTCATTTCCATCCCTCCTACTTAGTAGTCTTTAGCACAGTTATGCAACTTTCCACTTGAGTGGTCAAAATGAGCTGATCCTGGGTTAAAAGGTAAGACTCAATTATCGTTTCCAAAGTCTCTTTTGCAGCACTGAATTAATGAGAAAAGCTGACACTAAAACAAGAGTAGTAGTTAATCAATAATTCACACCACACAATGAATTAATAAATTTCTACATCTTAAATTTGTGTACCACCATGTTTAGCATTTCCTTGGCAGTCAAAAGCTAAGCACAGTAGTGTTAAAAACTAGTATGAGTGCCATATACTCTTTAAAAAGGTTAATTTCTTATGTACTGAGAATACTCTAGTTAATTCATATTAGCAAGTAATATATAATTTCATTAACTTCTTATATTTTTATATTGTGAGGTTATAGCTTGGAAATACCTTTCTCCATGACCACTGAAACAGATTATGTCATAGATGAAATACTCCTTAAATTTCTCTGAGACCAAGCTTAGAATGCTTGGAGTCAAATTTATGGAAAATTTCCTCATGGTTAATTAATGACCACAGCCACAGACAGCTGGGTCAGATGTGGACTATAGAAAGACAGGCCTAAAAGAATAGAAAAATCATGTACTTAAATATTCAGAGCAAAGTCAGCAAAATTCAGTTTTTCTAGACAGCCAACTCATTTTCTCCACAGAAGTTGTGTGAGTAGGATCTACACCTAATTGTCTCTTTCCTCGTTTCATTTTTACCTGTAAAAAAACAGCTACTTGATAAATCCACTCTTGATGTTGGCTCATGAAAAGACAGGCAAAGTGACTACTTGTTTTAAAAATAAATTCACAAATCCCATATAAATAGCAATTAAATCCCAAAAGAGAATGCTTTAAAATGTCCCTGTTGAAATTCACAATTGCATTTCACTTGCCTAATTTCAACCCACCCACTTGTGCAGCTTAATACAAAAAAACCCCAGGCCTATATTTAAAACAAAGTGACATTTAACAAACTACTTAACTATTGAAATTTAAAATATACTCTGCCTAAACTACATTTTTAATAAAAATTCTAGACCTCAGAGTCTATGTCATCTCAATGTACAATGTACATACTATCTTGAACACAATGTCTTTCTCTTCCCTAACATACCATGTACATGCCTGCAAACAGGCACATACAATGTAAACACTAAAAAAAATTTGAAGGGCTTACCATGAAAGAAAAATTTAATAAGTCAGCGTAAATAAACTTGAGTAGCTAATGGAACACAATTATTTTAAAATTTCATTTTCTTTTGAAAAGTAAGTATATCTTAAAAATATAGCAGAAGCCATCAACCACTTGCCTCACTTATGAGATGTGTTAAAATAGACATAATTTGTTATCCATGTCAGGGCAGCCAGAGGGCATAAATTCTTTAGATGCCACCTGGTTAAAATAGCAACAGCAAATTTTGGCCCTCCCTGGTGGTGCAGCAGGTTAAAGCACAGCACTGAGAAGCTAAAGGCACTTCCGCATGAGTTCGATCCCCACCTGCCCCGGAGGTGACCACATGGTGTGGCAGACCTCTCCTGACCCGCCCGCTGCTCCCCTCAGCAGTGTACTTCGTCCATCTGCCTGATCTGCTCCCCACTCTGTCTCTGGTGAAACCTCTCGCCGCCCCTGAACCTCTGGTCTGTACCCCAGTTCTGTATGCATAAATGAATCTTTAAAAAAAAAAAAAAAAGCAACAGCAAATTTCAAGAGCTGAGTAAAGAGGGAGGAGGGAAAGAAGAAAAAAATCGAATAAAAAAAATCCAAAAATCTAGTATAAGTGAGGTCTGTTTTTTGACAAATAAAGCTTCAATCACTTTTAACCTAAGGGGAAATTAAAGACCCTTCTTAAGTTATTACTACAAAAATTGAAAAGAAAATCCACTTGTTTGAGGAAAAAAAAAAAAAGAAAACCCAACAACTTAGGCAACTGGAGCTGAAACTGTCTGTGTTTATTATTTTACCGCCAGTGTACCCACTGTAATGACATAAATTTGACAATGCACTTGGTGGTTGTGTCTAAAATGTGATCATTCCAGGAATGTACAGGGGAAAGAATTGTAAAAGCAAAAACAACAAGTAGATATTTTACAAAATTTAAAATGACACCAGTTTGATTAGAGGGGGGAAAAAAGAACAATTAACATAGTAACTTCACTTTTGTACTATATTCACAGGACATTTTTCTTTTTCGTTTTTTTAAAGATGTATTTATTTATTCATATAGAACTGGGGTACAGGCCAGAGATGTGAAGGGTGAGATTCACCAGAGACAGAGTGGGGAGCAGAACAGGCAGATCAACGAAGTACACTGCTGAGGGGAGCAGCGGGCGGGTCAGGAGAGGTCTGCCACGCCATGTGGACACCCCCCCAGCAAGCCGGGAATCGAACTCATGTGGAAGTGGCTAAGCTTCTCAGTGTTGGTGCTTTAACCCACTGCGCCATCAGAGAGGGCCTCACAGGACATTTTTCAATCTTCAAATTTAACTTTTGAAGAACAGCTTTTTTGAAATATTACTCACGTATCATTTGATTAAACCACTTCAAGTGTAGAATCCAATAATTTTTAACTGAATCATATAACCATCAGTTCAATTTTAGAACACTTTCATCACCCCCCAAAAAAAACCTCACTCATATTAGTAGTAACTTATTTCTCCAAATATCCAGCCTCAGGAAACCTCTAACCTACTTTCTGCCACTATACAATTTGCCTATACTGGACATTTTATGTAAATGGAATCATACAATATGTGATCTCTTGTGACCGACTTCTTTTCCTTAGCATACTATTTGAAAAGTTCATCCATGTTGTACTGTGTTTCAGTATTTCACTCCTTTTTATGGCCTAAAAATGTTTACAGCTAGGCAGTTCTCCCAATCACTGCTCTAGCTATATCCAGCGTTCTGGCCTGTTGTTTCTTTGGTTCCATTCATCTCAAAGTATTTTCTCATTTCTTTTATGACTTCTCCTTTGACCATTTAGAAAAATATTGGTTTGTTTTTATAAAGTTGTGAACATCCCAAATTTATTTTTGATATCTAAGTCAATTCCACATTCATCAGAGAACATAAGTTAAATGAGTGCATCCTTTTAAACTTACTAACCTTGTTGTATGACTAAGTATATGGGCTATCACAGAGATGTTCTATTTAAATTGAGGAGACTGTATTCTGATGCTTTTGGCTGAGTGTTTCATTGAATTCTTTAGATCTGCTCCCATTGTAATGTTGTTTGAGTATAATATATACTTATTGATCTTTTGATTAGTTGTTCTATTTACTATCCAAAGTGAGATATTGAAATATCTAACTATTAATATTTAGTTTTCTGTAGCTTCAATTCTGTTTTTGCTTCATGTAATTTGGGACCACATTACTATGTTCCCCAATTTTTTAAAAGAAAATCAGCCCTGGCCCTCCCTGGTGGCGCAGCGGGTTAAAGCACAGCACAAAGAAGCTTAAACCACTTCCGCAAGAGTTCGATCTCCGCCTGCCCCGGAGGTGACCACATGGCGTGGCAGACCTCTCCTGACCCGCCCGCTGCTCCCACAGCAGTGTACTTCGTGGATCTGCCTGTTCTGCACCCCACTCTGTCTCTGGTGAATCCTCTCACCCTCCGCATCTCTGGCCTGTACCCCAGTTCTGTACAAATAAATTTAAAAAAAAAAAAAAAGAAAGAAAATCAGTCCTCAGACTTGCTAGCATAATCCTTGCCCAAATCCTTACGAGGTAATTTTCAGATAGCTTTATAAGAAACTCTAAGATGACGTCTATTTTTTTACTATTAGTACTGAAAATTGGGTTGACTTGCCTTTTTTTATAATTCAAACATACCAGTTTAGTTCATTACTTTGTAGAATTGCTTTTCTATTAACATTGGTTCCAATACATTTGTTATTGTTGTTTTTTAAGATTTATTTATTTATTCACACAGAACTGGGGTGCAAGCCAGAGATGCAAAGGTGGTGAGATGCTTCACCAGAGACAGTGGAGAGCAAAACAGGCGGATTGTTGAAGTACACTGCTAGGGGAAGTTTTTTTGGGGGGGAGGGTGTCAGGAGAGTCTGCCGCATCATTTGGGTCACCTTCACACTGGGGACCGGACTTATGCTGAGGTGGCTGCTAGATGGCAATGCTGTGTCCTTACCTGTTGCGCCACCAGAGAGGGCGCCCTCCAATATATTTGTAAGAAAAATACTTTAACCATGTTGCAATTTCTAAGAACTATTAGACACTTAAAACATGAAGTATAGAGCCCTCCCTGGTGGCACAGCAGGTTAAAGCACAGCACTTAAAGGCTAAAGCCACTTCAGCATGAGTTCGATCCCCGCCCCTAAGGTGACCCACAAAGCTTGATAGACAGCTCCTATGTCACCCCCTGCTCCCCTCAGCAGTGTACTTTGACAAACAGCCTGTCCTGCTCCCCACTCTGTCTCTGGTGAATAATCTCGCTGTCCCTGAACTTCTGGCCTGTACCCCAGTTCTGTATGCATAAACAATAAATAAATCTTTAAAAAAAAAAGTTAAAAAAACAAACATTAAGTATATTTATATATATATGTATTTAATATATGAACAGCTAATACCTTGATTATAACTCATCCTATTTACTTATTATGTATTTAACTCATCCTATTACTTATTCACCTGGAATAAAATGACACCTTGGCATTTCTTAACTTTCAAAACCTAAGTTTTCCTCCAATATCTGACACCAAATTACTCATTTAACCTCAAAAATCTTCTTTGGCTTTCTGTTTTCACAACTATAAGAATACTACAACTTATTGTCTTAATTTATAAGGATACTGTGAGGAGAAAACAGGTAATAGATTAGATAGTTTAAAATTAAGTTGACTTTGTAAAATCATTTTTACAATCTATGGGCCTTATATTAAAAAACAAAAAAACAAAAAACAAAAAAAAAAACCCAGCATTTAGAAAAGAAAGAGCATTGTGTCAGGTCACACCTGTGAGTCCTGTAGGCAGGAACCATGCGAAGGGCTGCTCCCTCTGGGGGCTGCCCATAGCTGAGCACCTAGGCCATGAACCTAGGCCTCAGCTCTTCCTCATTAACATTTAATCTTCAAAACTGTATGAGAATTAGATTTATTCCCACTTTATTCAGATGAGCTAACTGAGGCTTTCTGAGGTTAGGGGACTGACCCACAAAGCTAGCTTGAATGACAGGCCTCACCCAATGTAGACTTAATAGAACTTTTGCTAAGTCACTTGACTACCTACCTCCCCAAAGCCTGCACAATAGCTATGGTATTGAAATAGAGAAACTGTCAAAATTTGTGATAAAAATCAACACTTGCCTGATGCTTCAACATTTTACATGTGTCAACTGACTTAATCCTCTTAACAATCCTTCATTTAACAATGAGGAAAAGTTAAATAACTTGCGTGAGCTCATGCAGTAGTAGGCTCCTGAGTGACTTCTAACCACACCTTCAAATATCCCCACCCCCACCCCCAAATACTACAGTCAAACTTGTATTTTTAGAAAAGAAACCTTTAGGGAATATGATCAAAACCAGAGAAAAGATCCAAAGACACTGAAAGTCACAGTTCTCCAAAGAAATGACTCAGCTCTATCAACTAATCATAAGGCCCACCTCTCGGATAAAGTTTTCAATCAACTGTTTTTCATTCCATCCTTGTGTATGAGAACAGACAAAAATCACAAAACATGTACGGAAACATGAAATACAGAGACAAAACATGAAATAGGGACCAAAACATAGAAAAAAGCAACTTGAAAAAAATTATTCAGAGAAATATAAAAAGCATTATCTCTTTTGAGCAATGAAACACAAACTAAAAAAAAAAGTATAAAGAATTTTTGGAATTAAAGCCATGATCATAGAAATATTAATAACTACTCAAAAGAACTAGAAGACAAAGTTGAAATGAAACAAAAGATTAAGGGTAGGAAAAAAACTAAAAAGGATGTAAAAAATTAGAGTAGTAGTTCAGAAAGTCCAACACCCAAACATTAGTCACTCCTGATAAACACAAAAGGGATGGAATTATCAAAGAAATAATACAAGAAAATTCCTCAGAGAAGGATATGAACTTCTAATTTGAAGGAACCTATCATGGAACCATCATAACAATAAAAACACATTCATTTGGCTTAACTTTCAGAAGCCTGGTTATTGGGTGCCCTGGTGCTGGGTGTGGTGTTAACAATGTCTAAAGAGGTGTGATCCTGTATTTTTGCCGTCATATAGTATGTTGTAAACCAATGCTACCTCAATAAAAAAATCAAGAACAATTTTGTCTTTAATTTTCTGCATTTTGCATATGACAAGGCCTCAGTGTATATTTTTTGTTATTTATTTTACTTTGGTTCTCCAGTTTCATGGCTCTGTGGTTTGGAAAAATAATTTTGGAAAATTCTTAGCCATTTCTAGTTCAAATGTTTTTTCTGCTCCATTCTCTCTTCTATTGACATTCTAACTATGCATGTATTATAATTTCTGAAACTGTCCCATAGTACTTCGGTGTTCTATTTTGCCTTTGTCATTCTTTTTCTCTTTGAATTTCAGTTTAAGATTTTATTGACTTATCTTCAAGCTAACCAATTCCTCCCTTAGACATTTGGTTACCTGATGATCCTATCCAAAATTTTCTTAATTTGTTAGTGACTCTTTGTCCTCTTATAGAGATGGGAGTGATGAAATCCAACACTGAAAACGTTGGAGCTGAAACTGAAATTGAAAATTTCCAAAAAGAGCAAAATGACATACAAAGATAGTAAGTCTGAATGACATTAGACTTTCTCAGAGCAACACTGAAAGGTTGGTTATACTTTCAGAATTCTCAAGAAACATCATCTAATCTAAAATTCTTTTATCATGTCAAACTATAAATTGGACATGAAGGTAGAATAAAAATATTTTTTGAAATTGTTAGACATGCCAGTACTTTAAAAAGAATTTCTCTTACTACCTTACCTGGAAGGGGGTGTCTGGAAAGTTGCTATCTCAAAATGGTAAAAATAAGGGGTGTGGGGAGGTGGGAACTGCTATGTTTCATAGTATTATGGAACCATTTGATTTTTTAAATTGTGTACATGTAAAACATGTTGAAATGGGTTTTTTTAAGATACTTAAATTTTAAAAAGATGAATTCTTACTGCAGACTGGTTGAAAATTATTTAGGATCATTAACTAAAATCACCTCAAACAGTTCTAGTTTGGGAGGTTTAGTATTTACATGATAAAGTGAATATGATAAAAAGCAAAGACTTTTTTTTTTTTTAAGATTATTTATTCATACAGAACTGGGGTACAGGCCAGAGATGCAGAGGGTGAGAAGATTCACCAGAGCCAGAGCGGGGAGCAGAACAGGCAGATCAACGAAGTACACTGCTGAGGGGAGCAGTGGGCGGGCCAGGAGAGGTCTGCCACGCCATGTGGATCTCCTCCCGGGCAGGCGGGGATGGAACTCATGCGGAAGTGGCTTTAGTTTCTTAGTGCAGTGCTTTAACCCGCTGCGCCACCAGGGAGGGCCCTTAAGATTTATTTATTTATTCATACAGAACTGGGGTACAGGCCAGAGTTGCAGGGGCAGTGAGAGGATTCACCAGAGACAGAGTGGGGAGCAGAATAGGCAGATCAAAGTACACTGCTGAGGAGAGCAGCGGGCAGGTAAGGAGAGGTCTGCCTCGCCATGTGGTCACCTCCGGGGCAGGCAGGGATCGAACTCATGCAGAAGTGGCTTTTGATTCTTAGTGCTGCGCCACCAGAGAGGGTCAAAGCGAAGACTTTTAATACAATTTTCTTTTTGTACTGCAAGTGTAAAGTAGCCTTTGAAAAGTTGACTTTAAAAGATGTATAAATGGTGACATTGTGGCTTCAATATATATCTTTAAGAAAATGAAATCAATAATTAAGTTCATTATGGAAATAGGTGCTTATGGCTAGGGTGAAAAAAAATCGTGTCAATATTATAGATTCAAAAACTGTTATGTGTCAAACATATGTGTCAAATTTGGTCAAAAGTAAGTAAAGTGAATGATTATCTAGTAGACCTAGTTGAAATTGTGAATTAATAAATAAACCTCTCTCTCTCATCTAATCCTTGGAAGAAAGAGTCCTCTATGAAGAATTCCTACAAATAATGAAGTTTATGGTAATCACTGTTGTTAAAAATGTGTTTGTTGAATAGAATCATTGTAGAGTTGTAGCTATTGGTATTTTTCCTCCTGTGGGAAAATATTCAAGAATTCATAAAACCATCTTAGATACAGAGAAAAACAGTCCACTAAGCAGCTCCTGCATGAAGTTTGGCACGACAGGGGAAATAAACATAATAACGGACTGGTGGCAGGTATTCAAAAGCACAATACCTGATTTACTCATTTTCCATAATAGGACATTTGGTCTATCCTCACTTCAAAGCTGTAATTAATTATAGTTTCCCTTTCCTATTGATAGCTCCACACTAACTACGAAAAAGACCAAAATCTTTAGCTTGGAATAGGGGTCCTTCCACAATCTGTCTGGTTTCCTCTTTCCCAGTGTCTGGTTTCTCTCTTGCTAACCAAGGGGAAGCAAACAACTTTCAATTCCCTGAATAAACCAGGCTTTTTCTCTCCATGCTTCTGCTCCCTCTGCTTGAGAAGTCCTCTCCTTCTCATCCACTTGAGTCCCCACTCATTCACTTAAACCCTATGAAAGCTTTTCTTTGGACCCTCCTCCAAAAGTGAGCCATTTCCACTTCAAGTACTCTCCTGTACTTTCCTTTAGAAGCTGGCCCACAGCTGCTCCTAAAACTGTGTACCCCAACATTGTTTACTACAGACACATCAGCCTACTTGCAGCTCCTCAAGACCTCCATTCTCATCCATCAGGAGTGAAAACTTTTTTTTTTTTAAAGATTTATTTATTTGCATACAGAGCTGGGGTACAGGCCAGAGGTGCAAGGGTGGTGAGAGAATTCACCAGAGACAGAGCTGGGAGCGGAACAGGCAGATCGACGAAGTACACTGCTGAGCAGAGGGCGGGTCAGGAGAGGTCTGCCTCACCATGTGGTCACCTCCTGGGCAGGCGGGGATGGAACTCATGCAGAAGTGGCTTTAGCTTCTCAGTGCTGTGCTTTAACCCGCTGCGCCACCGCCACCGAGGGCCAGGAGTGAAAACTTTTATTCCAGGTACATGGTGCATTCCCAACTTCATTCAACTGCAAATATCACATCCTAAAAGCAATTATCTTTGACCACTGTAGCCAAAGAGCTTCTGCCCTTTTCATTTTATCTAAATAGAACCACCCTTTTCTAGTCCTTAACCTTAACTTACTTTCTTTTTTTAGGACTGATCTAACCTTACATATTTAGTAAAGTATCCATCTGCCTTCCCATCTATAATACAAGCTCTTGAGTTTTTGTTCATATCTGTGTGTGTGAATGAACGATCGACTCCTGTGACAACTTACTATATAGGTAGGTGTGAGACAATGCCCTTCCCCCATTGGACAAGAGGGTTTGTATCTTACTCTTCTTAATCTCTTCAGCTCCTTCCTAGAACAAAGTGACTTCTTAGTTGTCCTTGTATGACCAACTGGTACCAAGCAAGTATAAATTACCCATAAGAAAGAAATCTAAATCTATGTATACTACATAGCTATACAAAGGATTCTGAATCTATGTATACTGCACATGCTATAAAGAATAAAACTATGTTTCCACGATCCCTTTATCTGAATCGCTAGGGATCAGATATTATTCAAAATTCAGAATTGCTCATTATTTAATACCCTCATTGTGTGTAGGGGCAATACTCTATAGTTAATATCCTAATAGCTTTCCAACAAAATATGTAAAATATCCTACAGACTGTGATAATGCTCAAGTCAGCTTCTTCTGTCAAGTGAGTGATCAAGATATATTTTTTTCAAGATTATTTATGCATACAGAACTTTATGTACAGGCCAGAGGTGCAGGAGCAGTGAGAGGATTCACCAGAGACAGAGTGGGGAGTAGAACAGGCAGATTGACGAAGTCCACTGCTGAGAGGAGCAGTGGGCAGGTCAGGAAACGTCTGCCGCGCCATGTGGATCACTTCTGGGGTGGGGATCGAACTCATGTTGAAGTGGCTTTAGCTTCTTAGTGCTTTAACTTGCTGCACCACCAGGAAGGGCCCTCAAGATACATTTTAAGAGTTTGCTGTTTTAGACATGTGGAGGTCAGGTTGTGGGAATTACTAGCATAGGGAGAGCTGTCAAGTGTCACTGTTCTAAGATGGGATCCCCCATGTTCCAGAAGGTCAGGAATAACACATTGGTTTAAAATCTTTTTTTTTTTTAAACATAAATGAAGCAGTTACTATGTGTCAGCCCTTTTGTTAATTGACCTTAAATATTAAGGTCAAAAAAACCCTACTCTTTGCCCCATTTTATGAGTAAGAAAACTAAGTCTTTGAGAGAGGCTTAGCAACTTGCTTGCACAGCTAGGAGATGGCTGAGCTGGATTCAAGCTGAAGCTCAGAATGAAAAGTCACACTCTGGAACCAAATGACTGTATACAGTTCAAGAAAAAAAATTAATATTTATTTATTTATGCATACAAGAAGTGAGGTATAAGCCAGAGGTATGGGGGAAGAGGGGTGAGAGGATTCACCAGAGACAGAGTGGGGAGCAGAATAGACAAATCTACTGAAATACACTGCTGAGGGAAGCAGCAGGCGAGACAGAGAGGTTTGCTGGGCCATGTGGGTCAGCACCCTGGCCAGGGATAGAACTCAGGCTGCAATGGCTGCCAGTAGCTTCACAGTACTGAGAGAATTAACCCCTTTGCCACCAGGGAGGCCAGATAAAAATTCTTTAGTCTTGCCAACTTTCTTGATATTGAAACAAAGGAAAGTTTCTATAATTCAAGTACACAGGAAAGTTCTCATATTACAAGTTCCTCATTATAAAAAAAAAAAAGAGGCTGGCTCTCTGTAGTCAACATTTAACTGATATTTGCATAATGGAATGAGTTACTTCCTCAGTTGAACCAATGTCTTGAATATCTGTAATGAGAGATAAAGTAATCCCAGAATATTAAAAAATTATATAGTCACAACTTGCTCTGATTTCAACATAGAACCATGATACAAGGTGTGCTGTTCCCTGACAGATGGCAGCAGTAATGATAGAAGAAATCTAAGGAAGGCACTGATATAGATAATATGTAGATTTCTATATGTATCTTTTTTTTTAAGTCTTTTTTTTTTTAAAGATTTGTTTATGCATACAGAACTGGGGTATAGGCCAGAGGTGCAAGGGGGTGAGACAAGAATGAGAAGCAGGACAGGCAGACTGACAAAGTACACTGCTGAGGGGAGCAGTGAGTGGTGAGGCAGTGGAAGTCTGCTGTGCCATGTGGGTCACCTCTGGGGCTGGGGGTTGAACTCGCACTGAAGTGGTTGTTGCCAGCTTGCAGTGCTGTGTTTTAACCTATTGCGCCACCAGGGAGGGCCCCTACACTTATCATTTTTAAGGTCATCTCCATTGTTTGAATTTCTTTAAACCAGATGGGGAGTTGATAAAATGTAGTTGTGAACTTTGAAACTCTTCGGAATTATCAAGTATGGTAGTGATATTCTGACAATAAGGAGTTAACTGTCTAACAATAAAGCTATTTTTTCCATCCCTGAATAGGGCTACATCTTTCACTGAAGACACAGTGGCTTGGATCTTGCCATATTTACATTAAAACCTCAGATTATAAAGTGTAGAGTAGCAAAAATACAACACACATTCTTTTGTGGTACAAAAGCAGATAATATGAACATGAGATTATGAAATTAAAATAACATATACACTAAAAACATCACAACAGAAACAGGCTTTATTTCAACCAGACAAGTGAATACTTCAGTTAACATCAATTTCTTCAAGACATGAAGATACGGAAATTAAAAGATGGTGCTCAGAAGGCAGAAAACGAAAGAGTTATCATGGAGCAATTGTACTGTCCTTTAAAAATAATGCTCAATGTCCTTTCAACAATATGCTCAATTCGAGACAAATTAGTTCTAAACCATGAGATCTTCGTGTATTTCAATATTCACACAAGACTCATTTGAATGTTACCCATCAGTTCCATTGATAGTGTTCAAACTAAAAATATATAGATCAGTATCATTATTCATGGGTAGTTTTAGAAACTGGGTTTGAAATACAGTTAAAATATTCCAACTGAGAAAACTTTACTGTTTTTTAAGATGCCTTGTAACAAAGCCCCTTCATACACACATGTACACACATACACAGACAGATAGCTCTACCTGACCCTCAGGCCATGACCTCATCTCCCAGTTTGGACAATCAATCTATTGGGAGACTTTCCCCCACAAGTTCCAATGTTCTGTACAAGGATGTCCGCTATTCATATGTTGTATCTGGGTGAGGACAGTTCACCTCCATTTAATGTAACCTAACATAAAGTAAATCCAACAAAACTGTATATTTGGAAGGGATAGACAAAATTGTATATAATTTTCAACTTTGGCCAGATCATTAAATAACTGACAATTTCAGAATTTTCTCTTCAAGAGGACTTTGAGAGCTTTAGATCTCATGCTTAACAATGTATTGAGTTGGTCAGCACCATGATTAATATGAACAGTTACGTTTAAAAACAATATTGTGGGGAGAGGAGTTAGACAGGAAAGGATTCTCTTTTTCCATAAGACATTCCAACAGAAAAAAAAAAGGTAAACAAAAAACAAAATAGTGTTCACAGTAAAACATGCCAGATTTGTAGTTTCATTTGAAACCAACAGCAAATCATGAAACGTCATGAAAATATATAAGTAAAGGTAAAATCTCCTAGAGTGATTACTAAATGAAGTTAAAATTACCACACTGATCAGTAAACCCCAGAAGAAAAATAAACAGCACTTACATTTCAGGTCCTTCTTAAAATCATACAATTTCTCAAAGTTAATGCATAAAATTGGTAGGTTTTGGCCACGGTGCACAAATGTTTGTTGTTGTTTTTTTTAAAAAATACAGTATACAGAAAAAAATTTGTATATTCCCCATTTTGTATCATAAGCTCAAAACCCAAGAGTAAAAGATCAGCTAGAAGGATTTTCAATTATTTACAAATCCAGCAGGTTCATCTGCCACAATGGCTTGACTTCCATTCCATAGCGTTTCACCCACTCCAGCAGTGCTTCTCAGTGCTCTGTCCTCACAGAAGGCTGGTCCATCTTCCACTCACCTCACCCCTACTGGTCATCACTCATTTTGAATAGTTCCAACAGTGCCCCAACAGCTCCAAAATAACCCTACCAGACAAGAGGAAAATGCCCCATTATCTCGAAACCTTAGCCAAATACCCATTGTTTTCAGTCATTCTAGGAATGCTGCCCTTAGTCACAGAAATTTAAAGCCGGGTCTCTGCTATGAAACATGGCATTGTAGTGATGACAATTTAGTAAAAAATGTATTGAGCATCCACTTGTTTCTGCATTGAATTAGCTAGTGTAAAGTACTTAAAATGCTTAGAAGACTGTCTAGCAGGTAGTGTATTCTGTGCAAGTGCTGGGTGTTGTTATGATTTCACTTGATTATCACCAGTGGCAAAAAGTCCTGTTATTACTTCCCATGTCACAGATGAGAAATGGAAAGTAAATCATCCTGCAGGATCACATGACCTGTGCCAAAGCTCACTCCAAATCTGTCTGACTTCAAAGTTGCTGGACCTCATAAGAAGAACTCAAGCCCCCCCTAATAGATGTTGGGAGGGCATCTAGCTCAGCCCAAACTTCACTTGGCTCAACTGTAAAAAGAAAAATCCTTATTTCTTTTAATATGAAGGTACTAGAAAACAAATTTATAGCAAATCTGGCTTTGAAAGGGCAGAAGATTCTACCTCTTTCGTGTTTGCCTGACTCTACAGAAGTAGGAGGACATGTGTACGGACATCGTGTGCCTCTGATGCCACCTACTAATGTTCACGGAGGTCTGATATGCTGGAGATTGTTCTAAGCACTTTACATGGGTTGGCCCATTTCGTCTTCTCAATTACTTTATGAGACACATCCTATTTTACAGATGCTAAAGCAGAGACTGCCCAAACTGCCCCAGTCAAAAAGAGGTTGTGCTGCCAGCTTCTCCCCTGGACTAGCTTTCTTAGGAGATGCTCACTGAGGGCAAGAGAGTTGCTTGAGGACCTCCCAGCATTGCTCGATGCCCAATAAGCCAGTGTAAGCCTGAATGACTTTACGAATGCACAGAATTTGCTTCCATATAATCCAGCAATTCTACTCCTAGGAATCTACCCTAGAGGACACAAAATCATTAATGCAAAAGGACGACTGCTTTCCTAGGTTTATTGCAGCCCAATTTGCAATAGATAAACTATGGAAGCAACCCAAGTGCCCAAAAATAGACAACTAGATCAAAATGTGGTATATTTATGCAATGGAATATTACTCAGCAATCAAAAAGGATTAACATGTGCCCTTTGCAGTAACATGGATGGAGCTGGAAGGGAGTATGTTCAGTGAAATAAGTCAGAAAGAAAAAGAAAAATATCAAATGGTCTCACTTATAGTAGGAATGTAAAGGAACCAAATAAGGGATGGGGGGGGAGTAACTATAATAAATCAAAAAAGAAAATCACCATCAGGCAACTATAGATCAGAGACACTGCTGGGGAGGAGGGAGAAGGATTAGGACAGAAGTGGGAAAAACACAAGGGGCTATGGTGATGGTGCATGGCTGAATTGGTGGTGTGAATTTCAGAGGGAAATCATACACTGTACAAAATGAAGGATGATGTAATAAATATATTTAAAAGAAGAAAAAGAAAGCACAGAATGTTGAGACCTGTGAGGAATCGGGACACTCCACTGAGTGATGATGTATAGGAACAAAAGCTACTACCCACAGATATCTGGGGTTGTAGGGACATTGATACAGGACACTACTTTTTAACCCAGAGTTTCTCTAAAATGTTGGCTCCTACAGCCTATCTTACTGCTAGCTACCCATATGAATTTGTAGATGGCTTTTAGTCCTTGAAGACTTCAGGCTTTTTCTGCATTAGTTCAAGGGGATCTAAACTTAGGATTGCCAGATAAAATACAGACAAATGCCAGATAAAATAACTAAGTGCACTGCTGTTGTTTTTTAATCACTAAATATGGCAACTCTAGCTGTAAGAGAACAGTGTGGTTTTGGTTTTCATTGTAATTATCTTTGTAAAACAAAATTCTTAGCTGAAATCAATAAATAAACAGATAAAAAAGGTCCTCTGTGGTTGGGGAAGAAGAATGAAAATTCAGGGACTCTATTCCCCTCACCCATACATTACATCTTTCTGTGCCCATAAATCTGCTTTTTAGAAAATCAGGCTTTTAAAATATTCATTCCTATTCATTTTGTTTTTAAGTTCCTACTGCTTTGTATATTTAAGAAAACAGACTTAGAGAGCTGTAAACAGCTTACAACACACCAGCAACATTTCCAATAAAGAATTCATCTTGCAGATGAGAAAAGGGCCACAGTAGTTAATCACTACAACTGAAATGCATGTCCATAATATTTCTCCCAATGTTTTTCCTATTGCAATATACTCAAAGGATTAAGTATTTTCTCTGATAGTTTCTCTTCTAGTACTGATTTTAAAGGAGGGATGTAAGAGAGGAAGGGAGAGGAGAGGAAGCCCCTCACTCACTCTAGGAAACCATGATTTATATTATTGTAGAAACTCAAGATAAGGAATCCTTAGCTCTTCCCACCCTCTGCAGGCAGATTAGCTAATGCAAGAGCACAGCAGTCCCTCAAGATCATCACACGGTTAGTAGATCAAGCACTTCTGTTCTCATCAGCTGAATTGTTTACTTGCCAGAAGTCAGCTGGGTTTACCCTCACATTTGCTTTCAAAAGCTTTATTGTTAATGTAATAATCTAAGTTAATTACAGACCACCTAAATTAATGAAGAGTACAAATTGAAATTGCAATTAATGAAAGAATGAAAAAGGCAGTTAACATACCATTCATATATTCAAAAGATGCTGAATACATAGAAGTTAAAGAGTTCTTATCACTAGGGGAAAAAACTTTTATAACAACATGGGGCCAGAGATGTTAACTAAACTTAATGGTAATGAGTTCATGATATAAACATAACCAAATTATGATGTCACTTTGTTATGCACCTTAAATATATACAATGTTAGATAACAATTATATCATTAAATTGGAAAAACAAAGTCTGAAAAAGGAGTCACAACCATTGCTCTCTGTTTAGGTGGGTGCCACATATGAAGGATTCAGGGGGCCACCCGGGAGGATTTGGAACCCATTTGAAAGAAACAAATCAGAAATTAAAGAAGATGCTTAATTATTTGTGGATTATGAAGAAAAGCACAACAACGGATCTTCAAAATCAGCAGAACCCATCTCCAAAAAAGGCTTTGGTCCTGCACCAAAAACTGGAGTAAAGAAACAAGTATACATTTTATGTTAAAATAAAATAGTTAAAGTTGGGAGATATTTTTTTATCAATTACCCATTTTAAACTCGTTGTTTTTTTTTTTTAATTAACCTAATACTAGTTCTGATTAATGGAAAAGAGAGCTTCTGTTTTATATATAGTTCTTCCTTATCCTTTGCATAAATGCAAAGTTTAAATGCCTACTTTTTCTACTTGACCAATTTTAAAACTAAGGGACTCTTGTTAGTCAAACCAAAATACACTTCAAGTTGTACAATGAATTGCATGCACGCTCAACCTACCTCATGTTCCAAAAATAGAGCTTTTAGCTGTCCTTTGGACCAAAAATCCATAGCATATGCTAGCAGCTTCATGGAGACCATATTGATTCTGAGAAAATTCCCAACAAATACAACTCTGTCAATGTTCTGGAGGAAAAAATAAAGAAAGACAATTGAACCATGGCTTTAAAACAGTATTTAGCAGAGACCTAATGCTTCACACATCGTTGCATTCCCAGAACTTTGCAGGATGAATTTTCTTAACTGCAATTATTTCAGTATTTCCAAGATGACACTAAACAAACCTCCCAGTGTATATCCCAAGAACAAAAAGGTGAGACTTGGGCTAGGTTAGGCATAGGCTGAGTTGGGCTTATCCGCAGGTATTATTTCATTTTGTCTTGGGTCTGTCCTGAAACTCCACTCCCAATACACAAATGCAAAATGGAAACAGGAGTTCAAGTTCAGCCAAATCTTGTGCATTTTTCCAACCCCACAAAAATCCAATTGTAAAGTATTATTATAACCAACTCATAAATAAATGACCATGGTTTGAATTAGTCATTTAACACTTTTGCTCAGTTTGCTCTGAGCCAAACACCGAGAATACAAAGAGAACGCATAGTCTCTATCGTTAGGATGTGAGTTTGTACATGGAAGTGAAAACTGTATTTGTATTTTCAGCGTCATGGATATAGATTTGCATTCTGAACACACACCATGCTGAGCGCAGCCTGAGTTCAGTGCAGAAGCTGCACTGGCCCCTCAGTTGCTATGGTCACTCCTGTCAAAGGGCAGAGGGTCTGGAAGCTGGCTGGATTTTCTGTTCTTTCTACCAACAGCAGTAGGGTCTAGAAACATCTCCTTTTAACTGCCTCAAGTTTTAAGGATTCAAGTTCATGAACCCAATAATGTGACATTTTTCCATGGGTTGAAAAGGTGGCAGATAGTTTTGATCAAGTTCTCACAAAGAAGAACTGTAGCCATAAAACCACCCAGACTGGCAGAGGAATTCAATTAAATGTAGGTGTTTCACCTTCCCCCAAAAAACAAGGGAGTCTAAAAGTAGGACTTGCTCAAAGCCCTCATCCAGCACAGGAGTGGCATTTAAAACTGGAGGACATTCCTTAGAGCAAATTAATTCCAGGGGGGTCAAAGATAAAAATACTTCAAAAAAAAGGGAAAACAAAACTAGAGGAAAACTCAGATGTATTCTTTTTTAAAATACTGTTGAAGTAGAAAAGATATATAACAGTGTGATTGATTTCTTTAAAAAGACATATTTACTTAACAAAAGTAAAATATTTATTCAGTGATAAAACATTATCACAAAGAACTCAATAAAAAATATAGCCTCAGCACATTTCACATGAAATGGATGCTAATTACGAAGTCAGTCAGAAAAAAAGACCAATAATCCAGCAACAAAATGAGTGAACATTAGCGATAGTTCTATATACTATATATACTACATACACACACAAAATAAACTACATGTATATACACACAAAAAATGGAAAATACTAGTTGTTATTAAATAGATGAAAATGCTCAACTTCACTTATAATAAGATTATAAAATACAAATTAAAACCAATCAAAAGTTGGTTAGATTGGAAAAGATGAAAGTTTGATAACCCTTCTGTGGAAAAACTTGTACTCTCATACTTTGCTGATATAAATTAGAATCAGCTCCGAATCAGCTCCTGGTGGGACTTCTATATCTGACAAAATTATCATGGCTGTCCTTTGACTTAGCAATTTCCCTTCTAGGAATCTATTGCTATAGACACATACACATGTATGCAATGATATGTCTGTATGATGTGTGTACATGTATACATGCATACTATGTTTATGTATATAATGATATATGGCACCATACACACAAATATACACTACAAATTTTTTTAATAACAACACTATCAAAGTCTTAATATCATTAGAAAATCTCATATATATGTATATGTATGATGGTCTGATCACTTTAGATATATGTGTGTATATGCCTTATATCTAGGTCTATATGCTTTATATACATGCATTTTTAGGATACTATATGGTGATTTAAAAAAACAAGCTCTTCCAAATATACCTAGGTACAATCCCCAAGATAAAGATTATCATGCAAAAAATCAAGAAGCAATATTTTCAGAAATGCATATTAAAGTATGTTTCAAATATTTTTAGAGAGAGAGAAGGAAAACAGAGAGCAAAGAACAGAAGGAGAAAGAGAAAGAAAACATAGCTAAAACACATATGCAAAGTCCTGGTAACTGCTGAGTCTGAGTTAATGGATGTTTCGAGGTTGTTTATACTATCCTCTCACTTGTGTATATTAAGCCCAGTTCATAATAAAAACTGATGATCAAGCCAATAATCAAAGCAAGAAGTAGACTAATACATAGAGGACAAATTGTATGATGTGGCTATATCTCAGTAGGCCTGCGGTTTTAAAAAGTGTTTTATTAGGGCCCTCCCTGGTGGTGCAATGAGTTAAAGCATGTTATAAAGTTACTGCAGTCACAGCAGCACAAGTTCGATCCCTGGCCAGGAAGGTGATCCATATGGTGCAGCAGACTGCAAACATCCCCTGACCTGACCCACCTGCTGCTCCCCTCAACAGTGTATTTCAGTACATCTGCCTGTTCTGCTCCCCACTGTCGCTGGTGAATCCTCTCACTCCCCACAGCTCCAGCCTATACCCCAATTCTGTATGCATAAATAAATAAATCTTTTTTTTAAAAAAGTGTTTTATTGTTTGCTGCCTTTGAAAGGATATACCACATACCATACAGAATAAAAACTAAAAACTGGCCTTCCCTGGTGGCGCAGTGGGTTAAAGCACAGCACTGAGAAGCTAAAGCCACTTGAGCATGAGTTCGATTCCCACAGACCTCTCCTGGCCCACCCACTGCTCCCCTCAGCAGTGTACTTCGTCAATCTGCCTGTTCTGCTCCCCACTCTGTCTCTGGTGAAGCCTCTCGCCGCAACTGAGCCTCTGGCCTATACCCCAATTCTGTACGCACAAATAAATAAATCTTTAAAAAAAAAAAAAGAATAAAAACTAAAAACAATGGCTCTTTCCATGAAGATAACTTTGTTGACCCACTCTCCTATAGATCCTCCTGGTGTCTTTAGAACTGCATTCAGGGTTTATATACTCCATTCAAAAACACGAATAAAAAAATTGAATGAGGGAGAAACATTTCAAAGCATTCCCAAAATCACAGCAAAAATATCTTAGAGTCAGAATTTCTGAAAGAGCAGGAATCAAAATGACCCCAGTGAGCAAAGTAACGACTGAAGAACCTTAGTCTCAGCTCTTGGTTCCAGTGGGAAAATGTGCTACTGTCACTCCTGTGCCCCCACAAGAAGCCTATGCCCACGGGAAGGTGCCAGCAAACAGAACCCGTACCCAAGGCTAAGGCTGTGTCCTCTCACTCCTTCAATTTTACATGAGTATCTACAATAAGTACTCAGAGTAGCCTATAACAAGACATCACCTTCAAAACACCACTGCTGCAATCCCCTTAACAACAGATGATAGGAAAATGAGAATCAAAAGTGACAAAATCCATTGTTCTCACTGTGAGGTGATTAAGGTGATTAAGATCATATTTAAGGAAGACTCCCTGGCTGTCTCAACTGTGCAAAGCAGGAGAACATTAACCTGTTCTGAAACAAAACAGGTTAATCTACTGTGCGATAGGACAAGGAAGTTCCATCTAACTGACCTTCGTGAGTTCATGAGTCCAGGTAACTTCACATATTCATCTGAGGGTTTGTTTGACTACTTGGAAAAACTATTTTTAAAGGTTAATGTCAAAAAGAAACCTTCTGTGTCAGTGAGGCCCATGACTGAAGTGGACTTTGAAAAGGCATGTCTCTAGAATACACGCTTTCATCTAAATACTAGCTGGCAAGTTCCATGGACAGGGGACTTCCAAAAAGAGAGGACCGTGATCCACAGGGCAGTGACACAGACTATTCACTATCATGAAAGGGGATGGCTCAAAGGTAGGGCTGGCCACTGCCAATCATAAAGATTGCTCACACCCAGTTTGACACTCCTCCCTCCCACTAGGAGGGGCTGTAGGCCATTTCTGCAGCACCTGTGATGTTTCATCTGCATGGCGGCTATATAAGTGTGTGTGTGAAAGTTCATTGGGTTGTACACGTACGATTTGAGCCCTCCTATCTCTGTCACATTTCTATTCAAAATTTTATTTTTGAAACCCTATTACTAATGCTACTATGGTTCTTCAACAATTCTCCTATTATCACAACCAGCTTGTAACTTGTAACCAACTTCCCCCAGCCCCTTTTTCTTGCTTCCAAAGACAACTCAATGAGAGCTGTTCAACATTACATGCCTTTTGTGTCAGAAAAGGGCTCCATTTTTGCCAAAGGAATTTTGCAATGTTTCGGAACAGATTAATGAAGCTTTGTCTGTCAACAGCCCCACCCCTCCTGCTGCCTGGGGCTCCCTGGCAGGCCTCAGCTGAAGCGTGCTCTCTGTGCTTTGATAGCCCTGTACAATGCTGCTTGAACTCCATGCCACAAGGCAACACTGTAAAGAAGCTGAAAGCAGAGAGAATATCGACTATTGCAAATGGAAGATTTTACCCGCAATTGTTTATAAGGAAGCAGCGCTTTACTTCACATTTCAGTAGGTGTGTGGTACCAGTGATGATTACAGAGACAACATGGGTTTCACCACACCATGTTTCCAAAGGAGGTGGTTTTATTTGGTATCATCACTGCCTTAAAATGAAAATGCATTCTCCTCCCCTCCCCAACCACACATCCCTCACATTCTACAAGGTGTAACTATCACAAAGGGCAGATTTCCCAAAGACCTGTATTGTTGTGTCAACAGTTACTGCAGTGACAAAGATGATACTATGGATGACACAGCACCCCCAGCCGAAGGGCCTTACTTACCTCATTCAACGCACACATCCGAGCGATGGAGCCAATGTTGTTGGTGATGGTGACCAGGGTGGCTCGGGCAAGGTCCTCCTTGCTGATGGACTCTCGCTTTTCCTTACTCATCATGTTGCCAAAGCTATGTCAGAAACATTAGTGAGAGCGTTCAAATCGTTCTTCGGGCAGGCCTCATGTTTCCATCAAAGTACTGTGGAAATCTTTATGGATAACTCTGTTCAAACCCAAACAATCTGATCTTGCTACCATGGTTTACAAGCAGACAGGATTACGACATGAATGGTTGGTTGCCCTTTTCTTAACAGGGACAGAGTAGCATGGCTATTAATGGGGGAAATTCTTTTAATGTCTCTAGATATCTAGACGAGAATGGAACAGGGGATACTGTTGCAGTTTTCCAGAACCTTCTTTCAAAGCTGCCCTATTTCAAGTACAAGCATCAAGAGCTAAGTATCTCAGTGCTTCCTAGTGGGCAGAATAAATCTGAGCTCCTATACACATATATATACTTGCTCCACACTAATGGGTAGGTATCTACTCTTTTAATGATTTAATGAGTGGCTAGGGTATATATGCCGCCTTGTTTTGTGGACTGCTCCTAGGGTTTAATCCCTACTAGTCCTCGCTACTCAGTCTCTACCTTGATGCTACAGCAGATCCTTGAAGGCCAAATCGTTCATAGTCTCCTCCGTAAATGTCCTTCACCAGTTTATCAACATTGGTGCTGTCGCCTTTAGCTGCCATTTCCAGAGCTTCTTCAAAGGTCTCACAACCAGTCAGCAGGCAACATAGGCCTAGGAATGTTCCACCTCCAAGACTGAAGGAACAATAAGGTTTATTTTTAAATTTTACTTAAGATATGCCCATCCAAGTCCCCGGCTGCATCAAGACCACCAATATGGGTTAATTAAAACAGGAGAGAAAAACAAAGGGGACAATTGAATTGAAGTGCAAGGGTGCAAGAGTTTTAGTGAAAAATGGACAAAAAAGAGGGCAGAGTCTACAAAGAAACAACAAGGAAGATGTGCCCCGCAACTTAATAAAACCATGGAAAAGACTCACTGATTTCCGTTGTGAGACCTTTAACTAGCTGTTAAACTAAGTGCTTCAGTTAGTCTTTCTACTTCATAATAGGACCACATCATGTGGTCGTATCTGGGTGGTCTAAACACAGCAAAAACCAAAGAAATGACTACTTTAAAAAAAAATGTAGCTTAAGACTGATACTTAGAAAAGCAAGCTGTTCATGAGGCAGAGTTCATGTCCACAGAGCCAAACTCTGACGCCAAACCTGGCCTCAGACACTGGCAGGACTAGCTGGCCCAAAGCTGTATCTTCACCTGACCTTAATGCCCTAGCAGAAATAAGCTCATTTAACCTGTTAGGCCATTTCTGAAAGGAAACTTCTACTGAGTAGTCTCAACTTGAAACTTTTTTCTTCTAGACTCCGGTAAAGGTTATAGTATTTTACTTATGCCCCATTATCAAAAATCATCACAAAGGTCATAAAATAGTTCCAAGGCTCAAACTATGGGCAAGAAAATGGTTAGTGAGAGGGACATGAGTTTTCCTCTGCAATCATCATGGGGAAAAGTTAAATGCAGAAGAGTAAATGGCTAGCATCTGTTTGGTCTGAAGCCCCAAGAGTGATTAGCCCCAGGCATTCCATCTGTTTGGGGTACTGGTTTTTAATTCTATGAGAAAAATCCAAGTTGAAATTTAGGTTATTTTTAACTCACACTTTAAAGAAGAAACTGAGGGTGAACTATAGTTAGTATCAATAACTATTAGCAAGAAGGGGCCAGACTGTAGACAAGCACATGGTTCTTTGAATCAGCTCTTAAGGCAAAATTTGATATAACAGCAAGTCATAAAAAAACTGAAAATTTTCAGTCTTAGGAAGGCTGAAATGATAGGTTCTCACGAAAGTAGTTGCTAGTAACATGAGAAATCACGGGCTCCAGGGATATACTGCCTTTGCGACTCAGTCAGTAGAAATTGGGGAACTCCCCTACGTGTAAGCATTTAACATGGCTCTCAGTCCATGTCGTCAGTTTCAGTCTACCCTACAAATCTAGTTTTTGCTGCTAACACATTTTGGGTTCGTGTGTCATCTAGATTTGCTTTGCTTTCTTTATGTATTTTTAAAAAGTCACTGATCGTATTTCTGGTTTCTATCTTTTCCTCACACAAATAACCTTTCTTTGACTATCAGGGATTACATCCAACAACCTACTCCAAACGTAGGCTACCGAAGACGTGGGCTGACTTAGAAAGAAGGTAGCTTGTCAACGAATGTGCTGATATGAGTGGAGAAGCATAAGTGCTTTATATGGCTGGGGAATGGCAGAGTGACAGGTGACTCCAGACGAAGAGTTGGCGGTTAATGGGGAAGCGAGCATGCATCTGCACAGTGAGTGCACTGCCAACAGGTGAGAGAATGAATGCACAGCTGCAGAAGAGCCCTTGCTTCGTAACTTCAACGTGCTAACCATCAACTGAGTGATTCCTCAGATGCATGTTTGCTTCAGCAGATACACAGTCAGAGACGAAAACATCGCTGTTGAATATCATCATCATTTTTTTAAAAAAGCTCAACAATGTCATAGGGAGGCATTTTAGAAATAAGTAGAAGAAACCTTCAATGACTGGGTGTGTATGTCTTTAAAACCATGGAGTCCAAAACCAAAGATGAGCTGTACTTCTACTTTCACCAGTTTTAAAGTTCTTTATGTTCCTCTTTTAATAGGCTATGATTTCTAACAGTGTCAACTATAAAGTCCTAGTTTTCTCCCCCTCTGGTTTCTAGAAAACTGAAATTGTGGTTAACAGACAAAACTGTGGCTGCCAATGTAAGGTGCAACAAAATGATATGTGACACTGAAACCTGTTTAAAAACATGTTTAACAGAAAACTCATATCCTGTAAGGAGGTGGCGTCCTAGAAAAACGCTGAATGGGAAAATCGGGTAAAATGCATTAATATAACCTGGAGTCACAGCTACCCTTTTACAATAAGAGTGAAAGAGTAGCAAAGTTAAAGCTAAGTGATGTGCTTAGACCACTGGCTCCCAAAGTCTGTTCGACGTGATGGCCGATGTTCACTGCTGACCATAGTAGTTTATATTAGTGGTTTTCTAACTTAGATTCAGAGAAATCTTTGATAGAACAACTCTGGAACCCACAGAATTGATGTTTTCTCACTCTCCTCTGTCTGTGGGGAGCCCTGAAAGTCTTCCCTATTAACATTCAGTCTCCTCGTAGCAACGTTTCCAGAACTACTGTTTGCAGACAACATACAGAGAAACTTAGACAAGATTTGGTGATGATTGAGAAGCATTAGTCATTAATGGGAATTTACCAGTAACTAGAACTTACAGACATTATCACATGTGTTATAGAACCCAAACACCTCAAATGATCATTAGCAGCTATTCAAGAAGATAATCCAAAACCTGGAACCTCCAAATTTGAGAGTGGAACTGTGGTATAATTCATGGACTTCTTAGATGTTAAATGACGAAAAGATAAAATGTCTCCAATTGCAGAAAATGTTTAGCTTGCTGTTACCATGGGACTAACACTACCAATTCAAGTACTCCTTCTGAGAGGATTCAAGTACTCCTTCTGAGAGGAGTTCTGCTGTTTCTTTAAAATTATACTATTGCCAGGTCATTCTGTAAGATAAAACCAGCTCAAATGAAATATTCACTTGTTTCTGACACTCTGGATAATCAGGGGTCAACTGTGATTCTGTGTGAGCAAGCAGGTTTAGTTCTGGATTCTCAGTGAGAATGTGCACTAAAGCCTATATTCTGAATACAAGCAGGACTCAAGTCAGAAAAAGCACATGCACACACACACACACACAAACACATGCCAGAGGTTCTCAACGGCATTACTGTTGACATTTGAGACTGGGTACTTTTTTCTAGGGGTAATAGAGGTTGCCCTATACATCGTAGGATGTATAGCAATAACCCTGAGCTTTAGTAAGTAGATGCCCGTCTGTGGTTGTGCCAAGCAAAAGTATCCCCAAGCATTGCCCCCCAAAAATCTTCCCTTCCCCAGTGGTGAACCACTGATTTAAACAGAGTCACCACAAGCCATAAAAATAGCGTAGAAAAGCAGCACTCGCCTCCTCACTGGCAAACTTCAATCTTGGAAAATCCTGTCAGAGCTATCTAGGAAAGACCCCCCTTCATGGCACAAATGAGGATACGAAAGCCCAGAGAAGTCAAATGACATCTTCATCTATCAAAACAGCAGTTTCAACCTCATGCCCAAGGCACATTCCACATGGCACTAGAGCCTTATGTTGTCCCTCCAAAAATGGCTCCTCAGGTCCACCAGGTTGGAGAAATATTTTATACCAAATCCTTCTCTTAAAAATAAGAAAAAACCGATTTAAGTTTCTGAGGCTAGGATTTCTCCAAGATCTCTGACCTGGATCTTTTTCCTCTGTTGAATTCTCGTTATCAAGAATCTGAATCTGTCTGCCCTTACCAGTCTCGAGGTATGTGTCCTAAAAAACAAGTTTCCTCCCCACTGTGACCACAGGCCTGATTTTCTGTCCTTTGCAATCCAATGTTTCCTGGGAGGTGTGCAAACTACTCCAACTTTCAGCTGGAGCATTAACCTGATGGTAACCTTCTTTGTAAACCCAATTTGAGTGCCTTATTAGAATGACATAGGATTTCAAGCACATCATCCAGTGTGGGGGAGCAAGAAGATTCCGGAAGAAGGTTCCTTTGGAAGCCCTCTCTACCATCCCAAGCATCCTTCCACCTGGAATCTACTGTGCTTTTGTTCCTGCTACCCACTTGCCACTAAATTGGTACTGCCTTCTGGAAAAACTGAAGTGTTTCCTTCCTCCATTTGACCAGTTTCCAACAAGGCAACTGTATTTAGTATTTAGATCACCCTCTTACTCCTTGAACATATTGTTCAACAAAAATCCTGCTTGGTTGACCAAGGAAGTCAAGTTCCTTCTTTGAAAAATGTATTCAACATGAGTAATCTTTTTCTCAAATGGTCTTCAGGGAAAAGGCACAAAATGTTCTCCTAGTGGAAACCATGTTTACCTGGTCCCTGTAACTCTTTTATAGTTGTCCTTGGAGTACACTGCTAGAATGCTGACACCTGAGCCCATGTTCACCAGCAACATGGGATATGGATTATCAAGGCAGTACGGCTTTTTTTGACACAATTCAGGATTTGTGGGGTTTTCAAAATAGTAACATTCCGGCTTGCCGTTGAAGCCGACCGAGTCAACGTAGAGCAGGCCCTGAATCAGACAGTCCAGTTCATCCAGTTTGTGGAGCTGCAGGTCAGCAATCTGAAAGAGGACAAAACCTGGTCAGAGAGGCTGTGACCACCTGCCCCGGAGGCTTTTAGCTGGACTTAAAATGTGTCATGAACAGTAAAAGGACAGAAACACCCTTGATGCTGTGACATCATGTCGATGATTGGTCACTCTACTGGAAAAGCAGCCTTTGCCTGACACTGCATCGGCCCACAGTGTGTGCTAAAGCACAGAGAGCTTTTTTGTGCTGAAAAGCATTCATTAGTATGTGCAGAGGGCTGAAGGGCAGCCCCAGAAAGGTATGTCCACGTTCTAATTTTCAAAGGCTATAAATGTTACCTAATTTGGAAAAAAAGATCTTTGTACGTGTGATTAAGCTAAGGATGTTGACCTGGAAAGAACACCCTAGTTTATCTGGGTAGGCCCTAAATCCACTAACCAGTTTCCTTATCAGAGATACACAGGAAAGATCTGGTAGACACAGAGAAGTCCACGTGACGATGAAAGCAGAGACTGGGGTGCCACACCACAGGCCAAAAAATGCCAACAGACACAAGAGCTTCTGAAGAAAGTATGTTCCCAGCCACACCTCAAGTTTGAACTTCTGGCCTCAAGAACAATGAATGAACCAATATCTGTTGTTTCAAGCCACCAAACTTGTGATAATTTGTTACAACAGCCACAGGAGACTAGTCCAGGATACCACAGACACCAGGGTTCTCCTGCAGAGAGCGAGAATATCTGAGACAGCAAGAATCCTACACTTCCCAGCAGAACATGAGGTTCCATAGGTGTCTGGTTGTGGGTCTGCTAATCCTAAGCGCCCTATCCAGCCTCCATTGTTACCTACAGTTCAGTATTCCTAAGCAAGGTCAGAACAGCCTGGCCATAGGAGCCCAACCCTACAAGGTGACTTTCAAATCAAATCATTACAAGTATAGCTAGATCACTCTGGGAAGGGAATGCATCTAGAGGTATCACCAGAACGCCCTCGGGGCTGTTGACTGACTATAACAAAGGACTCCAGAAGCTGATCAGTGAGCCACCTTATTGGTAAAATTGAAATCCTGACTGGGATTCAGAGCTTGATGTACATACCTAGCTATCAGCAGATGAGAAATATAGTTCCACCCTTCCCCTGCTTCTACTTCCCTGTCTTCTTTTCTACTTCCTCATATGATTAACACTGTATAACTCCTTTACCAATAATAAGGCCAGGATCTTGCTCTTGAACAGCATTCTGCGTGATGTAGCCTGCTCCACAACTCTGACTCTCTGACTCGTTTCTTTATCAGTGTGGGATTGCCCAACGCAACATCTGGTTTTGAAGACAATCTCCACTGACCCTGCAAAGCCCCACTCCCCTTTTTCCAGACTTGGACTTTGGAGGTTGCCAGACCTGGCTTTGAATTCTAACGCCAACACTCAAGTGAGGAATATGGAGCAACATAACTCCTGAAGCTTCGGTCTCTTCATCTGTAGAATGGAGGTAATAACACCTGCTACATAGCGTTGTTGTGAGGGTTACCTGATAACAATATATATAGACAGCTTACTCTGAGCTTGACATGTGTAAAAAGCTCAAAAGATGATTGCACTTTTATTAATATAGCTGGGGTGAGTGAGAATAGCACATCTTCAAACAACTAGCAACAAGTATTGGCAAGGATGTGGAGAAAAAGGAACTCTCCTGCACTGCTGGTGGGAATGCAAACTAGTACAACCATTATGGAAAGCTGTTAAGCTGTTTGGAGGTTCCTCAAACTGCTTAACATAGAGTTTCCCTACAACCCAGCACTCCTAGATATCTACCCAAAAGACATAAAGACACTGATTGAAAAAGATACCTGCACCCCCATGTTTATTGCTGCTTTATTTACAAATTGGAAAAACATGGAAGCAGCCCAAATGCCCAAAAGTAGATG
>NW_004567112.1:55262119-55272377 GCF_000260355.1 Condylura cristata
ATTAAGGAGAGATGAGTTGACTGTAACTCATGATACTCAAGACTGATATTACTCTGGTCAGGAGGTCTGTTGAGGATCATTTTCCAAAGGACAAAAGATCTAATAATCACCACCATGAAACTGAACCAATGAAAAAAGAAAATGTAAAAGGTCTAAATGCTTAAATATTTTCAACAAAACGATGGCTACTATTTGTACTACATGTCAAATACTTGAACTAGATCATGTAATTCTCAAAAAATCCTTGAAATAGGTACTGCTATCCTTATGGATAGTGGTTAAGGCTCACAGAGCTTAAGGAGAATGATAAAGCTCAGTTAAGGCTCATAGAGCCTTCAGGTATTTTCCTTAAGAGACACCACTAGCAAGTATTCCCCAATGCCATGTCCCTCTCATCTTCACTGACAAAATGGGTAATGCATTGAGTTCTGGTACTAACCTACACAAACACTGCATTTTGATATTTTGCCAAAAAGACATCATCTTCAGGGCTTTCAGGTGGCCTAGGAGTTAAGTCTCAGAGCTATCACCTCTATGGCCTATGTTTGATCCCCAGCCAGGGAATTGACCACATATGGCACAGCAGACCTCTCCTGTCTCACCCACTGATCCCCTTATCAGCGTATGTCAGTAGATCTGATGGAGGAAGGGATACAGGGGAGGCATCACAAGACTGAGTCACACAAACAGGATGGGTAGAAGGGGCCAGTGCAGCCCCTGACACAGCCATAACATCAAGGTCAAAACCTGTATCCCAGATGCTACGGGATGCCTGAATATCTGCAGAAGTTTCCAGCAGATAACTGTTATCAGACTGTGTCTGAAGCTCAAACCCAAAAGGTGAAAGATAAGGACATGGAGATGAAGCTCATCCACAATCTCTTTAGAATCTATTCAAAGTCAAAGAACCTAGGCTCACAGGGAGTGACTCCCTCCCAGGCAGAGAATGTCTGTATCAGAGCAGGCTCTCCACCAACGCGGGGCAGCTGTTCCTCTGCCCACCTGTGCCTACCCAGGGGCTTCTTTCCACCCGCTCTCTCCCTCTGCAGGGCAGCAGCCTCCTGCTGGCCCATGTCCTGTACCTGCCGGGACTTCTCTGCACTGACCTCCCTCAGGGGAGACCGCTCTCCTAAGACTGCCTGCCTGCAACCATAAAAGTCTCTTTACCTGCAAACCTGTCCCTTTTGGGGCAGCTTTTCTGTCCACTTGTGTCTATGCAAGCGTCTTTTTCTCTCCTGTCTCTTTCTAATAAACTTACTCTTTAAATACAACTGAATCTCTGCCTTGTGGAGAATCTCGCCACATGCCGCTGAAAGGGGAGCCTCTGGTGAAACTTTCCCAGAGTGAACCCTAGGACCCCAAATTCAAAAGACAACATCAGATACACCTGTTCTGTCCCCTACTTGATCTCTGGTGAATCCTCTCACCCCCTGCACCTCTGGCCAGTTCTTATATGCATAAGCAAATAAATTAAAATATTTTTTAAAAAATAGAAGAGAAGGAAACTTTGAATTTGTTGTCACTCAACTGAATTTCCCATTCACAATCTACACCTACAGAGCAGAATTCAAATAGGCTGCCCTGCCAGTTAGAGGGCAGAAGTATTCTTGACTCACAGAGACAGCCACTGCAAATGACACTGCTGATAAGGCAGATGTAGACCCTAGTGGTTAACTATTTCATTTTCTACCGAAGGAAACTTTGGGGTGAGATGCATGTCATTTTACATGTGGTAAGGGAGTAATCCTATAGATATAAAACTACTGGGCGGTCTAAGAGATTGCCATGAGACAAAGCAGTGTAAATACAGCCTCCCAAGCTGCCCCCTCACCTCTTCCAGCATACTCACACCACTGGTCACACATCTGTGGCCCCAGAGCAATGTGCTCAAAGGCCTGCCCATAGTAATTGCTTAATAAATATGTGTTACATGGAACAAAGAAAGTTCTCATCTCCTGGATCATCCCAAATGGAAAAGTTACAATTTCATCAGCCCTTCCTGGGGCCATAGGTTAAACCTGCTTAAAAATTAATCAGAGGTCCATCAACACATTGACAGTCAACCTCACAAACAAGAGGCAAGGCAAGGTCTGTCCTGCTGACACCCTGAGACTATGTTAAGGAAACAGAAAAACCTGCCAACACAAACAAACAAGGACAACTTTGGTCTGAAAGGAAACATCCTTATCTCCCCTTTTTCCCCCCAAACCCATCTGCAAATAAAGTGGAACAGCAAAATAAACATCTCTTGTATACATTTCCCTGAGGGATGGGTATTTCTCAAGCCTGAGGTATATGAATCTCCAAACTGAGAAAGATGTTAAGTCACTTTCATTCAGACCTATACAGGACCCCTTGCAATCAACATCCAGGAAAAGGCCAGGCTCCCAAATGGAAGCAATCAAGGAAATTGTTTCGGATTTCCAGAAAGCCACCTGCAAGTCTGTCACCCCCTCAGACTTTGCAGTTCACTAGCACAAGGGGTCAACCTTGTGAAAGCCTAAAAGAAAATGTTAAAGATCCAACTTCTGAGAAACACTGCCAGAGCTCAGTTTTCTTTTAATCAGGCATGACAAATGCAAATGCGCCTGGAGTCACTAGAAAAACAAAGGATCTAAGTTCTAATGAGATGTAAAGTACCTGAAGGGGGGGCCTGCGGCTCACAAGGCAATTCACATAACTTTTAAATTCCCCGCACAGGATTGTTCCCATATGGGTATGGCCTCGATGTCACCAATGATCTGGCTTTTTCATGAGCCAGAAATCCTGATTTTTATGTGAAATCTTCCAATGTTTAAGTGCTAGCAGCTACTATTAACATTTTTAAAACTATCACAAACTTACAAACATTTCTTCAAGCTAAGCCTTCCTACTTAAACATCAACTCTATGCTTCTAGCTAAACCTCAACATGTATACACATCTATCTCTATATGAACATATATAGATACATGTTCCCATGCTAATCTCTATAATGGATCTCAAGAGGATAGATCTGAAATATCAGATCCAGAAAACATGCGGATGAAGCTCCAGCAAATGTGAACAAAACCTTGTAACCACGCTGTGCTTAAATAGGTCACAACCAGCTCTCTAACTTTTAGAGGGAAATCAGTGTATGTTAATTTTAGAAAATATGGACCCCAACACAAGGCATGCTCAGGACATAACTGATATTCTCTTATGTGCTTTGGTTCGGTGTGTGTCAAAAATAACAAAATAAACAGGTTGATAAATTAATCTAGTAAAAACCATTCCACACCTACTCTTTATGGGGGGAGACTGCACTTACCCTTAACAATTTGAGCACTCCCTGGTAGTTGAGAAATGAGTCACCAAATTGTGTTTCCAAAATAAGTAAAACACACATCCTTATAACACCTTACACTTTCCAATGGGGCTTTTGCTGACACTGACTATAAATACTCTAGCGAGTGGCAGAAATGGCTTATCTTACCAAACCAAGAACAATTTCCATGTCAAAGCTGGGTTCTTTTCTCTACAAAGGAGCTCTAACAGAAACCTGGGAGAGAGATGTATTTCAAACATCCGGGAAAAATGAAACAAAACCTCTAAGCTGGCAGCTTCTTCCCCACCACTACTGATTAAACGGGAGTAGTCAAAAATGTCAGGTCAGAAGTGGAAGATGTCAGTGTCTACGAAACTCTATGTTCCTGCCCCATCATAAATCAGTCTCTGGATTAATAATAGGAACCAGGGCCCTCCCCGGTGGTGCAACAGGTTAAAGCGCAGCACTATGAAGTTAGCCTCAGCCTTTTAGCACAAGTTCGATCCCCAGCCAGGGAGGTGACCCACATGGCCCAGCAGACCTCTCCTGTTTCGCCTATTCTGCTCCCACTCTGTCTCTGAATCCTCTCACCACCCCTGCACCTCTGGTCTATATCCCAGTCCTATATGCATAAATAAACAAATCTTTAAAAAAAAAATAGGAACTAGCCTGACAAATGTTCTCAAATGACCCACTTAGATAAAAGATTTCAATTAGCCATCCAATCCCCTTCTGATGATTTTTCCACCAATATTAACTTCTTATATTTTTCTGTTGAAGATTTCTGTCTAACAGAAGGCCAATCAATTCTTAAGCCCTCACACCTTGAAAAAAAATATGATGAAGCAACCTGAAAATCCTTTTCTGAGCCCTAAACCTCAAGTCAACTGAAAAAGATGGTTATATCCTGTTTGTTCAGAAGGTTGGGTTTTTTTTTTCCCTTCTAAGTCATTAGAAAAGGTCACTTTTAGCTTCTCATTACTGCTAGCCTGCACTGAACAAAACTCACAAGGAGAAGCACCTGTTATCATAAAGATAAATAGACAGAAAAAGATGACCTTTTTCTGTATTTTCTAAACGTATTCTAAAAAAATACGTTTGTTGAAGTATAGTTGTATATGAAAATGTTCTGGCAAGTTCTTTAAAACAAAATTCGCAGAATAGACAGTGGGGTAACACCAAGCCAACCTACAATGGTCTGTGTGCTGGTGCACAGTCAGGGAAGACCCCCTGCCTCTTGGGGAACCTCTCACTGGTTTATCGGTTTCTTAGACCTCCTGTAGTAACATTTTTCTTTTGTGCTTCATTTTGGCGACTCCTGGATTTTGAAGCCTAATTTTTGCCAATCAGAAATTTGTTTGTGACTGTGAACCTAAAATATTAAAAGGAGAAGTAGTAAAGGAAGAAAGGGAGGGAGGAAAGGAGGGTAAAAAAGAAATGCAGCCTTGTTCAATTGAAAGAGTTTTACACATGCTTGTCTCATGGTTTACAGCTCCTTCTTGTGCATTCTGAATTGGATGAAGAGTAGTTAACAGGATCGAAAGCCAAGTACATTCACTATATAAGAGAAGACATCTTCAAAAATAACAACTGCTGACTCTTCCAAGTTTGCTGACTATCTTTTGGTTAACCCTAATCACTCAGATTTTTAAAAAACTGGTATCTGCAAAGTTGCATTATACCAAAACAATGATTTTATGCAATAACAGGTCTTTATAATTATATCCACTGCTTTATTATCAGATTGTCTAACATATAGTATAGTAGATATTGAGCTATAATCTAGCACTTCTAGAAAGGGGAAGAACTTGAAGACAGCCTATCAGCTTAGCACTTACTATATTCTCTCTGCCTAAAATACTCTGCCCCAGAACTACATGATTTGTTCTATTCATTTTTTCAGCTCCTGTTCCTAAGTTCCTCATGATACAGAGACCCAGCACTCGCTCCCAGCCCCCCTCTCCCCCTGACCTGCTGCTCTCCCCTTCCATATTGCTCATCATCATCTGATATATTCTATATTTACTTGTTTACCTGATTATTTAATGACTTGTCAGGGAACGGGGCTTAGTTTTGCTCATGACTCATGACGGCATAGAAGGAGCAAGATTTACTTGTCAAGTAAACGAGTGGCTGGAAAAGAGGATGATAAAATTATTCATCCTCACAACCTTGGAAAAGATAAGGACACATCATTTAGCACACTGACAAAAAGGCTACAGAAAGAGATCATCAGGCTTTGATTTGGCCCAAACTAAAGAGAAAGCAGCACATATATTTTTCTTTTATGTGTGCCTACCTGGCCAAGCTATGCAGACTGGCTCCCTGTTCTGATCTATTCAGATGGCTCCGGCAATATACTCAAGGGAGCGGAGACTTCACTCTCTTGGTTGTAATAACATCTCACCTTCCTTGATCCAGAACTTTGAGAAATAAACTTGCTTAAGGTCAACATATGTTGAGTAACATATATTACCCCAGAGGTGGTAATATACGTATTGACAGGTTGCACAAACACTCCAGGTCACTCTGGGTCAGTCAGGTTGTCTAGCAGGGAGGAACAGCCAGGGTGCCCTTGAGGGAACTAGGGACCTCACAGTTCTAGAAGTGGGACAGCATTCCTTCAGAATCAGAACTAAACTGACACCCTGGTTATACCTTGGTGCACAACCGGAGCCTCTTAATCTCTTTAATTTCCTCATCCATGTCACACAAGAATGTTGCACTTCCTATTCTCCACTTCTACTCTGGCTTCCTTGAAATTCCCCTTCTTCTAACCCCTACTGCCACCTTTTCACAGATGATGAAACTGAGGCCCAAGGGAAAGACATATTCACTCAAAGAAACCCATATGGTTAGAAGCAGAAACAGCAATAAGAATTCAGGACTGATGCTTTTTTCAATTATGGACTCAAAGATTATTTTTACAAACCACCCCCCTTCCTATTTAACCTCCTCAGTTTCAAAATTCTTTGTGATCACTACATACATCTCTCTGGTGGGAAAAATATCCCACAGATCATTTAAGTAAGTAGGGGATCAAATTCTAAGACACACAAGAAAAGTCAAAACATGAAAACTCAGTCTCATTTAGTTAGGATTATGCTCGTAGGCTCGGCCTTTATCTCATATAGAAGCTACTAACTACAACCAAGGAGATAATCAATGTTATCTTTAATGAAATAACTAAAATTTGCATTTATAGCTATATTAAATATAACTAATAATGTATTAAGTCAGTCATGATAGAGCCTGTGGCCAGATTGAATTATGTTAGCTGTGTGAAAATGCCAGTAACCTGCACTCCAGGTTTTGAGAAAATATATTTTATGACTTACCTCACTATAATTTCAACTTTCTGGCAAGAATAATGCCACCCTTCCTTTTTTTTTTTTTCCCTGAATCTTCCAACCCTCCTTTTGCTAATATAGCTTCCTTAATTTTCTCTGCATTATTTTACTTTATTCCTTTAGGCAAGGTTGAACAGTATACACTTCATCTTGACTACAGAAATGACAAACTGGAAAACACAGCTGTTAAGGGATTCCTAAATACGGATAATGCTTGTCCTCCATGGTACTAGTCCATACCTTCCATTCAGTCAAATCTGTCAAGTCTAAATGACTAACACAAAGCTGGCATGCGTTGCCAGTCAGCATGCAGCATTATTCTTACCATGTTAGCCCATGCTCCCTAATTGCAGTCATTAATAAAGGAATTCATCTATAAATAACTGCAAAGATTATTTTTGTGAGCAAAATTGCTGAATGACATTCATAAAACAGATATAGATAAAGCAAATGGGCAGATTCCAGAAAGAATTTTTAGCAGGACTTTAGCCTTTCCTGTCCGCCTCAGTCTATCTACAAAACTGGCATGATGACTACGCCTTTCATAACAACTTCCGTGAAGAGCCTGTAAAAAACTAGCTAAAACACTTCAGAAGGGAGCTTTTATATTATCTTTAGCAAATTGTACAGCAGTAATTGTAGCAAAAATGATGATGATAATGATGATGACAGCTAATATTTATCGAGCATTTACTCCTTTATGTAACAACTCTACAGGCAGGAACTATTTTTATTCTCAGATAGATGAGGAAACTGAGGCACAGAGAGGCAAAGTAAGCTTGTCCAAAGTTCCAAGGCTAGTGTCCTACTTCTTCCTTCAGTAGGCGATGCATGAGTACGGGTATGTGGGAGGCTTGCTGGCTTTCTCTAACAGGTGGTTCTGCTGTGTTAATAAGGACAACCCGACATACCATTCTGAAGTCCTCTTCAAACTTGAAAGCCCCACCTCCTGTGGCACAGAGAGTGGTGTGGAGGCTGGAGAAGTTCTTCTCACTGCCCATCTGAATGAACCTGTGCATAGCACAGCTGGGGAAGCGGATGAAGTGCAGGTTCCCTTTGCGCCCACACATGGTCAAGTTTTTCAGTTCCAGGTGGACATCGCGAATCCCAGTTTTCCCATAAGCAGTATTAGAAGTCAAATACTTCCGAATGCTCTTCAGGTTTTCCACTTCCTCTTGTTCCTCTTCAGCTGTAATATCCTTTGGTTCAAAGTAAACCAGTTTAACCAACGTTCCACCGATGTCCATGCCGAACCAAGGGAAGGCTGGGGACAGAAAGATATTGTTCCATGAATTCTACACATCCAAAAAAAAAAAAAAATTTGATTTCTGAATATTCAATAGCATCACTCCCACAGGTGCACTTAGTATTCAACTGACCTGAATTCAAGTATCTGTGCCTAAAAGACACAGGCAAGGAGAAACTCAAAATGTGAATGGTGCCCATGACTCTGCCCGCCCTCCACACAATTAGAATCTGCCTCAGTCTTGAGGATCAGGAAGAAACAGGACCTGCGGTTCCCTAAGTTCATTTGTGTGCTTCCCAGGACTCATCTCACCACACTGGCTACAATGCCAATAATTAAAGAAATACATTTTGCATACTCTTAGCCCCCAAATGTCATCAGAACCTCAGCCAAAGACACAGTAATCTGTTCCAACACCAGAACACGCTAGACACACCAAGAGACAGTGTGTGGCCTACAACCCACATGGGCCGTTGAGGGCATTTTTCAATGATTGTTTTTACAGCATTCAATTCATGCTTCCACAAGCTGACTTACAAGATGTGGCCTCACTGTTTTACAGAAAAATAGAAAGGAGAAAGGTAGAGAAAATGGACTCGGGGAGATGATCCCTACACAAGATGATCTCCATGGTGGCAGAATTCTAAGAATAGTTACATCTTCTTTCTTCGATAACCAGAGACACTTTCCACCTTAAATGGAGCACTTAGAAGTCCTCAGTGCAATCAGCCTGTTAGAATTGCTTTTTAATATTCCAATACCTGGTCTCCTGTCTCAGAGATTTTTTTTTTTTTTCAAATAATGGATGTTATGATTTTTTTAACTGAATTTGTCACTTACATGCCTATATAAATGGGGTTGGTTACATTTTTATTCTTCCGTATGTGCACGTGCTTCATTCACCCTCCACCAGCCATGAAAACCCTAATACAAAAAGACACATACTTCCATCTTCATAACAGTGCTGTCCACAATCACCAGTGCCACAGAACCAAACTAAGTGCCCCTCAACAGATGTCTGGATCAAGAAATTGTTGAGAGAATGCTACTGAGGTTCTCACTTAATGCAGGTGGGGTTCCGGGCCATGAGTATTCTTATGAGAAGTTCTCCAGCGGTTCTAATCTGCAACTTTGGGACTATTAATTAGGAGAACTCTGGTCACTGACAGACAAGCCTGCAAATAACCACAGTTTCTGAGCAGGTCTATGATACAAAGGCATGCCTTCACATTTACTACATATTAGTTACACATTATACATTATAACACACATATACTTCATCAGCTGGAGATGTTTACCCATGACAAAAAGAACCCCGTCGTAATTGCTTTTATTGTCATTCAAACAGGCTGTGCTACCTGAACAGGCGGACATCATTAGGAGACAATCTGGAAAGTTAATACTGCATCAGTTCATTTCCTGGTGAAGACCAAGCAAACCCAAATGGGAGTCTCCCTCGACACCTCCCTCAGCAAACTCCATAGGCTGAATCTACAACTGTAAAATTAAAGCTGAGTTTAAAGACTCAGGACATAGCAGGCTTATTTCATACCATTTATTTTATCCAACCCTACAAAAAATCCACATAAACCCTTGTCAATTGTGCATATTACACCTAGAAATTACATAGCCAGGAACATAAGAACACAAGTTCTTTTTTCTAGGCAGATTCCAGAAAGAGTATGCAGTCCTACTCCTCAGCTCTCTATACGAGCACAATCCAGTGTAGTCTGGGAAGCCTGTTTCTTCTCACAAGAGACAATAGCAAACTGCAAACAGTCCATCTCTACTACTCAATTTATCTCACAGATGACATTTCTTGGTCTGTGCTTGCTGTCAGCAGGGCCCACAGTGGCTAACAGCGGGAGCCCAAAGTCAGGATTCAGAACTAACTCCCAAAGCACAGTCAATAGCAGTCAGTGTAGCTCCCTCCACCTCTGAATCTTAATTCTCTTATCCATGAAGGGAGAAGACTGCAAAAGAATGGTCTCCATTCTCTTCCTACTATATACTTTTGATGGACTCTAAAAAATTAAAGGAAAAATCACAACCACCCTCATCATAGAGGCTGACAAAACCCCAGTGGAACAGATTTCTATTCCACTGAACCCCCCAAGACACATCAATATGCATCAGGATTTCAATGAGCATTACAGCGGAAATCCATTCCTATGAGCACTAGGGGTGGAAGGGTTGGGGGAAAGGGCAGGCAGGTGTTCTGGAACATTGCTAGGACAACACTTTAGAAAGACTCAACCAACATCTATTAAAAATAACAGGTACAGAGCACCCAATGCCACAATAGTGAAGGCAAAGATAAATAGATGGGACTACATCAAGTTAAAGAGCTTCTGTACAGCAAAAGAGACATTAC
>NW_004567112.1:55274314-55312051 GCF_000260355.1 Condylura cristata
AAAAAAAAAGTCATTTTAGTTTTTTATTTTTTTACATCATTCTTCAGTTTGTGCATTTTTTCATCTCAGTTGTAATCCCCATGCGCTCCCATCACCAATTCAGTCCAGTGCACTCTTCCCACCCCAGTTCCGATCCCACTCCCCATTCCAAACCATAAAATGTCACTGGTCATAGTTGTTCACTGTTTTCATTTTTACTCTATTACATTTGTTTGTCTCTTTATTTTTCCCCCTCCTGATCCCTTACACTCCTGCTATGAATGAAACCATCCGGTATATTTCTTTTCCCTATATGTTTATGATTATATAAATCTACATAAAGGTACAAAAGTCCTTCTCACCAGGTTAATTTTTAGGGGTTAGCAGGATGAGACTTAGCGGGTGGAGAGTTGAGAACTGGGAAAAGGGGATGAAGAAAACACTACACTTAGAATGTTCAGTACCTGCAGAAGTTTAAAAATAAGAATTCAGTAATAATGGAAAATAGCAGACATCTCAGCACAGAATGGACAGAACAAGCTGTATAAAACCCAGAAAATAATCTATTTCTGTACCAGAAAACCAGCACTCACCCAGCCGCAGCTGTTACCGGCACTCTGGGGTAAAGAGTCCCCATGTGGCCTTAATCTTTGGATGGATATTGGTAAGTACAGGCAACTGAAGAAAGTCTGTTTTTTAAATGTGTAGCAGAAATGTTCTTCCTGCTCATTTTCCAGTCATTTCAAATTTTTTGTTGGCAACTCAACAAAAGCAACGTACAAAAAGTATAGAGTTTTGAAAATTCAGTTAAATATTGTGTCAGCAGCTTGTGTTAAAGTGAGAGGGCCCTACCTAGTGACACAATGGGATAAAGCACAGCACTGCAAGCAAGCTTCAGCTGCTTCAGTGTGAGTTCAATCCCAGTCCCGGAGGTGACCCACATGGTGCAGCAGACCTCTCCTGTCTCGCCTACTGCTCACCTCATCAGTATATGTGTCAGTCTGCCTATTCTGCTCCCCACTGTCTCTGGTGAGTCCTTTCACCGCCCCTGCACCTCTGGTCTGTACCCCAGTTCTGTATGCATAAGTAAATAAAGTGAGAGGAAAGTAAGGATTGAATGCTGTTTAAATGGCAATAGAAACTGCCTTCATTGAATGTTGCCTCAATAAAAAACACAATTTAAAAATCATAGAGGTCTAGCATAAAAAATTGTTCCTTCGTTCACATTTTAATGCTTTAGAGGACACTCATAGTGTAAATATACAGTTTTATTCACCTTCCTGATACCAAGTAACTTAAACCTACACTTCTCATACACAAGATCTATATGGGAAGAGAAGGAGAGGAAGAACACGGAATGTAACTATCATTCATGACTCACGGTCTAATCCAGCATAGCCAGATGCTTTGATAAATTCAGCTGAAATGCAGAGAACTAAGTCTATGTTTGCCAAGCTACTGCTGGCTCCAGATACATAATGTTGGCATTAGCCCTTTATTTCTCCTTCCTATATGAGGTATCATCTTATTTTTATTTTCTAGAATATTCAACAAGGATGTTCAACAGGAGACTAGATTCAAACTGACAAGAAGACTTCCACAAAAAACTAAACTGAATCTACTCAATCAAAATAGTTTCTACTGCTAAAAAAAAGAAACAGACCAGAGCTTCCCTGGTAGCACAAGAAGTTCAGTTTCAGCACTATGAAGCTATCCACACAGCCACTGCAGCACCAGTTCAATCCCCCGCCAGGGGAGTGACCCACATGGCCCAGCAGACCTCTCCTGGCCTGCCTACTGTTCCCCTCAGCAGTGTATTTCAGTCAATCTGCCTTTCTGCTCCCCACTCTGTCTCTGGTGAATCCTCTCATTCTCCCACACCTCAGGCCTGTACCCCAGTTCTTGTATGCATAAATAAATAAAACTTAAAAAAAAGACACCCACAATGGTGTCATTTAAACCAAGACTTAATGTCTAACAGAAGTGCAGTTTTGACCTCTCATAAAGGTAAAATGTTAAACCAATCAATGTGGAATACCCTGGTGGGCAGTAGTGAATAATCTGTATGATCAGATGACCCTTCCATTCCCCTAAAGGAAAGTAGTTTTTCCTAAAGTAATCTCTTTCCTTGTCCCTCTTTCTGACTCTAAAAACCTTCCATTTTGTATAACTCCTTGTAACACCCTTAGACTTGCCATTGGATAGAGTTGCCAACATAAATCCTTTATTGAAAAGTTAATAATTAAATCCTCAAACCATTTGTATCAATTTTACTTTTACATACTACCACAGTAAGGTGCATATAAGCTAAAAATCAATGTTCATAAAACAAGCTGTTTATCACTAAGTAGTTGACTTTGGGGCCATCTTTTCTCATCATATTCTGAAAAATAAAAACATTCCTTAAGGAAATTTATGCATGTTTGTAATAAGAGACTTATACAAAGATATCACTGCAGCAGTTGTAATAACTGGTAATAATCAAGATGCCCACCAATGTATAAATAAAATGTGATAGACAAATGATAATGATGGAATATTATATAGCTAAGAGATTCATGCATCTCAAGGTGGATAGGCTCAAAAACAAGGCTGAAGGACACTGCTTTAATGGTGACAAGTAGGTATAGTCAGAGCATTTAGTTCAGCATATAAGACCTTCCAGAGCTTTCCCACAGAGGTGGGAAGTGGTCCAGATGTTGCTGATCTCTCACCCTAAGTGCTGGGGTGAGAATGCAGCTGATCCACAGTGCACAAACAGCAAGCACACCAAATAAACTTTTGTCCTTTAAGCCACTGATATTTGTTGCAACAGAACCTCACCTATTCTGACTGCTACTTGGATTGAGCACTACTTTAAAGCAACAAAAAATACATCCCTGGCTTAGTGATCAGGTAGCAGGGTGTGAAAAAAGATAATTTAAAAACTAGCAAATCATTTGATAACACTATTATGTATCATAACTTGGAAGGCAGATAATATGCCTAAAGAATTAGCAGAGCTATAGGAAAAAGTTCAAAGTTAAATGTTAGTAGCATGTGTTGGTTGCTACTGGCTACTATGGCTGCATTTTTAAAAGTGTAACTGTTCTAAGAAAAGAGAGCTGAGTCAGAAAGTGACTGACTACACACCAAAAAGGAGAGGAAATGGATTTCATCAAGCCAGATTTGTAGCATTGTAAAAACAGCTGCTTCTCTTCCCCAAAAGAAGAAGGATAAATCAGAAACAGCTTTTGGGTGAAGAGGCTCACTTAGCACTTAGTTTTGGGGTGAGGTTCCATTGATGAGAATGGCTACCACACCAACTCTTAACACTCACAGGGTTAAGAATCTTCAGAGGGCCTCCCTGGTGGTTCAAGGTAGTCGCAGACACTTCACTGTCCCCAGAGGTGATCCAAACCTCTCCTGGTGCTGCAAACCTCTCCTGACGCCCCGCTGCTCCCCTCAGCCGTGTACTTCATCAATCTGCCTGTTCTGCTCCCCACTCTGTCTCTGGTGAATTGTCTTGCCACCCCTGCACCTCTGGCTTGTACCTCAGTTCTGTAAGCATACAATAAATAAATCTTAAAAAAAAAAAATCCTCAAAGATGCAGTTAAAGTTGTGACTTTTCAGCTAATACTTTCAGTTAGAAATGCTTAGGGGAAAAGAGACTAAAGGTCACTTACAAGTACCCTGAATCAAGCCCTTAAAGAAAGACTAGAAAGCAAAACACAAAGGCACACAGTAAATGTAACTGTGCCAACAACTGAGAGCTTGACCACTGGCATATGACCATGGCATGGGGTTAAGTAGATAAGAAAACCAGTTGCTTTGAAAAGAGTTGTGCTGCCACATGGGTGATTTGGTGATGGGAAACCCAAGGGGATTGCAACTGAGATGGGAAAAGCACAAAATGATGTAAAAATAAACTACTGTATTATAAAAAAAAAAAAAAAAAAAAGAGCTGTTCTGCCAAAGAAACCAAGAGTCTGAACTTATGTGTCCTGGGAAAACTGTTTAAGTGTTCAAGACCTAAAAGAACCCTAGAGTCCCCAACCCTATCAAGTCAGAGAACAACTGAGAAAGCTGCTCTGCGCCTAGGAAGGGCACCACATAGCTCAGTGGTGATCGAGGAGGCCACTGGAAGAGTCCAGGAGTTGAACATGACAAAGGCCTGGCTGGAAAGGCCTCCAAGAGAGACGAATCGGAAGCCCAAATGTTACAGGGCAGCCCAGTGTGAACTGGGCCGCCTGTCAGTGGGGCCTCACCCACGCACTTAAAATTCAGTTTCACTGCAGACGCACACAAAAGGGTCAAAATGGGTTTGTTTACAAAAAGGGGAAAGGAACAGGAAACAACAACTGGAATATCTTACACACTCAGCAGACTTGGAGCTCTGGAAACTAACTGAAAGCCCCGAGTCCAGAGAGCCGTTTCCTGAGCGAGACAGCAAGAGACACAATGGTGCCCTATTTATCCCCCAAAGTCCCAGAATGCCTGCTTAGCTCCGCCCTTGGGTCCTCACAGTTCTCTCCCTGGTACTGCTGGGAATTGCAGTTTCCAATCACTGGAGTAGGGGGTAGAGTCCAGAAAGCAGGAGTAGAGGGTGGAGTCCACAAGACTCTGCAGAGTTTCTTTAGGACATCCTTCCCCTTAACACAAAGATACTTTCTCTACCTGTAAGGCAGGGACCTGAGGGTTCCATGTTTTTGAATGAAGACCTGTTCACCTTCCTTTGCTGAATGAAGTATATGTTGAGTTTTCCAACCTTCATTTCACCATTATATTGACAGACTCACCTTGTCTCTAGAATGGTGAGCACTCTGTGTGAGCTGCTGGGTGCAATCTGCCTCAACAATCCCTTTTCTCATTCTCCAAAATGAGAAAGAAATGTCAGTGGAAACCTTCTACTATTACAAAAGACTCCACAACACTGTCTTCTGTTTGACAGTCCTTGTCTACCAGTCATGAAAAGCAAGTGAACTCAAGAACCAATCCAAAAAGTGTCAAACCAGGTGACCCAAGCCCAGACTACTTCCCTTTTGAAATCCCCAATCTCCTAAATAGCCTCTGGAAGAACAGATCTTGGGACCTCCTGGGCCTATGGACCCAGACCATGAACTCTATTCACAGGTCTCCAAGTTAGTGTTTATGTTACAACCTGATGATTTCCCTGCAGACATGTACTCCGTGGGGGAGGGGCAAACTGCCCCTAGATCAAGAGAACCCACATCCAGAGTTGATGTTGAACCTACTTTGTTTGAGCCTACTTTGTATGTCATGTCGACTTTGTAATTCAGTGCCTATTGTCTATCACCCAGATGCTCTGACTTGATGAAACTACCCGGTCATCTCGTTTGGAGAGAGAATGAATGTGTTTCACCTGCAGGAGGACATATAAGTTAAATATCTGGCAATCAGCAGAGAAATCACAGTAGTCATTAATATTGCTGGCCAAAGAGTTCTGGTTCTTGTCCAGCCAGGCTCATGGGTTCAGATTGCCCTTCCCAGGGGTTTGATAATTGAGCCAAGCACTGTACCTTCATCAGGACAATAGTCACGAGTAGAAATGGGGTATGTCACTTCCAGGCAAGAGCATTCACAGCTGGTGTGAGACCCTCCAGAATGCTTTCTCTGCTACCATTAGCAGCACAATTCAAGATAATGATTGTGCTACAGCTGAATCACAGCAAAGATGAGCCAGAAAGTAGGCCGTGGCTATCCTTTGAGAGTGTGATGAGAAATAAACCTTACTTACATTAAACAGGCATTGAGGTCTGAGGTTACTTGTTACTACCCGATGCTCTTGCTGCCCTGATTAATACGCCTCTCATCAAAACCTCTGACCATTTTGTTAATCCCCTGGAACCTTCCCTCTCCGACAGAACCTGACCCAGGACTGCCATCTGACTGATAAACCAAGGCTGGCAACCAGTTGGTGGCTAAAACTATAAAATAAATCCACACCCCAAAACTTGTGGTGAAAATATCTAAAATGTTTCTTATGTAAGCAACGACTTTGAAACAAAGCTTGCCTCTTAGAGACTTTTTCAGATCACTGGACTAGTCTCTGAGGAGCACCTATGTATGCTTCCTGCAGGAAGTTTCAAAGGTACACAATGAACTAAATTAACACAAATGGGGGTGGGGGGGACACCACACTAATGATTTCCTATCAAAGAAATAATTTAAAAGAGGAGCTTGGGGAGTCTTGAGAAAATCTACCTCCTCCCCAACAACCAAGCAACAGAACTTTAAGAGGTATTTCTGATGCAGTCAGATATCCTGACTTAGTATTTCTTCTTGTATGTAAATTACGCACCAAATGCTCAAGATGAGATCCTTTAGTCATGGTTCTGATTCAGCAATCTCTTGTGGTAGGATTTGTGAGTTAAACTGCTACAGAAATGAATTTCTTCTTCCACTATTTCGTGAATGGAATTTCTTAGTCAAACTAATGGGCTGAAAAGATGTTTGAGGATTGTGTGATCAAAAGAAAAAAAATAAAGGTTCTGTAAAGGACTTAGGAGATATTTTTGCATTACATGAATACTAATTACATTCAATTTACCTCATGCTACAATTTCATATTACATAGTACAGTAATAATAAACTTTGTTAGATCCAAGTATGAAACAGAATTATATGCATTTCTTTAAAAATTTGCTCTCTGAGGGCTTCACTAGATCTAAATTTAGTGGTCTGTATAAAGCAATCTTTGCTAACTGTCAAAGGTTTAAGAAGTGGAAGGGATCTTCAGGAGTCCCTTCCTGTTTACAAATTAAGTTCACTAAAACTTTAAAAGATCTAGATAACGGGCCTCCCTGGTATTGCACAAGAGGTTAAGATATAGCACTATGAAGCTATCCACAGCTACTGTAACTGCAGGTAAATTCCTGGCCAGGAAGGTGACCCATATAGTGCAACAGACCTCTCCGGTCTGGCCTGCTGCTCCCCTCAGCAGTGCATTTCAGTAAATCTGCCTGTTTTGCTCCCCACTCTATCACTGGTGAATCTGCTCACCCTACCCCACCCACACTCTGGCCTAGATGGCGCCCCCCCTCCTTTTATGCATACATAAATAAAATAAATCTTTTTTTTTTTAAATCGGATAAGATCTAGGCAGATCTAAATATGATAAATTCTAGATAAGCGCAAGATAAAATAAGGCCTAGAGAAGAGGACTGAGGCTTAGGATTGTCCAACATTACTGTGAGTATCAGAACCCCTTTTCAATTTCAGGAGCCAGTTTGCTGACTAGTCTGAGTTGGAGTTCACTGTTGACTTGCACCAGAAAAAAATTACTATGGGCAAGTTTCCCCTTGAGCTATTTACTAATCGGTGAACTTCTAGCTAAAATTCTGTCTAGTTCTCAAATTCCATCATCCTAAATACGCATGCACAGTTCTCCCAAACCTTCCTTTTAACAGCATAACATATACAACTTGAAAACTTCAGAACTGCTTAAAGACCTTGAAGAAACGTGGTAAATGTAAAATTGAATAAAAGGGTTTCCAAAACACTCTGAAAAAACACCTAATTACTGACACTGAGCAATCTGCTAAACATTCCTCCATGCAAAGAAACTTGAGTCATGGTTTCTTTCAAATTAATGATTACCAGATTTCTTTAGTTTGAATCTTAATCACGTGGCCATATCCATGTTGCCAGAGTACAAGGACACAGGCACTTACAGAGTACTGAGGAATGTAAATTGGTACAATCTGGAAATATGCATTTAAAAGATCCAGATTCCTATACCCTTTGATATATTAGTTTCACTGTTTACCTTAAAGAAAGCATTATGCGTGCATTCAAAATTTACCTTTTAAAAAAAAATCACTTAGGTTTTCTGAATAATGAGAAAACGAATTTATGGTCCAAAAATATGTTTTAAAGCATGACTAGCCATTAAAAAGTTAAAATTTGTTAGAATTATGTCTTTAGATTTATGTCATTATATATCGCTAGGTGACTAAGTTGTACATTTTATAGGATTACAATTTTGCATAAAAGTTAAGTGCCTATTTGTACACAGAAAATACGGCTGGAAACTTTAGGCCAAATGCTGGCCTCTGGGTTATAGAAAACGCTGATTTTTTTTTTTTTGTCTTCCCTTGACCATTTTGATGATGCCTTTCAATTCTTTATATTCAATCTGTTTAATCTTCATACTTAAAGCAATTTTAGAAATCTCAATCAAATCATCAATCATGATGCAAAAGGAAAAGAAAGTGTTTGGCTTTGTGTCAATGAGCAGATCTGTGGTGCTGCCCCTAGAAATCAGCATGTTCTTGTTCCAGCTTAACAGTTCTTTCCTCCCGAGCAATGCCTTACCCACACCAAGGCTTCTGTCAAATCTATTACCCATCAAGAAGGGCAGGCAAGAAGCCTGGCGACCAAGCAGCCTGACTCCACAAGGGCACCTCCAAGCAAGAACCCAGAGGAGAGATAAGTCTGATTTACCCACCAGCCCCATTGTCATGGCAAACCCCTGATATTAAACTTGATGACTTAAAACTCAAGGATATCCATAGGTATGTTTGCAGGAAAGGATCACGCAAGAAAGCCACGCATCCCAGGGGGCTGGACTCTCCCCAGGCAAAGGCCTCAGTCAGATTCCTGTTAACTTTCTCCCTCTCACCCAGACAGGGTAGGAAGGAGAGGATTGAGCATATTCCCCTCAGAAGGGGGGTTGGCAAAAGAGCAGGGGTTCCAGTCCATGTAGATTATCACGCCAGAACGCAAGTGTGGACCTCAGCAACTCCAGCAACTCCGCTACACAGGACCAAACCTGAGCCCTAGTCTCAGCCCCGACAGCCTGTGATATTTTCAGGCGCTCACAAAAATATTTAATTTTGTAAATCAAAGGAAAACATGAACTTCCAGATCAGAGAACATGTCTTTATACTACCACTCATAAAATATCTTTTCGGTTTATTTTATTTTTTATCCTTTCATAAATGTAAAGTAGAACTTTCACTTATTTAGGGAGGAAGGGGCTGAGGAAAGGAAAAGTGTCCAGACTCCTGGAAAGTTAGCTCCTTTTACATTTTGCTCCACACCCAATAGTAAAGTGGAACTGACTGACAAGACACTAGATCAAATTTGAGTTTGCATTTGCAATTAAACCCAATCTGTATCATTTATTTACAATCATACTTCCTTAGAGCAATTTTAGCATTCAACTAAATTTTAAAATCAAAGGTTTAATTATATGTATTTCCTTACATGACTGTCCATATTCAACCACATTGTTTCCCAAATGTGCCTAACCACAAAAACCACTGAAGGCACTTGTTAAAAACAACCCCCCCCCAAAAAAAAAAACACCCCCCACCCCACCCCCACTGCCCAGGGATTCTGATTGAATGGGAATGAATCCTCGCACAGACATGACACCTCCCTCCCCACCTCTGGCCAGTACCCCAGTTCTTGTACACATGAATAAATAAATCTTAAAAAAAAAAAAAAAAAAACACTAGCTGAATGAATATGGTATGTAGCTGAACCTACATGATTTCAACATGAGGAATTAGTTTTAATGAGCTGTTCTTGCTTTTAAGCTGGATGGAACCCTGAGGCTGACAGCTAAAGTCCATGCAAGATAATGACCCAAGAGGAACCCCCCCCCCATTCCCAAGGGGGGCTTGAACACATCTAATTGCTTGTTAATGAAATCATGTATGGATATATGAGGAGTGCTGTAGGGGATTTTCAAAATGCTGTTTTTGAAGTTCCAGTTATCATCCATCCATGACTAAACCCCAATGCCTACAGGGTTAGCAACATTCCACATATGACTGAATTCAATCACTGAGCTCCTCTCTTCCAGTGATTCCCATCTCACCAGCAAGCAGGTGTTCCTACCTACAAAGGCTAGCTCTGGGAACTGGAGTTGTGTATTTAGGTCATGCGGCCAGACAATCTGACTTGCAGCCCACGTGGCTGACCTTGACACAGACAAGCAAATGAAATCAGAGCACACGGAAACACCAACATAAAAGCTGTGTTACCTTTTTTTTTTTTTTAGTTCTGTTTCAGGAGGAGGGGGAAGTTCTTACGGGGCGCCATGCTGGTGGCACCAGTAGATGTATTCTTAGCTTGGATCTGGGCCAGGAGGAAAGAGGGGCAAGACGGAACGAGAAATGAGAGGTACCAAAATATCAAACCCAAGAGCTTAAATAAAACCTTTCTTTCAGTCTCTTCCTCAAGGTCCTCAGCAACCCAATAAAGTGAGCGGTTCAGTGAAAGTCTCTTTTCCAAGATTTTGGATTCCCGATTTTCACCTCCAAATTTCAAGAATCACCCGCTGGCTGAGAGGGTCAGAGCAAGCACAGTTACAGACAGCTGTCAACCCAATCTAGAGGCAACAGAAGGTTACTATCAACTTCTATGTGCTTCAGGTTTAATTATGCCACCATCTGCATCAGAGACACAGGGACGGTTGCACCTATGCAACCATCTCCAGAGTGATCATTTCAGCAACTAGAGCTGATCACAGCATCCACCTAGGAATGATTCCTTCAGCTACCTAATAACACCCTGCACTGAGGCTCAAGATGGTAATCTTATTACCTGCTTAAACAAATCCCAGTTGAAATCACCAAGAGGTTTAGCCTTCTTTCTTGACAAGCTACCAGACAATGCTTACTTACTCCAGGGACACAAGTGATAATTTAATACCAGATGTAGTTAATTAACGAGGCTTCAGGGAGAGCAGCACGGCCAGGCAGCACCAGGCAGGACAACCAGAAATGGGCTCAGTGCATTTATTTTAGCTCAACTAAGACAGTCTGACAAGGGCCCTCACTAATGGCGCAACATGTTAAATTAGCGAGACCCTATGAAGCTATCCGCAGCCACTGCAGCTTGAGTTCGATTCCTGGCAGCCCATGGCAGACCTCTCCTAACCTGCCTACTGCTCCCCTCAACGGTGTATTTCAGTCAGTCTGCCTGTTCTGCTCCCCACTCTGTCTCTGGTGAAGCCTCTCACCGCCCCTGAACCTCTGGCCTATACCCCAGTTCTGTATGCACAAATAAATAAATCTTTAAAATAATAATAATAATTGGCCCTCCCTGGTGGCGCAGCGGGTTAAATCAGCACAAAGAAGCTTGAACCACTTCCGTATGAGTTCAATCCCCGCCTGCCCCTGAAGGAGATCCACATGGCGTGGCAGACCTCTCCTGACCCGCCCGCTGCTCCCCAGCAGTGTACTTCGTCGATCTGCCTGTTCTGTACCCCGCTGTCTCTGTTGAATCCTCTCACCCTCCGCATCTCTGGCCTGTACCCCAGTTCTGTACGAATAAATAAATAAACCTTTAAAAAATAATAATTTTGAATTATTGTTACCAAGAAGTTTGCAAGCTGTCGTATGTCAGTTTATGATTATAAATCCACTTGTTCATGACTTCAGTGAAAATTTTTTTTCCTAAAGGAAATGTGTTTATATTGGGGCTGCTATGTTACATGCTCAGCAAAATTGTGCTACTGAGGGCTTATAACATGAGCATATAGAGGAGCAACTAGGAGAGGAGATGTTGTAACAGAGTGGTCCCCAGGAACAGGGGAAGTTCCAGGTTCCAGGATGGGGCTGAGCAGAGAAGAGAGGAGAAAGAGAAGAAATCTGAAGAAGGCAGCAGGGTGGAGAGCCAGGAGACCTGAGGAAGCCACATGGAGCAGACAACATGAAGAAACCATGTTTGTTTCTTGGCCCTGGGCTGGTTAAAAGAGATGTGGGTGGGGGACCCATGGGGAGATGACTATGGCAGTGTTCATATTTTCATTTTGCTCTTTTCCTGCCAGACTTGTCTGGCCATTTCTGACCCTTTTCTATGGGTCCCGGCCAGAAAGTGCTTTAGGCTTGTGGTGGGCTTTCAGGCCTTTTGAGTTGACTTTTGCTGGGTAACTGATGTAGAAATTATATTCTTTGTCTTCTGTATTGTATAGTCACTGTATTAAAGTTCCTTTTTTCATTAAAGTCTTACATGTTTTGTCTTGATGCAGCGGATGGCAGAACCCATTTAGAGCAGGCAGGTCTGGGGGTTCGGTGGTGCCCCTCTCCCTGCCCTGTAACAATGTGACAGATACTTAAGCTTTAAAAACCAAGAGGTCTGGGCCCTCCCTGGTGGCGCAGCGGGTTAAAGCACAGCACTGAGAATCTAAAGCCGCTTCCGCATGAGTTCGATTCCCGCCTGCCCCGGAGGTGACCACATGGCGTGGCAGACCTCTCCTGACCCGCCCGCTGCTCCCCAGCAGTGTACTTCGTCGATCTGCCTGTTCTGTACCCCGCTGTCTCTGGTGAATCCTCTCACCCTCCGCATCTCTGGCCTGTACCCCAATTCTGTATGAATAAATAAATAAATCTTAAAAAAAAAAAAACAAGAGGTCTGTCCAGAATTCAAGAGCACCTCATCTGGAGTGGTCTTATCCTGATGAATTCAACAGCTCTCTGAAGACACTTGCTCCAGCTGTGACCACACAACTCTTGGTCAGCAGTAGCGCTAACCCTACTGCAGGGCCTCCCTAGTGTTGCAAGGGGTTAAAGCACAGCACTCTGAAGCTGTCCACAGCCACAGCAGCATGAGTTCCTCCCACAGCCAGGGAGGTGACCCACATGGCACAACAGAACTCTCCCAACCTGCCCGCTGCTCCCCTCAACAGTGTTTTTCAGTCAATCTGCCTGTTCTGGTCCCCACCCTGTCTCTGGTGAATTCTTTCACCCTCCCCTCCCCCAGCACCTCTGGCCTGTACCCCAGTTCTTGTAAGCATAAATAAATAAATCTTTAAAAAAATAAATAAATCCCACTGCAGTCTCAAGAAGAAAAGGGACATCTGTTCCTGCCTTGCTCAGCAAGGCTACTTCTCGTGGGCAGTGGTACGAGCTCTGCGACCGTCCTTGGAGCAGTAACTTCCAGAGCAATCCACCTTGCCTGCCAATAAGGGTGTCACTGCCCACAAGCAAGGGACCGAAGTTGGTGGCTGACACTCAGCTTACAGTTGGAAGGATTGACTCTACACAAAAAGCCAACTCACTGAAAGGAACACTTCAGCGAAATTTGGGCCGTTTCTTTCCTCTTTCCTCTTGCCTGGAACAGTAGTGTGATTAATCTGTCATTGGTTTGGAACATGGTATTTCTTTATTGGCTTATACAAAATTTTTATAAATTTTAATTCCCTCAGTTAAACCGTGTTAAATAAATTACTGACCAAGAACATCTCAGTCTGTAAACATAATTTACTACAAACAGAACACAAGCCATTATTTAGAAACTTCTTCCTAAAGATCTCGCAAAAAAAAAAAAAAGTCATTTCTTTCATACACAACTGTTACAAATTAGATATATATGGGCTGATGTCAGTCCCTTAGAAATATCCACTCAGGCACGCCCTGGTGGTGTAAAGGGTTAAAGTGCAGCACCATGAAGCTATCCCAGTCACTGCAGCACAAGTTCAATCCCCAGCCAGGGAGGTGACCCACATGGTGTGGCAGACCTCTCCTGACCCACCGCTGCTCCCCTGAGTAGTATATTTTAGTACATCTACCTGTTCTGTACTCTACTCTTTCTCTGGTGAATCTTCTCATCCCCACACCTCTGACCTGTATCCCAGTTCTTCTATGCATAAATAAATAAATCCTTAAAGAAAATTAACTCTAGTACATGAGTCTATTAAGAAAAAAAGTATATTAAAATTAGAAGAAAAAAGGAAGATTCCATTAGTCTATGAGTAAAATCCACATTACCCTACAGTCAGACACTATTTCATTAATAAAATCTGTAATATTTACAAATGGTTGCTCTGTAGGCACCACCTTCAGCACAGTAGCTGCCAATCTTAACAATTCTTTACCATTTAGGAACTTGAAACAGTAGATGACACTCAAACTTAAAAAAGTTTAAAAAGCACAGGATGAGGCCCTCCCCGGTGGCACAGCGAGTTAAAGCACAGCACTAAGAAACTAAAGCCACTTCAGCATGAGTTTGATCCCGGCTCCGGAGGTGACCACATGGCGTGGCAGACCTCTCCTGACCCGCCCACTGCTCCTCTCAGCAGTGTTCTTCAGTTCTGCATGTTCTGCTCCCCACTATGTCTCTGGTGGGTCCTCTCACCTCCCGCACCTCTGGCTTGTAGCCCAGTTCTGTATGCATAAATAAATAAATCTTTAATTAAAAAAAAAAAGCACAGGATGTTAGCAGTGGAGGAATTCAATGGCTCGGGCCCAAACAAGTATATGAAAAGATATTCAACACCAAAATGCAAATCAAAATCACAATGACATACCACTCAACGACATCAGGATGGATATAACAAAAGATGGAAAATAACATGTACTGGTGAGGATGTGGAGGAACTAAAATGCTCATACACCTCTGGCAGGAATTTAAAATAGTGAGCTCACTTTGGAACAGTCTGACATTCCTACAAGAGGTTAAAAATAGAGTTAGTATATGATCCTGCACGTATGTCTACTGTGAGATAGATATAATAAAAGAAAAATGAAAAAAATCTTAATAAAGCTAATATTGGTTACATGCATCTCATTCAAGATCTATATATTGTATCCTATATTCTGATGCCCTTAGGAGCTACATAAACCTGTGCTTCTCAGGCTGCCAAGATTTGCATGTTTTCTATGTCTTGCTTTGGGGCTAACTCTGTTACTGTCTTGTCATTGTCAATGTCACTGCAGTGTCTCCACTCAGAACCTATGTATGAATGCAGAGGAGCCAGAAAAGCAAGTCTCCAAAACTGTGACTCTGCTAAGAGTAAACAAGTCTCAGAGAGAACACAGGAAGCACTCCAAGTATAAAGGCTACGTTATCTCTAATTTTATTTATCTTCTAATATTGATTTTGATTGCTCAGAAATGTTTGCTTACATTTGGGTTCTCAGCTGTCTCCCAAGTTATTATTGATAAATTTGTATCACCATCATTGTGATTAACAATAATTGTTCACTATGACAATACTTATTAAAATCACAATTAGATATACTAGCTGATTGGGAAAAGAAATTAAAACTTAGAATATATAAATAGGAGCATTAAAACCTTTTATTCAGGGCCCTCCCTGGTAGGGCAACAGGTTAAAGCACAGCACGATGAAGCTAGCCACAGCCACCTCATGAGTTCAATCCCCACCAGGGAGGTGACCCACATGGCGTGGCAGACCTCTCCTGGCCTGCCCGCTGCTCCCCTCAGCAGTGTATTTCATCAGTCCGCCTGTTCTGCTCCCTACTCTGTCTCTGATGAATCCTCTCACCACCCCTGCACCTCTGGCCTGTACCCTAACCTGTATGCATAAATAAATCTTTTTTAAAAAATCTTTTACACATCTGGAGCCACTTAATTTGAGGGTTCAGTGACCTACATCTTAAAGGTGAGCTTTTCAAAATTCTTGAGCATTTGAACTTTTTCATATTAAATCCCATTTTTGTTTTTATTTTTTAAGATTTGTTTATTTATGCATCAAGAACTGGCATACAGGCCAGAGGTGCAGGGGGGTGAGAGAGAGTCACCAGAGACGAGTGGACAGCAGAACAGGCCAAATGACTGAAATACACTGCTGAGGGGAGCAGCAGGTAGGACAGTGGAGGTCTGCCACACCATGTGGGTCAGTTCCCTGACTGGGGATCGAAATCCTGTTGCAGTGGCTAGGACAGCTCCATAGTGCTGTGCTTTAACCACTACACCATCAGGGAGGGCCCTATGTCTCATTGTTGGACTTGATATATGAAAGAGATAAAAACAACATGTTCACAGTAGCTTATTTTACAAATCATATTATACATTTAATGTAAAGTTAATAAAAATGAGGTAGTCTCCATTAGCATCATGGCTGGAAAATTGTCACTTACAGATGATGATGGCTGCAGTTTCATGAACTTCAACATCCGTCTTATTTCTGTACTTTGTCTGGATTACACAATGTGGAGAAAAGCTTGATTCCTAAAGAGTAAGTGCAAATCCTGACTGTTGTTTGAATTGCTTTCCTTACAATCTCAGGGATTTCCTGAATCAAAACTGATTTCAAAACCTATTTAGCTTGAAATGATTTTACTGAAGTTATTTTACAACACGATAAATGCTGAAATATCTAATGACACCTTACTTTGCATGTAGTAAAAATAACAAACAGAAAAGCATTTAAACCTTATCCTAAGTGCAAAAGCTAATAATGCAACTCAGTGTTTCTACTTGACTGGTTACCCATTTACTAGACTTTACATAACCACCTAAGTCAGAGTGACAGCATTTGCCAAACAAATATGCACACATCATGCCTAAATTTAATCAAGTGTGTTGCACATATGCAGAAATGAAACACGGGCTTATGTAATTCTACTTGCACATATATGCACAAGCCAAGCATTTAAAAATACAAAAAAGCTACACACTTAACAATCAGTCCTGTTTACAAGATTTCAGAAGTTTATTCCAAGGCCTAAAAAGTGATAAACCAGCAGCAGCACTGCATCAACTATCATTAAGCACTTATTCCGTACAAGTACTATGCAGGCAACCTTACATGCAATGTCTGATTTAATTCTCATAACCCAATGTAATGGGCATTAAATATTATGTCCATTTAGCAGCTGATGAAACTGAGGTGCAGGTTAAGGAACTCACACAAACACTAATAAGTGGTCTTCTGCCCACCTTGTAATTATGGCCTTTAAAAAAACAAAAATACTTTGAATTTTGAGTGAAGTAGTTTAAAGAATTTTGAATGAAGAATTATAAATATTAAGAATATTAAATAGGCCCTCCCTGGTGGCGCAGCAGGTTAAAGCACAGCACTAAGAAGCTAAAGCTTCTTCCACATGAGTTCGATTCCCACTTGCCCCAGAGGTGACCACATGGCGTGGCAGAGCTCTCCTGACCCGCCCGCTGCTCCCCTCAGCAGTGTACTTGGTCAATCTGCCTGTTCTGCTCCCCATTCTGTCGCTGGTGAAGCCTCTCGCCACCCCTGAGCCTCTCTGGCTTGTACCCCAGTTCTGTATGTACAAATAAATAAATCTTTAAAAAATAAAAATAAAGAATATTAAATATTCAGAATAAATATTGGGGTCCCCTAAAAGTTCCATCCCATATATAGATGGCACATAACAATTAGCCATTGAATGAATAAACACTTTATATCCCATTATTTATACAAATAGTATAAAAGCTGGTATTAAAGATATCCCTAAATTATTAGAAAATAGTAAATGATACTCCTTATTCTGTAAAAGAAATGTGCGTTGTATATTTGAAAGCACATTTTTCCTAAAGCTGAAAAAGTCTTCAAAGTCTTGGCAGTTATATAAGTAAGAATTCACTGATGTTTAGCTGGTTTGATCACCAGAAATGTTTAACAAACAAGTAATACTGAAGAGATTCAGGATCTCTCTGTTCTTGTGGTTAACTTAAAATTCTGGGTTAGAGGTCTAAACAAAAGGTTAGAGGCCTAGAATTGAGAATCTCACAAATTTCATTATACCTTTTGCATGATCCCCCAGAAAAACCTCACTTTCAACCCCTAAATCCGGTATCTCCATATACCAAGGTCTGAGCTCAATCTTAAATCCTGTCTAGCTTAACTGCTTCCACCCTTATGACTTCAGAAGAAAGGAGAGGTGTGGGGTTCTTTTAATAATGTTCCTACTCTCAGGCCTTCCCTGGTGGTGCAGTGGGTTAAAATGCAGCTCTATAAAGCTAGCAGCAGCAGCTTCAGCATGAGTTCAATCCTCCCCCCCCCCCCCCAGGGAGCTGACCCACATGTCACAGCAGAACTCTCTTGACCAGCCCACTGCTCCTCTCAGCAATGTACTTCATCAGTCTGCTTGTTCTGCTCCCCATTGTCTCTGGTGAATCCTCTCACTGTCCCTGCACCTCTGGCCTGTACTCTAGTTCTGGATGCATAAATAAATAAAATCTTAAAAGAAAAAAACTAACTTCTTAAAATAATAATAATAATGTTCCTACTTCTTAATCTCTAACTCTCAAGGCCAAAATTACAGAGATACTAATCACTTCTAGTCCAGTGATTTTTAGGGTCACCCTACAGCACCTTTTCTGGCCTATTTCATTCCAAAAATGAGGTTTCAATCTCAGACCGAGAAGAAATGGTTAAAAATTAAACATGAGGGGCCTCCCTGATGGCACAATGGGTTAAAGCACAGCACAAAGAAGCTAAAGCCACTTCAGCATGAGTTCGATCCCCGCCTGCCCCAGAGGTGACCACATGGCGCAGCCAACCTCTCCTGACCCACCCACTGTCCCCTCAGCAGTGTATTTCATCAGTCGGCCTGTTCTGCTCCCCACTCTGTCTCTGGTGAATCCTCTCACCACCCCTGTACCTCTGGCCTGTATCCCAGTTCTGTATGTACAAAGAAGTAAATCTTTAAAAAATTAAACATGAAAAAATAATGAACAGGTACTAGCAAACAAAGTGATCCTCCCAGGCAACAAAATATCAGGTTTTCCTGCATCTCCCTACAAAAAAAGATGTAGAATTTTAATGTACAGATTATTAAATTCATTCCTCAAATTGTGCATAATAAAATACTATAGTCTCAACTGAATATAATACATTGCCAACTTTTTCAGCAAATAACTGATAATGATTATGTTTTTTACAAAGTTCTCACCTTTTTAAGTCCATGGGAAAATATTTTATCTGACTACCTGATACGTAAGAGCTCCTTCAATATCTTCCAGTGTGAGAAGGGGAAATTTGCATGAAATACAGAAAATAAATTGAACATAAATTGACAACTGGAGAAGCTGAGGGCCAAGTACTAGCAGCAGTTACACAACAGATGCTCCTTATTTTCAGGGGAGACACACGAAGGCCCCTGGGGGACCCCTGAAACTGATAGTACCAAAGCCTATGTATACTGTTTTTTTTTTCCCTACAAGTCCATGACTACAATAAAGTTTAAACAATAATTTCAATAAGAGAGTTAACAATAATAAAAATAGAATAATTAAAACATGATACTATAACCAAAATTATATGCACGTGGTCTCTCTCAAAACATTTTATGGTATGTACTATGGGCGAGTGAAACCACAGGTGGGGGAGGACTGCTGTACTCTTCATTTTAGTTTTTTATAATGTTTATTTCTTTTGAATCGTGGTAATATTAGAATACCTCCCAACAGGTGTTATATAATGCTCACCACTACATAAATCTAATTAAATAAAAAGATTTTTTTTTTTTTAATCCCAACACTCTCCAGAAATACATTCAGGGCAATGGAGGAAAAGGGGAGCACAATGAGTTAGTTACCTTTGGAGTTAAACTCCAATGGGTATGGACGGGGAAGTCCCTTTTTTGCTTCACAGGTGGAATCAAGCATGCCAAGCTCCTTTCCCTCTTGACTGGGACAAATTGCAACCTGCTGGTCCTAACCAGAAACATGAAATGAAGATATTCTGGCAACTCTACTTTGCATTTCAGAAGCAACAAATACGCTATAAAGTACCTTAGCAAAGTTCAAGGTACATCTGCAACCAGACTGACACTCATGTTAAAGAAAAAATTGCTAGTGCTCCCCAAGCCACAAGTGATGAATGCGTAACTCAAAATAATGCGTAGCTCAAAATCAAAAGGAGTTGTGAAGAAGTATAAAGAAGTTCAAAGTTAGGATTCCCATGTAAGCATTATCTTGGTACTTGCGTGTAGACCTCTCTTTCTACAGAAGGGCAGCTATTATTCTTTTCTTCCCTATTGTCCCCTGCTGCACTGCTTACACACCACCACCTGCTGGTACCCACATCATCCAGCACTGAGCCCAACTATATCCAGAGTAGGAATGTGAGAGAAAGAGAAGCAAATAAAATGTGATTCTAAAGATACTCTGCCCTTACGCCACACTGGGCCCTCAAATATTTGCAGAATACTTTCTTCTTGAAGGATGGGGTTCCCTTGGCTCTAATTTCTCATCTTCTGACACTGTCCTACTTTACAGGAAAAAAAAAAAACTACATTGATGTTTCCCCCTTCTCGGGCTCAAATGCCTCAGTATTCAGGTTGTGTTACTGACGCTCTCTGGGGTCCTATGAGTCTCTGTGAGCGATATCCCAGTAAGTGGTACACTAGTAAGTGTTTAACAGGATCTCGGAAAAGAAAAGCCCAGGTTTTCAGAGTTTGCTAGTTTCTGATGTGTTAACACCCACACTGGGACTAATTTCAAGTAACCCAACAAGAGGATGTTGACAGCAGAGTCAGAATGTGATATATAATATATATCAGCAACCTGAGCTTGCTGGGACTCGTAGTTTTTCCAGAATATATAATCCCAGTATATACCTGTGGACCTAGCATAATTATTAATGGTAATATTATGTGGTCATGCCAAAGAGCTAATCACCTTGGGCACTAAGGTATGATGTCCCTATTTGCTTGGCCAAACTGGTATTAACTTCCATTCCCTAAACAACATGGCATCCCTTTAGATTTTTCCATCACACATAGTTAACTATGAACTGTAGACAACCTCAAAACTATGCCCAAGTCCTCTAACTTCTACAGAGTTTAATGACTTAGGAATATTTGAGTAAAAGCCAGTCAACTGGCTTCAGGTACCCTCCTTCTTGGAACCATGAGCAACTGATTAACATATCCAGCTCCGGACACAATGCTTAACCCAAAGAAATAAAAACTGATTTTTTATTAATCATTAAAGTTCAGCATTCAAGGCCACCCAGATCAGTATGACCTAAACCCCTGGATGATAACCCAAAAAAGCATTCTGCGATCTATGCTTCTTTTTTTTTTTTTAAGATTTATTTATTTATGCATTCAAGAACTGGGGTTCAGGCCAGAGGTGTGGGGATGAGAAGATTCACAGAGTGGGGAGCAGAACAGACAGACTGATGAAATACACTGCTGAGGGGAGCAGCGGGTGGGTCAAGAGAAGTCTGCTGTGCCATGTGGGTCACCTCCCTGGCCGGGGATTGAACTCAGGCCACAGTGGCTGCAGATAGCTTCATAGTGCTGTGCTTTAACCTGCTACACCACCAGGGAGGGTCCTGCAATCTATGATTTAATACATTTGCCAGTCATCCAATACAACTATAGTGAATCACACCACAATAGAGTCTGAAAGGGAAGAGTGGGTGTTGGTTTTCCAGAGGGCAGGAACTAGAGAAAAGTCAAGAGAAAAGAGCAACCTTAAATATCTAATGAACTGTCATGTAGAAGAAGATGGATCAGATATACTAGTATTATCAAGGACAGCAGGGTAGATTTTACAGGGTGGCACGTTTAGACCTAGTGTAATGAAGGAAATCCAACACTACCACCCATAATGACAGCAAACATTTATTGAACAGCTACATTCTGCTGGAAGCCTCCCTTACCTTTGACTCACACAGGGCCTGAAGTTAACTAAGCTCTTCTCTGTCTTTTTCGCCCCTGAACTGCCTACCCTGGACTGAAAGTTGTGTGGAGAGGCTCTGAGGGTCCCTAGGAACAAGGACAGCTCACAGAGACTCACACAGGTTGGAACTGTCCTAGGCCTCGATCTAAGGCCCTGTGGCCTCAGACCCAGCATAGGGTCAAAGCTAGCACACCAGAGGGACCCCACACTGGCTTTTTTTTTTTTCTTTTTTTGAAGTAACACTGCTTTATAACACTGTACATGATTTAGAAGCTCACACGTCCTCAGGCTTATGTTCTACCCTACCCATGATCCACGCAGCCCTAGTCTTTTTTTTTTTTTTAAGATTTATTTATTTATTTGTACAGAACTGGGGTACAGGCCAGAGATGCGGAGGGTGAGAGGATTCACCAGAGACAGAGTGGGGAGCAGAACAGACAGATCAACGAAGTACACTGCCGAGGGGAGCAGCGGGCAGGTCAGGAAAGGTCTGCCACGCCATGTGGTCACCTCCGGGGCAGGCGGGAATCGAACTCATGCGGAAGCGGCTTTAGTTTCTCAGTGCAGTGAGAAAACCCGCTGCGCCACAAGGGAGGGAGGGCCCCGCAGCCCTAGTCTTTTAACCTGGGCCATGGAACCCCTCCCAACATTGTTCCCCACTAGAAGCCTCAATTCTGTAAGTCATATTTCTAGGGTTTGTTTTAGTTTTGTCAATTTCTTTTTTGTTGTTGTTTTCTCAATATCCCATGTAGGAGTGAAATGATCCAGTATTTCTCCTTCTGACTTATTTCACTTAGCATTATCCTCTCGAGTCCTATCCATTTTGCCAAAATGGCAAGAATTCATCTTTCCCTGTGCTGGTTCTGAAGCACCCAGAAATCTCCATCTCATACGTGTGAGAAGTTTGCAAGACTGTGGACTAAGAAGAAGGCAGCTGCTCTGAATTCTGATGTCTTACTTAATTCATGCAGCATTTATGAAGGAAAAGTGCTCACTTTTCTGAAGCTTCTCATCTCTCTTATGCGTTAACTGCCTCCCTCAAGGGCTTAAATATCAAATAGCAATGATCAAAGGGAGACACTTCCGTTTTAAAATGTTACTGAGCAGACACCAAATTAGTAATAAAACTAATTATACTGTCCTGTTCACAAGTCACCAACGTCACGCTCAGGCAGGAGACTGCTGTATTTGGGGTTGCAATGGAGCAATCTGTGACAGGGATAATGAGGACAAGTCTGGTAGCAGTAAGTCCTGATTCTAGAAACTACCATTCAGGAAGTAATATCAGACCCTAATATTGGAGCACGCTTTGAAACCCAATCCCCAAAAAGTTCTCAGTCAGGGCAAAAAGAGTTCATGAAAGTCCTAGAATTTCAGAAAGCTTTGAAAGTTTCTGTGACTAAAGTACAGCAACAATATCAACACTGATGCCCTTCATTAGTAAAAACTGGCATTAATACTACCCACATGCCAGAGTGCAGAAGTTCTCTCTCACTTTTTGTCTATTTTCTATGCTTGGTCTTCACACTTGATAAGAGGGACAGTCAGTAAAGTGAGCCTCTAACAAGTGAAACATCTCGGGCCCTGCCTGGTGGAGCCATTGGGTTAAGCTCAGCATTATGAAGCCATCAGCAGCCACTGCAGCAGGAGTTGCATCCCTAGGCAGGGAGGTGACCCATATGGAGCAACAGAACACTTCTGTCATGCCCGCTGCTCCCCTCAGCAGTGTATTTTAGTTCATCTGCCTGTTCTGCTCCCCACTTTGTCTCTGGTGAATCCTCTCATCACCCCTGCACCTCTGGCCTGTACCCCGGTTCTGCATGCATAAATAAATAAAAGTCTAAAAAAAAAGATGAAACCTCTCACCCAAAGTTACACTACTAGTGACTGGTGGAGTGAGGACCTGGACCCAGCTCAGGAGCCTCCCAAGCTGCACTACCACTACTCCCCAGCTGCATACTTCCTGGGAAGCCCTTAGCATTCTGAGTCTTGTCTCCTGGGCCAGCAGAGTCCAAGTCTGAGCCCATGAGCCCTTGATACCCAGTGTCTTCCGCTGCAGATCTTCTCAGACAGGGCTACTGTAGGAGAAATGCCACAGGCTGGGTAGCTAGCAAAGCATAAAATTTATTTCTCATAGCTCTGGAGTCCCAGACCCACAAGCTAGCAGATTCGGGGTTGGGATGCTTTGTTTCCAGATGGCTGTCTTTCTGCTGTAATCTCACTAGTAGAATAGACGAGGTAACTCTCTGGGGTCTATTTTATAAGAGCATTTACCTCAAATCACCTCCCAAAGCCTTGCCGCCTCCTAATACTATCACCTCAACAGTTGTGATTTTAACATGTGAACATGGGGGTGGGGGGTCACAAGCACTCAAGTCTATATAGCAGTATCTACCTCACAGGGTGCTTGCTGCAAAGGTTTGATAAGATGATCCAGATAAAGTGCTCTCCTGGTTTTTAGTAAGGACCCATCATCAGTCTTGGCTACTATTACCTCCACCACACATGTGATAAGCTTTTTGCCAAAGGTATACTGAGTGCTATACTCATATCTTTTCTGAATGCCTTACAGAACACATTTTTCCCAGCATAAATAAAAGGTTTATTGTGGCAGAGAAGAAAGCCAACTATCTGGCAAAGGAGTTATTATGTTTGAATTTTGGCCCTGCCATTCACTGTGGGTCTTCCAGCAGGTTACTTCACTTCTCTAAACCTCTCTTTCCCCATCTGTGAAAAGGAGAGTGGGAGTGAGTGATAAGCATATATATGTTTTTGTAAAAACATATACAGAACAACATAGGACTGAGCATTTACTCAATCGTAGCTACTCAAATTACTCGGTCAACCAAAGACACTGCTCTACGTAGTCATGGGTTTTCCTTCCTCGTTCCAGACTATAGAGAAATCCTCCAGGGGCCCTCATCAGTATTTTGATGTAGCTGCCTCTAAAAATAACATTCCCTTGTCCTGTCAAATCATCTGTTCTTTCAAATATAATCCCAAGGGGAAGACACACATATACACATGATCAACCAATTCTAGGCATCTAAAAGATGTCACAAATTAAGTAATGAGATACCAATCTTAACAGCTGTGCTATCTAGAGAAAAGGTCTACTTGGAATTCTGCGCTCTACCTTGAGTACATGGAACAGTTTCTATATTTGATTCAAATATTGTCACTCCAAGGTGAACACTGTCTTAAAGCTAAAGCACATGTAATTAAATACAGAAATCAAGTTTGATGTAGCTGGTAATTGGACTATATTTAAACAAACACACATACTGTTAAAAGCCAGGATATCTTTCTTTCTCTCTCTCACACACACACACACTCACACACACTACACAGTGCCTGTCAATCAGGACCAGTATTCTTTTGTTTCCCACTAAGTCTATAGCCGAAACCATGATAGATTTTGTTTTATTCACTTGCTAGATGTTCCACATGTTAGAACTTAACAGTCCTCTTCCCATCTTTGGTTTCTATGCCAAACAAAATATGCTTTGTATTAAAGTTGAAATTTACTCACTGATCTTTTTGGAGACAGTGGCATTCATACTCAAACAGATCTAGCTACCTGGCCTAACTACTTAAATGCTAGACATCTGGACCATAGAGTCTTAATCTTCAACTCAAATGTGCTTTGTAAAACTCACTGACAACTCGGGAATTTGACCACGTGACAGAAGGTAGCCGAACTGGAGCGTGCCCTGCTTTCCATGGAAGTCTTTTATTCTTGAATTTGCAATGCTTCCCATTCATTCAAAATACTAATGGTGGTTTTTTATTTTGTTATTGTTTTTAAAGATTTATATGTACATACAGAAGTGGAGTACAGGCCAGAAGTGCAGGAGCAGTGAGAGGATTCACCAGAGACAGAGCGGGGAGCAGAACAGACAGTTGGACTGAAACACACTGCTGAGGAGAGCAGCGGGGAAGAGGTCTGCAGTGCCATGTGGGTCAGCTCCCTGGCTGGGGATCAAATGAGTGCTGTAGTGGCTGCTTTGTGTGTATTTGTTTTTTATTTTATGCATCTGTATCTATAGTCTGTGCTGACACAACCAGAAAATTCTACCTATTTATCTTTTAGTATACTTTTCCTACTTCATCTGATTCAGAGGTAGGAGAAAGTCCAAGAGTCAAAGCTAACTATTCCAATACTTAGAAAACCGACCCTTGTACTTTCACAGTGGTGAACAGATTTAGGTTTCTTCAGTTTGTACCCACGAGGGTATTATGTACATAATGAACTCTCACCCATTTTCTGCCAGTGTTCTATCTGGATGATTTGAGAAGTCACAACTTTGCCCCAGCAGGCTGCAGGCACCAGTCCAGTTCTATTCCTGCTTGTTGCCACATACAGGAAAGGAAGAGGGCAGCACTCACCCTCCAGCCTTCTCATGATGCTCAAATGTCTTGCTTTTCTGCAGTGATCGAGTTCAGTGACAGACAGTGATCTCCTCTGCATTTTTTTCACTTCTCTCCACTAATATGGCTTACCTAATAGTGTCCCTGGGGTCTAAAAGATCTAGGATTTCAAGGGAATACACATATATTATTTTGTACCATTTTAGTTGCTCATCAAAAAGTATTTACCAATTTCATCAAAAATAATGCTTTAGGGGCCTTCCTTGTAGTGCAAGGGGTTAAAGTGCATGCCAAGAAGCTATCCACAGGCATTGCAGCAGTTACCACTGTGCCCTGAGTTTGATCCCTAACCAGGGAAGTGACCCACATGGCACAGCAGAACTCTCCCCTCAGCAGAGTTTTTAGGTCAATCTACTCCCCACTCTATCTCTAATGAATCCCCTCTCTCTCTCACACACACACACACAAACACACACCCATCTCTGGCCTGTACCCGTTTTTGTATGCATAAGTAAATAAATCTTTTAAAATATAGATGGTGTCCTCCCTGGTGGAGCAACAGGTTAGGACGCAGCACTGCAAGCGAGACGCAGCCACTTCAGTGCAAGTTTAAGCCCCCACCCCAGAGGTGACCCACATGGCGCAGCAGACCTCTCCTGAACCCGTGCACTGCTCCCCTCAGCAGTGACTTCGTCCATCTGCCTGTTCTGCTCCCCACTCTACCTCTCGTGAAGCCTCTCACAGCCCCTGCATCTCTGGCTTGTACCCCAGTTCTGTATGCATAAATAAATAAATCTTTTTAAAAATAATAAAATAAAAATATATGAGATGCTACAGTTTAAAAAAACAATGCATCGGGTAGAAAGCTATATACAAAGTTGTTGCTACAGCATGTTTACAGTAAACAGTCTTAAGCTCTGAGGAACATACTAAATGATGGTATGTCATTATAATGGGATATTGGAAATATAATACAATCCTCAGTGATATTTTAATGCCATTAAGAAAATGCTTATGTAAAATAATGAAAATACAGTTATCAAAATCTTACCTAAGTATGATCCAAAATTACCTTCAAAATATGGCTTTTTTTAACCCCTTCACCCATCTTTAAAAAATGTGTCACACATGGTAAACAACTGTTTAGATTCTAAGGACATTTTTGTACTGTATAATACTTTTATTGGAAAAGAAAAAAAACTAGTCATGAAACCAGGCCTATATAGCTAATCAAATAAAACTGTTTGCTCTTTCGTGTGCTCGGCCTGTATTTCTTTTCTTTGCAACTAAGTCCGTCTGAAATTGCCTCTGCTAGTTCAATTGCCTTGTCCAGTACTCTGGATTAACAGCAGATGGTATTGTGCATTGTGCTGATGACAGATGTTTCATTAAGTAAATTAATGTGTCAAGCAGGAATCAAAATTCTTTATCTTCAACTCACTTAATCTTCAGCTCAGCATTTGACTGTCTTCATTTTACTGACACTGAAACTGAATTATGGCAGTTAAGTAACTGATTTATCATTCAAATGCAATTTGAGCCCTCAGGGGTTAAAATGACTTCACCATTTACAAAACATTAGACTCTCAGTCTTATTAAGACTACCACTAGTTTCAAAATACAGTTGGCTCTTAAGCTTGGGTTTGATCTTCAAAGCTCCACTCATATATGAATCTTTCCAATAAATACAATTGATCCTTTGTAGCCACAGGTTCCACATACATGGATTTGACCAACGCCAATGTGAGTTGACTGAGTCCTAAAATGTGGACCAAAGGCTAAAGTGAGCCAACCACAGGGCCCTGGGCCGCTGCAGATTTGGGTCCTGAAACCAATCGCCCAGCTACCAAAGAAAGCTGTAGTTAATATTTTGTGGACTCAAAAATTATACTTGGATTAAAAATGGGGGGAGGCAGTATGTTTCAAATATTGATGTCAGCTCATGCCTCTTTTCTGAGCCTCTAATCAAATATTCATGCAGTCAAAGCACAAAATGTAAGAAAAAAATTCATCATCTACTATCAGACTTTCAATCTAACTGGGGAAATACGACAAATAACCTACATAAAACAATCAGCACGAAGCCAAAAAAAAAAAAAAAGAATTAAATGCTAAGGCATGAGGCAGAATGGCTAACGAGCGCAGAGGTCATGTTGAAAGAACTGCCCTTTCACAGGAGCGCAGAACTTTGAAAGTGTAAGAAACAACATTTGGAGACCTAGCCAACTCCTGCATTTCAAGATCAGAACTAGTCATTTGGTGGCGGTCACACCACTGCTAAGTGGCAGAAGCAGGCAAAGTAACCAAGGACTCTGACAAAGCAGTCATGGGAAACTTTCCAAGGATAAGCAGAGTGGGACGGTAGTAATTTAGAAGAAAACAGTGGGAAAGAGTCTCCTCATTTCTTGGCCAGCATGCCATTGGTGTCGTTTCTGTATTATAAAATTATGAATAGTCCCTGCATTGAGGAGCCAGATTTAAATTTTAGAATAATCAAAACCTCTGTTTCATTCTATTGTAAGTTTTTAAACAATAAGTGTTTTAATGTGCAGTGCATACTGCCCAAAACATTACCAAACAGAAACATCCCCATACGCACAAGCATTTGAGGGGCCTAACAGAAGTGGTATCTGGCTGTCCTGAAACTCCTCTGGTTTGGAAAGAATCAACTGGTAGCAAGAATTAATCTATTGCCTCCAAAGCGGATATACTCTTCAATTTCTAAAGTACCCAAGTACTCTCAGCAATAATTCCTCATAAAGTCTATCAATCATCAGAAAATAGAGATAAGCTTAACTCTAAGAATATTTATCGAAATATTAACTGATTGAACAGTTATCTTTAACAAAAAGACACCTGCATGTTAACAGGAGAGGTGTAAAGACATTAAACCTAGTTTGTTTCTTTTTTTTTAATATTTATTTACTTATTCATACAGAACTGGGGTAAAAGCCAGAAGTGCAGGGGCAGTGAGAGGATTCATCAGAGCCAGAGTGGGGAGCAGAACAGGCAGATGGCAATGTACACTGCCGAGGTGAGCAGGGGGCGGGTCAGGAGAGGTCTGCCGTGCCATGTGGACACCTCTGGAGAGGAGGATCGAACTTGCACTGAAGCGGCTGCGGTCAGCTTGTAGTGCTGCGTCCTAAACAGTTGCGCCACCAGGGAAGCCTAAACCTAGTTTTAACTAAGAAATTTTAGTAGCTAACAGAGCTGATGTGACTCAGAACACGTGAAATTTATTTCAGAAGTGTTTGTTCAAATATGAGAAAAGAACACATGGTAAAATAATTATCAATCAATTTCATGACTCTTTTTAAGAAGTGTTTAAAAAGTAAGACTCACAGTCATTACATTTAAAATAAGTTTTCATGAAAAACACAAATCATTTTAATCTCTGGCATAAAACATACAGGGATAAAGTTAAATGTTCTTGCATTCTAAAATAATTCCTGTGGGTTTACAAGTACAGGGCACAAGGTTATTTTTTTTCTATGTATTTTCAATGACTCAAAAATTATTTCAAGAATTCCCTCAATTAAATATAGACCATTCAAGTTAGCAATACCAACCAAAAATTCAATATAGTCCTGTTTTATTATCTTTTCATCATTTACCTTACAAACTCTGGCACAACTGTGAATGGAATGAGAGAAATAACTAAACTGTGGCTTCGAAAGAAGAAATGCAGGTTACTTAAATGATAAGCAATCAATATTAAGACCATAAAAAAAATCACTTTCATACAAGTCTGAAAAACAGTACTGTAAACACAAACTGAGAAGGAGATGCCTTCCTTACAGGATAGCAAAATCAGCTGTGGGGCTTCCAGGTTCTTGACAAAAACTTAACTTTCAACCTAAATACCAGAGCTACAAAACACAAGTATCAGAACCAACACATCCAGCGTTAAGATGCTTTCCAAAGTCTCACATTTGAAGTGAATGCAAAAAGGCTAGGCATCTAAACTCATTAACAGCAACATGTGGGGTGGGGGGGTTGAGGGAAGGTAAATAACATCAAGCTTTTAGGGACAAACCCCAAAGTACCCAGTAATTCCCCTATGTCAAACAGTATATAACTCAAACGCAAAAAAATGTGCATGTTTAACTGCAATCATTCATCATTCATTAACATGCATTCTACTTACTTTGCTTTTTGCCATGTATAAGCTTCATTAAAGACACCCAGAAAGAGGTAACCAGTTGAGAGGTTCGGCTCAGATAGGCAAACCAGTTGTAAATTCGATCTGCAAATTTACATTCCAGAACGTCCCAGGGGTAAGCAACTAACAGCATATATATATATATATGAGTGTGTTGCGTGTATATAAATATATATACACATATATATGCAAGCTTTAGATTGTGAAATAATGCATTTCAGCTTTCTGATTTGTACATTGCGATTAGAAACCCTCAACTCAACTCTACATCCCCACTCCCAGAAGGAAAAAAAAAATCCACCTCTAGTCCTTCATTGGTCCAAATAGTTCCTGCCCACATGGTATCAGTGGGTGTGTCCCACCCAACAGGTCCTTTCATTGGCTGCGGAGAAACAGCGTTTCATAGGCTGTGATTTGGGGGGGTTGTCAAACTCCACGCCTCCAGACCTTGCACTCACCAATAGACCCAAGGTGCTGGCTGCTACTCTTCGACTCAAAGGGCATGCTGGCCACGGGGCGCCAACCGCAGAAAGATCCACTGTGAGAAACGAAGGGCCCAAGGACAAGGGAAAGAGAGCAGCTCGGCTGTCCCTCCTGCCCTACTCCCGGCCCCCCCAAATAGTCCCACACGTGCAGTTTCCCACTGACAAATTAGAAAGGCTGGCAGTGACTTCCCCTCTTGGAGAGCCCTATCCTAATGCACTGCTCAGGTTCCGCTACTGCGACCCATTCTACAGATGGGCGCAAGCGTGGGGCCGGCTCAGGCAGTGATCTTTGGCGCTCCTGGGCAAAAAAAAAAAAAACAAAAAACGGTCTGGGCGCCCCCTGAGTGCAGTCCCCAGAGGGCGGGCGCACCGGCTGCAGTGCCTCCCCAACTACTCCCGGTTGCGGGGACCGCACGCAGCGCCCTCATCGTGTTCGCCTTCCCCTCCCGGAGGGACTTACGCGGCCTATTCTTCCTCCCTGAGTCCATCCTCCTCCGCAGCCGGCATTTCTTGGCCGGAGAGTCGTGCTGAGGGGGCGGTGGCTGCGGCTGGAGCTCGGGCAGGAGAGAGAGGCGCGGGGACACCGTGTCGCCGCCACCCGCGGGGCCCCGGCTGCAGAGGCGTGGAGGCTGGACAGGCGGCGAGTGGAAGCCGTTGTGCAGCAGCCCGTTCACAGAGACAGCGCCCGGGTCCTCGGGGGCCCCCGAGGGGTGCGGGGCTGAGCGCTCTGGCTGCCCGCTGCGGTCGCCCATGCTGGGGGCTGCTGGGGCAGCGCTCGGGCCGGGGCTCAGGCAGCCTTGCTGGAGGTCATTCTCGGGCGTCTTTATTTCCCCGGATCCTCCCGGCGGCTTCCGATTCGGCAGCCGCAGAGCCGCCGCCGGGGGATGGGGAGCCGCGCGCTCCTCCCCTTCTCCCACTGGCTCCCCCGCCTCCTCCGTGCCAGGCCCCAGGAGAGCCCGCCCCTCCGTGCCCGTCTGGAGCATAGTAGCTCTCAGCGCGGAATCGGGAATCCCCGCAGATCCCTGGCGCGGGCCCCCGCTGCCCACCTCCTCTCTTTCCCCGGCTATGCCGATTTCTCGCTTCCCAGACCTGTCCCCCTACTGAGCATGCCCAGTGCTGCCCGCCACCGCCACAGACGAGTTTCGACCTGGGGACCGAAGTTCTCTGGGTTTGTAAAGGAGAGATGGGCGGGTTAGGCTTTGTATAGTAGAAAGACTAGAAGACTAGTAGAAAGACTAGCGTTTGAGAGGATTGAGCCTCACCTAGCTGCACAGGGAGGAAGACAGTAAATATTTGTCCAACTTTCAGGTTTGCTAAGCCTGTCGCTAGTGGGACTGTCTACCTTTACAAGGTCATTCACGTTGCCCTCTCCTCTACCAATCCCACCCCTTTTGTACATGTGCCTGGGGGGGGGGGCGGTTAAGTGGTGAAACTATTCACAGGCCTCAGGGGAGGGAGGAGTATTTATGAAAGGTAGGCCAATTTGGGGAGGGAGGAGAATAAAAAGTCTTTGCTGGCATACACTCAAACGAGTGTGGTCTACTAGAGTTGTCTTTTGCAGGGAGGAACCTAGGAATACATTGTAAGGACAATGAAGGACACAGCTGTAGGCAGGATTAACCCCAGCTGGACAAGACTGAATTAACAAAAGCAGTCCCAAGTTTTAAAAATCATTTTCCTCACCCAGAAAAGGATTCAAGAGACTATGTCGCAAGAGTAAGGGTAAGGAGCTACCTGTGTTTTAAGAAAGGAAGACAGCATAGCATGGCAACCAACCCCATTAGCTTTGGGATTAGAGCTGGGTTCAAGTTGCAACTCAGCCACTGAGCCAGCGAGCACACCCAGAGAAAGTCACAGCTCAGGTTAACACACCTGGCAGCAGGAAACAGGACTGGGCATGCTCAATAGGTAGGATTCTTTTGGGTGATGAGGACCTTCCCAAAGTTGTGTAATGATTGAGGCCTTAGCCTTAAGTCTAATCAGAAGTTGTCCCCAAAAAGTCTACGTAAAAGTATCGGGTGTAATCTTGGCACCCAGTTAGTGTCCTAAATAGGTACTTATCCTTATTACACTGTTCTTTCTAGCCGTCCCCTTCTTTCTGTAGGGTTGACCTCAGGCAAAAATGTTCAGATTTCAAAGCAAGTTTTTTCCAATAGGTATATCCTTGGTGTGTAGAGTAGAAATCAGTAGAGGTCCTGTAGGGCCTCAGGAGAAGTTACCACTACCTTAAAGAATGAAGCTGTCCAAATTTCTGGGGAAGAGGGGAACACGTTTTATCAGAGAAACCTGTCTTAAGGCAGGGCAAACATTTGGAGGCAAGGTTTTGTCACATGGATTTGTCACCTCCCTCCTGTGGGTTCCCTCCTCTCTCTCCGTAACACCCCAGGCCCCTGTCTCATTCCTTAGCTCAGTATAGAAACACTTGTCCCATTTACTTTAGCATTACAGCCATGTACTTTCTCCACCTGGATATAACTAAGCTTGTTTTTTCTCTTGCTAAACTGATAGTAATTTATTCGCTGGTCTAGCCTAAGAACCCAGAAGGGTAAGGGGATTTTTAACTTTATGATTTTTTTTAAATCAAGGTAATATTGAGGTTTACAACATTGTTTGTATTTTGGGTGTCCCCTCTCTCTTTGTGTGTAATTACCATAATACACCCTCCGCCAAAGCACCCTGCAGTCCACCAAAGCACCCCACAGTCCATCGGGCTTTCTTGCCAGGTAGGAGAATTTCCTACGGTATCCTAACAACCTCAAACACAGGGAACATGCCATGATCACAGCCACATTTACCATGTGTTATGGCCTCCATTATTGGTACTTAGAGCTCTCTCTGCATTCAGCAGAAGACAGCCTGCACCTCAAACTGGCAGTTCCTTCCAGTAGACCCTCACCTAGAATCTGAGCTTTAGAGCCATTGGGGCCACAGAATTATGACTGAGGTTATTCAGAGCAAAACGAAGGCCAAACTCTAAATCTTCTAACTAGTTCTGTTTCTCTGACCCTATCACACAATTTGAAGATGTTGAGAAAAAACCTAGGTGATCCAGCTCCTACCTACTTCTCCTCCCTGGTCTCTATCCCAAGTACTTCGCTCCAGAACTGCCTGGCGGTTCCCCAGACTAATGATTAGCCCTTGGTGGCTGCTGTTTCCATCGCCTAGACCTCTGTCTACTCACTCTCAGCTCAACCTTCAGATTTCCCTTTCAACCTCTTATATTCTGAGAAACATTCCCGACCCATAGGACTACATTAGAGGTTCTTGTTATACGTATTTCTGTCCCTACTTTTGACTTTCATGACTCTCAGTTTGTAACCCTCTGATGCACCTTTCCTTCATTTGTAAATGGGAATAAAAACAGGGCATCAATGAGTCATTAAAATAATGAAATGAATATTATATGACGTGTCCAGCACATCATAAGTGCTGTGAAAAAGTTAGACGTTATTATATGATTGTCCATCTCTTATACATATACAAACCCGCTCCCACCAGTACACTGTAATCTACTTCATTTTATCCCTAGGAAGCTTTTGGTAATTACCTGGGATGGCATAAATGACTTATGTGTTATTTCACCCAGAATTTCTGTCACTTTCTATTATAAAGTTGCTAAAAAATACTCTCCACTCCCAATAGTAAATAGTCAAATATATAATTTACCAATTCCCACCTGATTTAAGCTGAGTAGTTTAGGAAACAATTTGTATCGAAGATACAAGCAGAAGCTTTAGCGATGAACTATCTCTAAGGACATATTCTCTCCAGTTTCATTTCCAGACATGGCGAAGAAGGCCTGAGCCAGGTGGCTCAGATCCAGGTAGGACAGAAGTACTCGTACTAGGAACAGAACGTCCTCCACCTGCTTCATCTGTCCTGCCCTTGTGGGCTCGTGCCCTGGATCAGTTACACCAGGCGTGTGGTAGGGAGGAAGCCAGGTGGCCTCTCACAGACTTAAAGGGGGGTCAGGTGGGGGGGTGGGGAGAGGTGTAACTGAGGCATAAGTCATCATGTGCTCCAGGAGGGTCATGGAACAAATATTACTTGGAAGAGAGTGAGGGAAAAGGAACACATAATCACTTTTCTCGCTCTGTTCATTCCTATATTTACCAATTACTTAATGTCTATGTTGTAGGCACTAAAACAAACGCTGTCAAACACAAAATAGATAGGTTCACTGCCCTCTCACTGCCCTCTAGGGATTTACAGTTCAGTCAAGAGAGAGGTTAAGTCAATGGTTTTCCCACATCAGTGTACATAAAAATATTCTAAGGGGTTTTCCCCCTTTAACTTTTTGTTGAAAATGACATACACAAAGAAACATAGTTAAAAGGTAGAGCTCAATGAATTTTTGCACAAATGAACACCCTGTGTAACCATCACCTGATCACAAAATAGCTAGTAACCTAGAAGATTCTTGATAAGAGCGGATTCTGGATCCAGGTCCACAGACTGATACTGTTCTAGAGGAAGGGAAAGCTCCATGACCCCTACCCCACCTAGTGAAGGGTGGAGCTGAGTGACCAGAAAAAGATATAGAAGACATACAGGAGGGGAGACAGGTGGAGCGGAAAGATGGAGAGCACACTTGCTTCTCACCTTTGGAAAAAGACACGTGGAGTTGAGACACAGAGACCCTTGGATAACACAAGTGCAGAGGCTGACAATGGCAGTTGTTATCTTGACTTGTACTTTGATTTTGCTCCTTTCATCCCAGACGTGCCGGCCCCCTCCTGCCTCTTTCTCTGGTTCCCTGCCATAAGAAAGTGCCTTAGACTTGGGGCAAGTTTTCCTACCTCAGCTGCCTTCTTTTGGGCCAACCCTGACTGGTTGTGCATTCACCCTCAAAAGGATGGGTAATTTTGAGTGTTTCATTGGGGGATTATTATCCTGCCTTCTCTCTCTGCAGACAAATCCTACTAAATTTCTTTCACACTAAGAATATGCTTTGTCTTTATGCAGAAAAGGACAGACCCAATTGTGAGCATGCAACTTCAGGGGTTCACGGAGACCTCTAAGTCTGCACACTAATAATAGATTTGGAGCAGATGGACCTGCATGGTGATAATGAGGAGGAGGAGCAGGATTTTTAAATTTAAGAGACAAAATAATAACACTGATTTTTTATAAAAGTGGGATGATGATGCAGATGGTCCTTGCCTAGAAAAACAATGAGTAACTAAGTTAGTCATCCTAGAGGTGTAAAGGAAATGTCTCCCTACTCTGGGTTCTTCTCAGACTGATGAAGCAGTCAAATTACCAGCAGACAATTAATGGGAGAAAAGAATAAATTTTATTATGTATGTGTGTTGAATCTACATCAGTTCTAAAACCAATGGCACAATGAGTGTATACATATCCTGAGCTAAAGGATGGGGTAAGGGCCTGTGAATTCAAAGAGAGGGGAGGGGATCTCACATAAGGAAAAGTTTGCCCTGCCATGTATTAGACTGTCGGAAAAGTTATGACCCATTTTTGCTTGCAAAATGGAAGAAATACATCATGACTTTTCTGACAACCCAATAGAAAGGTTTCTCTAATAGAAAGATTATTTCTGGGGCCTTCCCTGGTGGCCCAACAGGTTAAAGTGCAGCACTACAAAGCTCCCTGCAGCTGCTTCAGTATGAGTGTGTTCAATCCCCCACCAGGGAGGTGATCCACATGGTGCGCTTGACTTCTCCTGACCCGCCCGCTGCTTCCCTCAGCAGTGTATTTTCAGTCTGCCTGTTCTGTGCTCCCCTCTCTGGCTCTGGTGAATCCGCTCACCTCTCCCTGCACCTCTGGCCTGTACCCCAGTTCTGTATGCATAAATAAATAAATCTTTAAAAAAAGAAAGATTACTTCTGGAAATAACCCTAAATCTGCATTATACTCCCAATTTTCATTCTTCTTGATAGTGGGAGAGTAAGAACAGTTTCTTGTAAGACTTCAACACTTCTATTGATTTAAGCTTAAAATGACCCACATGCCAAACTGACACATCTTGGGGTGGCCTACTGATATTTTAGGGAGACCTACCATTCATCACTTAGGCTGTAGAAGGTGACACCAGATGACTAGAAAGTGAGCAATGATGGAGTCAGGTTATGGAAAGTAGTGTCCAGCTGTGTGTTAAAAGGGAGGAAGTGACCCTTAAACTGAATTTTCATTAACGATAGAATTTTTTCAAAGAAAGTTAAAGGAAATTTACCCAGAACTGAGGGACTAAACACACTGGGTGGATATGAAACTACCTGCTTGGGAAACTGCCAGGAGTTCAACAAGGCTTATGGACAGCCTGTGGAGGAGGAGGTGAGGACAATGCCCAGAAAGGTTAGGTATGGCAGAGTCCCCTATGGCTCTTGGCGATATAAGAAAGAGTTTGGACACTTTTCTGCAGATCATGAGAAACCGTTGCAGAGTTTTCGGCTGTGGAAAGGCTAGATTTGCATTCAGAAAGGACCTCTGATGGCAGACTAGAGAATAGATAGGGAAAGGAGGCTTCTAGTTAGGGAGACTAGATAGAAAACTACTGGAAAAGACCAGATAAGAAGTGATAAGGTATTGAATAATGTGATCCTTACCCACTCTGTTGTTCAAGACTCACTAAACAATGAAAAGCCTTCTTCCAGTAGATTCCCCACAGAATGGATTACTTTAGGTATTATTCTATATCTCTTTGCCTTGTACAGTCTCATTCAACATATCAGATTTCATTGTAAATATCTTTTTGTCTCTTCAAGGATGAGAAAACAGATCCTCCTCTCAACCAACACGTGTCCTTTTTGGACTGACTAAGTGTTTTAGAAGGCTAGCAGGCTGTGTGGAATATTATTCGGTCATAAAAAGGAAGAAACTGGAGAGAGGAAGAAATCTGATATTTGCAACAATATGGAAGGAATTTGAGGGTGTTATGCTCAATAAAATAAGAGGCAGAGAAACAAATATCATGAGCTTGCTTGTATAAGGAATCAAAAAATCAAACAAAACCAACCCAAAGAACAATTAGTGGTTATCAGAAACAGAAAGGAGGGGGAGGGAAACAATGAAATGGGTGAAGCAGGTCAAAAGGCATTAACTTCCTGTAATTAAAAAGTCCTAGGGATGTATTGTGCAACATGGTGACTATAGTTAATAATGCTATATGGGGACCCTCCCTGGTGATGCAAAGGGCTAGGAAGCAGCACTGCAAGCGAGCCACAGCTGTCTCGTGTGAGTTCAAGCCCCAGCCTCAGCGGTGACCCACATGGCTGGCAGACCTCTCCTGTACTGCCCGCTGCTCCCCTCGGTAGTTTACTTCATCAATCTGCCTGTTCTGCTCCCTACACTGTCTTGGTGAATCCTCTCACTGCCCCTGCACCTCTGGCCTATACCCCAGCTCTGTATGCATAAAAAATATTTTTT
>NW_004567112.1:55312781-55330422 GCF_000260355.1 Condylura cristata
AGGAAGTGAGATATTCTAGGTGAACTAATTTCAGGCTGACTAGAAGGGGTTGCCCAACAGCCTACCTGAACAGATGGACTTAATTGCAGCTTACAAGTGCGCTTTTAACTTTTTTTTTTTTTTTTAACAACTAGCTTCATATCTCCCACCAGACCTACAAATGACCTTATCCCAGTCATCCCAGTGCCATATCTACACAGAAGGGAACATATATTATGACAAGTGCTGTTGTTTTAACTAGTGGCATACAATTTTCTAGAAGGGCTAAGGGCCCACATGCAGTTAGTAAAAGCCTTGCCTAGGATTAACTAGAATCTCATTAGCATATGTAATTGTACTCCATGGTTCAGATTTAAGATGCTAATGAGATGTGCAACATATAAAGAAGCATGTAACCCACCCATGCATGCCCCAGAGCAGCCCAGTCCGAAATAAGCTGTGATCCTGTTCCATCCTAACCTACCCTGGTGAAAAAGATCCCTTAAAAGTGCTTTTCCAACCCTAGGGGAGCCAGTCTGGAAACTTTTCTCTTCCAGTACTGTTTCTCTCATGCCTGGGCACAAGTCTAATGAAACCTTGTCTGGATGCTATCTGTCTTCTTGCTAAATTAATTTACAAGGAGTCAGAACTCACAAAGGAGATCTGATGTCTAGAATAGCAACAAGGAAGGGGGGGGAGGGAAGGGAAGTTTAGGGAGGGAGGGAGGGAGGCATGCAGGTTAAAGGTAACACTTACCACCTGCCTGGCCCCGGAAGCACTTCGGACTGCTCTCAGTCTCAAACCCCGGGGTATGGGCTCTCATTTTTGAATCCCCAAGACTCAAGAAGACACAAGACCATACTGGACACAAATGGGAGCTGAAAAAAAATGGGCATGGGGTCAAAAGAGGATTCAGTTCCTTCATGAGAAGGACAGCAGGTGCCAGTTTTTGTTGAACACCTGGAGGATTGGGCCCTGACTGGCCTAAGTCTGTGACTGACCTAAGAGCAGTCAGGTCAATGATATAGCAGGGAAAGTCTAGAGGATTTGGAAAAAGACTTCTGTCTGTTAATATAGGAAAGTCCTAAAGTGGGTTTGTAACCTATTTTTTAGTTACTCCAAGAACACTGTTATCTTCTGAAGACAGATAAAAGTTGTCTACCATACCACTATTACACATTATTACTGTAAAAATCGAGTTCCTCCCTGAAATGGAGATAGTCACAGACACAAAAGCACTTACTTACAGTGTGAACTCAGAGAAAGATAGTTTAAAAAGAATTACTAGAAATATTAAATAAACCCAAAAAATAATTTTGATAATAATAATAAAAAGAATTACTAGATGCTGATTGCCAGAATAATTGATCTAATGTGAACTTCCATTTTTCAATCTTACTTTTTTCTTAGTGGTATTAGGGCCTTCCTTAGAGAGTCACTGTGGGCCCACATCCATCACAAAAGAGATACAAGTGATATTTTTTAGTATAGGGCTATTTTTTGATGACAGTGATTTTCATACTGCTTTCTGTAGGGCCCTAGAGAGCAGAGCTGCCTTCAGGAGACAAAAGCCACCATGAGCAAAAATTGCCCTAGTGAGTGAGGATTATAATGAGTCTCTAACAACCTCTTCATCAGAGCCTCCCTCCTTCCTTTTTTCAAAATTGAATAAATAGGCAGGCATGGCAGACCTCTCCTGACCCACTGCTGCTCCCCTCAGCAGTGTGTTTCAGTACATATGTCTGTTCTGCTCTCCACTCTGTCTCTGGTGAATCCTCTCACCCCCTCACACCTCTGGCCTGTACCCCAGTTCTGTATATAGAAATAAGTAAATCTTAAAAAGAAAATGAGGGGGCCCTCCCTGGTGATGCAACAGGTTAAAGGACAGCACTAAGAGGCTAACGCCACTTCAACATGAGTTCTATCCCCCCACTCCCACCCCGGAAGTGACCCACATGGCATGGCAGACCTCTCCTGACCTGCCCACTGTTCCCCTCAGCAGTGTACTTTGTCAGCCAGCCTGTTCTGCTCCTCACTCTGCCTCTGGTGAATCCTCTCACGGCCCCTATACCTCTGGCCAGTACCCCAGTTCTGTGTGCAAAAATAAATCTTTTTTAAAATAATAATAAAAATAAAGAAAGGAAGGAAAAAAGAAAGAAATTGAGTAAACAGTATATGGCAGAGATACAGTCATAAGCAAAAACAAAGTCCTTGACTTTATCTAGAGTAAAGGAAAAAATAGGCCTTAAATAATCACCATAAAAGCAAAATTAAAAGTGCATTCCATAATCACCACAAAAGCAAAATTAAAAGTGCATTCTGTGATGTGCAAAAAATGAAAGAGTCCCAGTGTCATGAGGGCACACACTGCCCCCCCCACCCTTCCTGGGCTAGTTACTTTAACAGAGGAATGAGATGTCAATAGAGAAAATGATACTCCAGCAAATCCTGTAATCCTGCATATGCATCGAGGTCACTAAGATTGCAGAGGATGTGGAGGGGCTATTCTTGGCCGATCGATCGATTGATCGTATGCCCTAACTGTGGCAAGCCCTTCATAGGTACCTGCTGAATGAAAGGATGAACTGACTCTGTTCCTCTCAACAGCACAAATCAAATACAAGAGAAATTATTCACTGAAATTTATTGCTGAAGAGCACTGAGATACACCATTTTCTCTCTAGTTTCTATATTGGTTGCTTGTTCCCTCTGGAAAATACTCTAGTGGGGTACCAATTCTTAGTGCCTGTTTTAGTTTTTTTTTTTTAAGAGCTATTTATTTATGCATACAGAACTGGGGTACAAGTTAGAGGAGTAGGGGGTAAGTAGATTCACCAGAGACATAGTGGGGAGCAGAACAGGCAGAGTGATGAGGTACACTGCCAAGCAGAACAGCAGGCAGGTCAGGAGAGGTCTGCCATGCCATGTGGGTCACCTCCGAGGTGGGGATCTAACTCCTGCTGCAGTGGCTGTGGAGAGCACCATAATGCTGCACTTCAACTCATTGTACCATGAGGGAGGGCCCCTGTTTAAGGTGTTTGCTGTTTATTTTCTCCCCAATCAACAGGGGAGGAAAATATTGCATTAGTAGCTCTCGCTACCAGTAATAACTGTGCAGGAATGAAATACACCCCACATGAGCAAATTCTATGTCAGTCATTAATATTTTTTGAGCACCTACTAATTTGACTTGATGAAGGGGAATAGGCATTGACTGCCTAGAAATATAAGAGGCTATAATCAGTGACCCCAAGTAGTGGGCATAATTTTAGGAATGAAGCCAGGCTTAGCAAAATTCTAAGTCCTATTATCTAACATTTGTAAGTCACAAGTGCCATCCACTGGTCTAAGTACTTGGTAAGTGCCATCTTTTTCATCAGCACAGCAGCCGTGTGAACTGGGTATGAATACTCCTATTCCAGTTTAAGAAACTGAAGCTTTGAGAGATTCATTAATTTATCCATTTCACACAGCAGAAAATGTATAACTGAAGTTTGAGCTCAGCTCTGGGTAGCTCTCAAACCTGCATACTTCCTAACTCAATCTTAATGATGGAGGTTATGAAAATGGGGTAAAGTTTCATAAGGTCAAATACCAGAGTTGGGGATAAGGATGATTAACAAGTCTTTAAACAATCTATGGATGTTTCCAGGAATCTGAGGCAGGGTCAGAAAGGACTGTTTACAGAAAACTAACCTAACCAGACTCCAAAGCAATAAAATTTCACAAAGGAATGAATTCCTCCAAAATAGGGCTATCCCTTGCTCTGGTAAAATCCAGACCTGGACCCCAAGATTGCCCCGCCTGTGTCTATGCAGGGGCCTTGTTCCTTTTTTTTCTTTTCCTTAATAAACTTGCCATGTGCTGCTGGGACCATCTGCTGCATTTATTCTCAGAGGGACCCAAGAACCCCATACACCAAACCCCAGCAGCAGTGCCTCCCAAAGTGTTGTATAGCTCCCATTACCTGTAGAATTTATGCCATGACTGTGCAGAAGAGCAAGAATCTGCAGCCCCAAAATATATCTTTATAGCAAGAGATTGCTTTGCATGGGAAGCCACCTGAAGACTAGCTGGAGGCTGGCTTGATATTTGTAGGTAAGCTTGTCTATAAGGACCTCCCCCAGAAGACACATTCCCTTTCTTCTCTCTTTTTGAAGCAGACAGAACTAAACCTACACACTTGGTTGTACCACCTCCACAGTAAATGCCCTAGCTGAATTTCCACTTTCTTCCCCCGACCTCTCTTCGCTGAGCTACTTCAGATGACATCTAAAGTCACATGGATCAGTTGCTCAATTAAGCTGGGCACTCCCATGCATGCAGGAAGTATACATGTCATTATTAAATATCTCTTTTTGCTCTGTCTCGGGCTTCCTTGCCTACTTAGAAGAACCGGGAAGGGTATAGAATGATTTCCTTTGGGACCTGACATCTGCAAACAGCTGATAGGATATTTCACTGCCTGCAAACACAGCATTGCCTTGTACAGCAACTGTTTGGATCCTTTTCTTTCTTTTTTCCTTTTTTCTTTTTCTTTTTTCTTTTTTTTTTTTTTTTTTTTTTACAGTCAGTCTTGTATCTCTGACTATTTCTGAGAGCTTTTTTCTTTTTAAAAATTCCCTAGCTATGGGCCCTCTCTGGTGGCGCAGTAGGGTTAAGCACAGCACTATGAAGCTAAAGCCACTTCAGCATGAGTTCGATTCCCAGACAGGGAGGTGACCTACATGGCATGGCAGGCCTGACCAGCCGGCTGCTCCCATCAGTAGCGTATTTCAGTATATCTGCTTGTTCTGCTCCCCACTCTGTCTCTGGTGAATCCTCTCACTGTCCCTGCACCTCTGGCCTGTACTCCAGTTTTGCATACATAAATAATCTTTTAAAAAATCCCCTAGCTACATTGATCTCTCTTTTGCATACTTATTCAACAAATATTTTTAAATGATGGTACCATGTAGAAGCCATTGTTTCAAGTTCTGAGGTTACAGTGATCAGCAAGGCAAAATAGGTCCTTTGCATCCAAGAGCATATATTCTTCAAGGGTTGGGACAGGGAAGAAAACATAATTGGTAAATAAATATAGATGTATTGGTAACACAAAAATTGAAATTATATAAACTGGAGTTACTGGAAGAGAAGGTCCAGTTTAGATGGGGGCAGTAGAGGAAGTTGCATTGAAGTTGGCACCTGACATTTAAGATTGAGATGAGAACTGTAAAGAGATTTGGGAGAGCATTCCAGCATACAGGAGAAGGAAGAATAATATGGGTATCTGTGTTTATCTTTGAGTCTCTCTATGTTTTCCTGTGGGTTTGTGTGTATGTGTGTAACAGACGCAGCTCCATGAAATGGGGAAAGTTCCATAGTCCCTGCCCTCATTTACATATAATTGCTTTAGACTAGGCTACTGGAAACTCAGAGGCAAATCTGTTGGCAGGTGAAGCTATAAACCATTGAAAGCAAGTGGGCTCGGAGAGAAACTTGAAGAAGAGTGCTTGTTTCTTGGCTTTGAACTTGTACCAGGAACTTGGGAAACTTGAAGGAGATACATGAAGTTGAGACATGTAGAGATAAATGAAGAGACACATCAGGAGGCTGACAATGGCAGCCATTATCTTATTTGCACTTTAATTTAGCTTCTTTTGTCCCAAACTTGCCTGTCCCTTTTTGCCCCATCGTATGGTTCCCCAGCAGAGGATGCCTTAGATTTGTGGCAAGTTCTCAGAGCTCAGCAACCCCCGTCCAGACCACCCCTGTTTGACCCAGCATTTATCCAAGAGGGGATGGATAACTTTGGATATTTTACTGGGAAACTGCAATCTTTTCTTCTCTCTAGAGACACAGTTTTATTAAAGTTCTTTCACACTAAAAGTATTCTTTGTGTTTGTGCACACAGATGGCTTGACCTCTCTAGAATGTGCAAGTGGGGGGAACCCAGGGTACCTCCTTTGGCTACCTGACAACTTGTGTGTGTGTGTGTGTGTATATATACGGTAATCTCTCCATAACCAAAGCTAAGTATTTGGGGGTGCTGGTGAGTAGATGTGCACATTCCTTCAAAAAATGACAATGCTGGTGGAGAGTGTTTTATATTCAGTAACATCATGGCTAGGTTGTAGGAAACTTCAACTTTAAGCAAAATGGATACACTAGGGTGTATCCATTTAAGGAAAAGTAGGGCCTAAATTTTGGCCTTTTCTCTTATAAAAAAAAATATGTTGAACAAAATGATGTTATTTGAGGACTTCTTAGAAGGCAGACTGAGAGGTACCCCATTATCTTTAAACCTACATACTCTAAGGAGGGTCTGCCATCTACTGCATAAACACAAAGCACACTCTTAGTGTAAGAGAACACTAATAGTAGTGTTCCTACAGAGAGAAGAAAAGAATAATTGTTTCCTAGTAAAACACCCAAAGTTGGCCCTCCCTGGTGGTGCAGCGGGTTAAAGTACTGCACTAAGAAGCTTAAGCCACTTCCGCATGAGTTCGATTCCCGCCTGCCCCGGAGGTGACCACATGGCGTGGCAGACCTCTCCTGACCGGCCCGCTGCTCCTCTCAGCAGTGTACTTCGTCCATCTGCCTGTTCTGCTACCCACTCTGTCTCTGGTAAAGCCTCTCACCGCCCCTGCAACTCTGGCCTGTACCCCAGTTCTGCATGAATAAATAAAAAAAAAAAAAAAACACCCAAAGTTACCCATGGTAAATGCTCAGCCAAACAGGGGTGGCCCAAAATAGGGCAGCTTAGGCCTGCAAACTTGCCACGTGTCTAAAGTGCCTTCTGGTAGGAAACCATAGGAAAGGGACAAAAGGGGTCAGGCAGCCTGGAAGGAAGACAGCAAAACCCGAGTATGAGTCAAAATAAGGGCTGCCATCATCAGCCTCCCCACTTGTCTCTCACCCACATTTCTCTCACTCCACTTGTCTGGGTTAAGTTCCCCAACTCCCTGTGGAAGGCAAAAGCTGAGAAGCAAGCGCGACTTTCTTCTCCACAAGCGTCTCCACCTTTGTCTCTTCAAAGTGTTCTTGTTCACACTCCCAGTGCCTCTCCCAGTGTCTCCCGTGTCCTATAACTTCATTTGGTCACTGAGCTCCGTCCATCATTAAATGGAGAAAAGGAACATCCTGAGTTTTGTTTGTTTGTTTGTTTTTAAAAGATTTATTTATGCTTACAGAACTGGGGTACAGGAAAGAGGTGTGGTGGGTGAGATGATTCACCAGAGACAGAGTGGGGAACAGAACAGCCAGACTGATGAAGTAGACTGCTGAGGGGAGCAGCGAGCGAATCGGAGAGGTCTGCCACACCATGTGGGTCACCTCCCTGGCCAGGGATGGGACTCGTGCTGCAGTGGCTTCCTAGAGCTTCGTAATGTGGTGCTTTACTCATTGCACCACCAGGGAGAACCCAGAACATCCTGTTTTTATGGGGAAGCCTCATAACAGACCTACTTACTGTATTAGGGTCCCAGCATTTGGGACCACCAGATTTGTCCTAACATTTCCCTATTTTCCAGGTGAAGTCATCCTCTGAAAAGTAAAAATTCTTTGACTGAAAATAATAAGTCACTTTAATACACTTAAGCAAAAAATGAATACAGGGAATTGGTGAATAAAAATCACCAGAAAGGCCAAAGAAACAATCTGTAGTCTGCCCACCCAATAACGATTCCCAGAATTCCACTACCAAATCAATTTACTAAGGAAGTGTCTATTTTCAGTCTAACAGAAAACCACAAAAAGGGAGTCACTGCTCCTTCTACTAGTTTCAAAACTGTTCCAGGCTGACTCTATGTACACCTTTCAAATCTGTGCCCCATTATGTCTCTCCAAATTCAATGTCAAAGACAAGATGCTGGGACCTCAGCTGGCACTGCTCTGCACTACCAGGACACGCAGCAGAAATGCAGCCTCCTCTTCCTCTTCCAGATGTTACTCAAGTGCATCGGCTTGGGGCAATTAAGCCAAATACAGGACCCAGGCTCTACGGGAGTCTGGGAAATGAAGACTTTAATTTTCTTACCTATTCATGCAATCACAAGGAGTTGAGTAAGCCCATTTATTTGCCTGCCACAAACATCAATAGAAAATTTTAATTATTAGGTAGCATGGTTTGTGAGGGACTTAGCTGCGTCCTGGGAACTCCCGGGTCCCAGGCTAATAGAGACAGTTGGTCACTTTATGAGGCAGCTAGTCTAGAGGGTCCCTGTAAATTCCTTCAAAGAGACAGAAATTGAAAGCAGGACTAAGCAAGTAATGGAAAAAAAAATTTTTAAAGATAAGTATGTTCTAATTAGAGTTCTATCGCTGAAGTTATTCATAGATTTGAATCCCAATTCTTCTTGATGACTATGTGACATTGGTAAACTTATCTCTCAGCTAATTTCTTCTATTTAGCAAACTCAAAATTCTGTGGTGAAGGAAATGTGCTACATATATTTACAATGTATAGAGTGTTTTTGGTTTAATTTTTATTAATTTAAATTCATTAATTTACTTATATTTAAATTATTTATTGAGATATATTTGACAATGAAAAGCTATTATCTATTGGACATACAGAACTTGAGAAGTTTGGAGACAAGCAGAGTCATGCTCAGCATGGTGGTGTTTTGGTGACAGACTACACACACGTCTACAGTGGTCCCAGTGACACCTTGCAGTGTGTCTACTGTTTAGGTTATACCATCTGGTTCTTGTCCATACACGCGATTTTGCAATGGATAAATCACCTAGCAACACACTTATCAGAACATAGCCACATAATTTAGGCTACAACTACATAAACCTGTGAAACTGTCACCATGATCTGTGCCATAAACATATCTATTGTCTCCAAAAGTTTTCTTCTGCCCTCTTTATTACTATTGTTTTTGTGATATGAATATATACAAGAGAAGCTCTTCCTCTTCAGCAAATTTGTAAGTATAACACACAATATTATTAACTACAGGTGTTATGATTTCTCAGACTTAATCATCTTGCTTAACTGAAACGTACTCTTACTCATGTCTCATTTTCCCTCTTCCCAGACCCTGGCAGTTATCCTATGCTTTTCACCTATGAGTTTGACTATTTTAGATTTATGGTATTTGTAGTGTCATGTAGTACTTGCAAGTCCTTCTATAGCTGTTTTATTTCACTTTACATAGGTTCTCTAGCTTTATCCATGTAGTGCAAATAGCAGAATTTTCTCTTTTTTAGACTGAAAAATATTTCATTGTAAATACATACCACATATTTTAAAAATCTATTCATTTATTTACAGATATTAGGTTGCTTCCTTATCTTGAAAGAATGCTGCAATGCAAATGAGCTTCAGATTTCACTTCATTTGGATACAGACCCAGAAGTGGAATTGCTGGGTCATATGATAGCTCTATTTTTAATTTTTGGAAGAACCTCCATTCTATTTTTCCATAGTGGCTGTCCTGCCTTTAAACAGCAACGTGTGATTAGTGGCTACTGTATTAGATAGTAGTGTTAACAATGGGGATAGCAGCGGTATGCACCTCGGTTACCTATTTATTCCACAAGTTCCAGTTGAGTAATTTCTATAGGTGTTGTGCTAGGAAAATAAACAAAGCTTACAGTTCAGTGGAGCAATCACCTCTTTAACAAATGAACAAATAAAGTAACGACAGTTGATGGCTAGTTCTATAAAGGAAGTAAACAGGATACTGTTCTGCAGAATGAGGGAGTGTGTTCTTTTGGTTGGGCATCAGGGGAGGCCTTTTTAGAGAGATAGTAAATGACCCAGTCTTCACCCACCATATCTTACAGCTCAGAGTGGCTAAATGAGTATCCTGATTCCCAATTTCCATGGCGAGGGGCGGGGGGCGGTTTTCTCACATATAACAATTTTCTGGATACTAGCTCGATCTCGTACCATAACAGGGTGGTTCCCAGGAAAAATGAAGGTTCTCTGCTCCACCCAAAAGAAGGATGGAAGCAGGATGGAGAGCCAAAAGTAGACTTGAGGGAGGCACATGGAGCAGAGACACATGAAGCGGCTCTTGTTTCTTGGCCCTGGACTGCTTGAAACAGATGTGGGAGAGAGACCCAAGGGGAGGGTGACTACGGCAGCATTTATCTTGATTTTGCTCTTTTCCTCCCAGACTTGTCTGGCCATTTCTGACCCTTGTCTATGGGTCCTGGCCAGAGGTGCTTTAGGCTTGTGGTGGGTTTTCAGGCCTTGCTTTGGGCCAATCCCTTTTGGGGGACTTTTGCCCACGAGGGGATGGATAACTTCAGGTGTTTGATTTAGAAACTATATTCTTTGTCTTCTCTGTATTGCACACATTATATTAAAGTTCCTTTCCATTGAAGCTCTTATGTCTTGTCTTGATGTGGTGGATGGCAGAACCTATTTAGAGTAGTCAGGTTTGGGGGTTCAGTGGTGCCCTGCTCCCTGCCCTGTAACACAAGGACACTATCTACTGACACATAGAGATAGCATCAGCTTCCACAGGTTTAGGGCTGTCCTACAGCACTGCTTCTTCCATCCCACTCCAGACACCAGTGAAAAATCTCAGGTTGCGTTTGACTTACTATTTTATTTACAGAATGGAGAATCCAATGACCCTACCTTCTTAGTGTTGAGTGTGACCAGATATGAGCAGTAACACAACAGCTACCTGTGTGACCATATATGGGCTATAGCACAATGACTGGCACTGGGCCTTGCACCCAGGTTTACAGAGCCACGTCAGCTTTCTAGAATCTGAACCTAACGCCTATATAAGAGACACTTTCCCCTACAGCACTCGCAGTAGCTGCAGACCCCATCCTAGGGAGCTCTGTCTCAGCTGCTGCCCGGGAGCAATAAACTCTACTTGTTCAGCCTTTCTGCCTCCTGTCTTTCTTCCTTGCGGCAGGTCACAGAAATCAGGACAAAACACTTAGACTTCAGATATCAGTTGCAAATTTTAGTTTGTTTACCTGTACTTTTTACAGACATATCTCTGTGAACAGGGTAGAAACATTGAACGGTGTCATTCCCCCCTCCCCCCCCACTAGCATCCAGCTACCCTGGACATTCCAGCTTGTTCTGAGACATGTGGAGTACAGACATGTGGAAGGCTGTTCCTGGTCCGTGGCAGACACAATGGGGGTTGTTACCTGACTTCATGTAGATTATGTGGTACATTTTGAATTTCGAGTCTCTTCTGTCCCAGCTTCCTGGTGTTATAGTGCAATGAGAGTGGGGCACCCCTAAACCCCCAAACCTGCCTGCTCTAAATAAGTTCTGCCATCTGCCGCATCAAGACAAAACATAAGAGCTTAAAGGAAAGGAACTTTAGTACCATTAGCGTGCAATACAGAAAAGACAAAGAATATAGTTTCTAAACCAAACACCCAAAGTTAACCATCCCTTCATGGGTAAAAGTCCACCCAAAAGGGATAGGCCCAAAGCAAGGCTTGAAAACCTGCCACAAGTCTAAAGCACCTTTAGACTGGGATCCATAGTAAAGGATCAGAAATGGCCAAACAAATCTGGGAGGAAAAGAGCAAAATCAAAATCAAGATAAATGCTGCCATAGTGAACCTCCCCACGGGTCTCTCACCTATATCTCTTTCAACGAGTCCAAGACCAAGAAGAAGCAGGAACAGTTTCCTCACAAGTCTCTGCTCCATGTGCCTCCCTCAGGTCTCCTGGCTCTCCAACCTGCTTCCTTCCTCCTCAGACTCCTGGCCAGAGTCCTCTCTTCTCTGCTTAGCTCCACCCTCCTTCTGGGTGGGGAAGGGAGCCTGGAACTTCCCCTTTTCCTGGGGACCACCCTATTACACTGGGACCTGTCTAACCCTTTGCTTGTGATTCCCTGTCAGACAAAACCTTGCTCTTACGGCAAGCTGCTAGGCCTCAGTGGTCCCACCGCAGGATAGCCCTATTTGTTTGGGCATTGCCCATGAGGGGGTGGGTAATTTGGGGATTTATTGGGAAATTATTATTTAAAATTCTTACTTCTTTCTCTCTCTGCTCACCAATTCTATTAAAAGTCTTTCATACTTATTTACAATTGGAAAGACATGGAAATAGCCCAAATGCCCAAAAGTGGATGACTGGTTCAAAAAGATGTGGTACATACACACAATGGAATATTACTCAGCAACCAAAAAAAAGAAACATGTCTTTTGCAGCAACATGGATGGAGCTGGAAAAGATCATGCTTAGTGAAATAAGTTAGAAAGAAAAGGAAAAATACCAAATGGTTTCATTCATAGCAGGAGTATAAGGGACCAGGCGAGAGAATAATAATAATAATAATGAACAGTTATATACCAGAGACAATTTATGGGGGTGGTGTGGGGAATGGGATCAAAAACAGTGGGAGGAGGGAAGTGCATTGGACTATGGTGATGGCACATGGGTGATTTGGTGATGGGAAGCCCAAGGGGATTACAACTGAGATGGAAAAATGCACAAAATAATGTGAAGCTAAACCATTATATTATTTTTAAAAATATTTTGGAAGAAAACTGAGTATCAGGATAGACACTTACTGAGCATACAATAGAGACATTTCTGATGGAGGTTTTAATTTGGAAAAGGATTTAAATGCCTGACAGACTGGTATGATTTCAATAGTTCAAATCTATGAGTTGAATTACTCTGCATTGTATCTACTTTGTTTGCAACTGACAAGGTAACTTCCTGCTTTGTCTCTTTAAGACTCCTTGATAATTAAATAAAAAGAAGAACATAAATTAAAAAAAGTCTTTCATACTAAGAGCATGCTTTCTTTGCCTTGTGTGCATGGACGGCAGGAATCCCTTTTAGCGAATACATGACCCTTAATAATTTGGGGTCCCTTGACCACATACAAGAATTCTGCCATTGGGTATAAATCAGAGATCCTCTGAGACTCTCCTCCAGTTTGAATAATTTGCTATAGTAACTATCAGAACTCAGAGAAACATTTTACTTACTAGCTTACTGGTTCATTATGAAAAGAACTCTGGAAAAGGCAGATGGAAGAGATACATAAAGGAAGGCAGAGGGAAAATGTTAGTGGAATAAGCCTGGGTTCCGCTGCCTGTCACTACAGCAAGCCAATGAGTAGAGATAGGAATTGAATCTACAAGTGCTATTTTCAGATCTCTGGCCACTGATCTGAGAGAATGGTGGGCATAGCACTCTGAAGAGGCTGTTCTGCCATCTCATCTAGAGCTGGCCATTGTATGGGCTACAAAAAGATATAAGCAATCAGTCCTTTAGAACAGCTCATCACAGCTGATGTTTCTGGTATTCGTCACATTCAGACACCTTGACTTTATTATCAGTCTCCTGGTTACATCCTGGTTGACCCTGCTACATCTGATGATGCCAATGTCTGGCATTCCTGTGGACCTCATCAGGAGAAGAATAGCAGCTTAAAGCAAGAGCTTTACAGAAAGCAAACTGGTCGCTAACCATAGAGTGTACGTGCAGACTACACTGGGTGTGTATGTGCAGTCCTGTACCAGGTACGATGCCCTTCCCGTCCTTCCTAGCCCCTATTAGAAGGACACTGAGCTTCTGCATCCTCTGGTACCATCTCGCCCCAGTTTCATGTATTCCCCAATTCACTAATGCTATGAACCTGGCCTTTTAAGATTTTATGGCACAACTGATTAAATCACTGATCATTGGTAAATGATTCAACCTCCAGTCCCTCTCCCCTCCCAAGAAGTCTAGGGGTGGAACTGAAATTTTCAAACCTCTAATCACCAGGTTGGTTTCTCTGGCCACCAGCCCCCATCCTTAGGTGACCTATAAGCATTCCAAAAGTTATCTCATTAACATAATAAGTTACCTCTACAAGGGCTTACCATTTAAGAAATTCCAGGGGTTTTAGCAGTGCAGTGCCCCAAGTGAAAAACAGAACAACGGAACTAAGATCACTATTATTAAAAATGTAAAAACCAGGTACAAAATAGAGCTGTTCAGGCCGAGGGCCCCACCCAGACTTAGTATGTAGTTTCAACCTCTTTCGAAAAGGTGTAATTTTAAACTGATCATTCTAGAGTTTCCTAATCAGTAACAGAGATAATCTGCTTTCCCTTTCCCAAGGTGACTTTGCCTAAAATAATCTTTTCTGTTGCTAGTAATTTTTCTCCACCCTCTTTGTCTATAAATACCCTACATATTGTTGAGTCTAGATGAGAGATGCTGCAGATTCCCGAATCATTTAGTAAGGCCAATTAAATGTCTAAAATCGTTAATTTCGTGTTCTAAAATTATAAGTCATGACACTGTGGCCTTATCACACAAGTCAGGCTGTAACTGGGTGGTCCCTAGGAAAAGGGGAAGTCCCAGGTTCCCTGCCCCACCCAGAGGTAGGGTGGAGCTGAGAAGAGAAAAAGAATGAGAAGGAATCTAAGAAGAAAGCAGGATGGAGAGCCAGGAGACCTGAGAAAGCCACATGGAACAAAGGGAGGCATGTTTATTTCTTAGCCCTGGGCTGGTTGAAAGAGATGTGAGTGAGAGACCCGTGGGGAGGTTGACTACAGCCGTGTTTATATTGATTTTGATTTTGCTCTTTTCCTCCCAGATTTGTTTGATACTTTTGTATGGGTCCCAGTCAGAAGGTGCTTTAGTCTGGTGGAGGGCTTTTAGGCCTTGCTTTGGACCAATCCCTTTTGGGTTTATAACAGATACAGGTTTCATGGACTCTGCCCCCACTTCAGATACGGGAACTACAAATCCCATCAACATCAAGGAGAAGCACACTGGGACATGAGGGTGGAGCTGAGCAGCCAGGTTAGGATAAAACCAGACATGTGGGCTCTTGGGGGCTCTTGGCCTGATGGTCGTTGCTTGTCGTTTGGCTCTTGATCAGTTTTCAGCGTGCTATTGGAGTGCAAGTCAGCAAAACTGGTAGGATATTCTAGTTAGCTTGTATTTCTCTCTTTTTCCCTGGGTTGTTCCTTTTACCTTTCTCCCTGTAAAGAAACCCATCATCATACTTTTTGTGTGTGTCCCCAGTATGATTGAATTCTAAGCGCGCAGGTGAGGGCCCACAGACAGACAACACAATTCACATTGGGGCGTTCTGTAACAGACTTGGTGCCCCATGTGACTAAGTTACACCCGTGGTTGACCAGACCAAGTACCTTGTGTTGGTCACCGTAAGCGCATTAGATTGGCAGGACACGTGATTTCAACACTTCAGGTCTTGAGAAATTTTTTTCTCTTTGTGTTCAGCTCTCACTTGTGTTTAGCACCATGAGTTTGAGCGGTTTTATCCCCAGCTTGAGTTCTTTCAGTTTTCTTCCGGCTTTAATCCTCAGTACCCCTTTTCCTTTGAATATTACCACCAGTTTTGTAAACGTCAATAATCTGGTGAAACCTGGCTTATGGCAAATGATTTTGCTTCTGTACACATCCATGGGTGGTCTACGAGCCATCCCTACTTTACAATCTGTGCTTCTGGGTGTCTTTTTGGTGTTGTGTGTCAGCATTATTTGCTATAGTTTTGGTACTTTGAGAGGTGGATGCTCTACTAAAACTATTGAGAATATGCAACACCAAATTCAGGCTCTAAATGAGAGACTGCAACTTCAAATTCAGACCCTTACTGAGAGCATGCAGCCGCAAATACAGGCCCTTAACTCGGTTATTAACAGTGTGAAGAACGAAAATCATATTGTTTTTGATGCTTCCTTTCAGACTATGCGGGACCAGTTACAAGCCCTTAACTCGACTATTAACAGTGTGAAAAATGAAAACCGTGTTGTTTTTGATGCAGCCTTTCAGACTATGCAGGACCAGATACAGGTTACAATGACAAATAATCTTATTGCTTTTGATTCGGCTTTTGATAATATACAGATGAGGTATTGGCTATAAGAGATGGAAAAAGTACTGCTTTTGATTCTGCTTTTAAAAGCATGCAAACCAAGATGGAAGATGCCCTCCATAAATTGAATATGGCCGAATCTCGGATAATAGCACAGACAATAGATAAGCCTTTCCCTGAGGACTGCAGGAGGGTGGAGTTGGAAGAGGATTACCATTTGCTGAACACTCTAAACCCTTCAGCACAAAATCCCTCTCTGCATGACAATGCCCCTCCTGTAGATGCTCCTAAGGTCCCACAGCCTCCACCCACCCCTGGAGAAGAAACAAACATGGTTTCTCCTTCCCGTACTAGATGGGGCACCCATTTTGGCAATAAGAATTGCCAGAAAGTGGGGCAGTTACCTCTTCAGTGAATGCCAGTGGGTGGTTTAGATGAACACGGACAAACTGCTGGGTACTTTTGGTCACATCATCCTTTTAGCACAGCAGATCTCCTAAATTGGAGGAGCTCTGTCCCTTCATACAGGCAGAATCCTGAGAGGATGGCGACCTTGTTTTCCTCTATCTTCCTCGCTCACCATCCTAACTGGGCAGATATCCCGTCAATGATACAAACTCTATTGACCACAGGTGAGCAGAAGATTGTTCTCAAGAAAGCCAGGGAGGAGGCTGAGCGTCTCCACGAACAGGATGTAGAATCCCCAGAACCAGGGTGGCTGTGCCAGTGGTAGATCCAAACTGGGACCCCAACAAGGGGGGGACGGAAATGTTAGAGCCGATAAAAAGTGCTTATTGGTAGGGCTGAAGCAGGGGATTCCCAAGCACAAGAATTTCAGTAAAATTCTAGAGCTAGGTCAGAGAGCTAATGAGGATCCATCAGAGCTCCTAGAGCAGATTATACAGACTTATGCTACTCACACGGATATAAATCCAGTTGCCCCAGAAAATGCTCGTGTGATTACAATGGCATTCATTATGAGTAGTGCTCCAGATATCAGAAGAAAGTTAACAAAGGTGGATGGCATCACAGAGATGAGTCCATCCCAATTAGTAGACATAGCATTTAGAATTTATAATGAAAGAGAAAAGAGACCTAAAACTGCGACTGTGTTTGTACATAGGGTACATAGAACAGAGTTTAAGAAAAATAGTAATAGAATAACAGGAGGACACTGGAGATGTGAACCCAGAAGGCGTGAACCCTTCGGGAGAAATCAGTGTGCTTACTGCAGGGAAGAGGGACATTGGAAGTACGATTGTCCCAGATTACAGGTCAACAGGAGACGAAATAATGACAGGAGACAAGAAAGAAGGCCTGCAGCACCTCAAAATGGTGTTTCACACAGGGGTTACAGGAGGGAATATAGAAGGAGTACAAGGGATCCAGAACCGAGGAGAGAGAAGGAAGCAAGATGGAGAGGCAGGAGACAGGAAGAAGCCACATGGAACAGACAAATGTGTAAAGAAATTGTGCTTCTTGGACTGGTTGAAAGAGATGTGGGTGAGAGACCCGTGGGGAGGTTGACTATGGCAGTGTTTATATTGATTTTGATTGTGCTCTTTTCCTCTCAGATTTGTTTAGACATTTCTGACCCTTTTCTACAGGCCATGGCCAGAAGGTGCTTTAGTATTATGGTGGGCTTTCAGGCCTTGCTTTGGACCAATCCCTTTTGGGTGGACTAACCCATGAGGGAATAGGTAACTTTAGGTGTTTGATTTATAAAATAGATTCTTTGTCTTCTGTGTTGTATACTCCCTGTTGGTGCCCAGTTAACACACTACCCCCGGGGCTCCGGGGGATGTGACCCCTGTTGTGCGTGTCAAGGTGGCCAGGTGATCGGCCGATAAAGCCATCACAGACTTGTGTTGATCTGCCTAAGA
>NW_004567112.1:55330522-55350086 GCF_000260355.1 Condylura cristata
GCCTTAATCTTCCACTCCTACTGCCTAATGGTATATAAAGGGATCGCTGGAAATAAACGAGAGACTCCTGGATGAAGAACCTCGGCTTCCTGTGTTTTCTTTAACCTCATCGTCCCTCGCCGGACTCGGCTCCGATCAGCCGGACGCGGCACTCCCTGTATTAAGTCTTATATGTTTCATTAAGTCTTATATGTTTTGTCTTGATGCGGTGGATGGCAGAACCTATCTAGAGCAGGCAGGTTTGGGGGTTCAGGGGTGCCCCTTTCTCCATTCCCTGTAACAGATTTGGTGACCAAAGTAGTAGGATTAGAGCCATCCGTGGTTAGTCAGCCCCATGGGGAAAGTTGGCTTCCCCATGGCACCGACTACCTTAAGCACAAACGTGGTTTTTGTTTCTCTAGTTTTTTTCAGATGCAGATTTGTTGTTAAAAACTGGCTAGGGCCTTGTGAAAATGCTGTATGCGTGTGTACAATGTTGTTGTAGTCGCTTGCTAGCTAAGAGATTTAATTTTGTGGAAACTGTGTAGCAGTTTTACTCAAAAGATAGTAAGTTGGACCAAGTGGACAGATCAAAGATGGCATCTGAGGCCACTTGGCTGGCTTCTCTGAAACTTGGAAGTTTTTGTTCATTTGGGCTCCTAAGATTTTCCACTTCCTTTGTTAACTAAAGTTAATTTGCTAGGACTTTGGACATTTTTGTTTGGTGAACTCTGCTCTTTTGCAAGTGTCTTTAGCATTTCTAAAGGCAATGTTGGTTTTTCAAAGGGTAAACTGCTTTGACTTTGACTACTCCCTGATCTCTGTCTTAGGGGTTTTGTAAGCCATCAATGGAGCAGTGGTGTTTAAATTAGCAAATAGATGCTTGGATGCCAAGAAACCCTAAGCCTTGATCAGTAACTGAAATGCTGGTAACCTTAATGGATTCTTGGAGATAGCTTGAATTTTTGCAAAGTCTGGATCAGAAAAATTAGAAAAGATATTGTTTGAACTAAAAGGGCATACTGCTGTGAATTTTGTCTACACATCTTGTTTGAGGCATGTTTGCCATTTGAATTCTGGATCTGTTTGATTACTGGTGTAAGACAAGATTCTAAGATTCTGCTTCTTACTGAAGGAGGTCTGTGTGGAAAGCACTCTTTATAGTGTATGATGTAACTGTACCAGGTTTTCATACCTGTGTTGTTTTGATTACGATACAGTAAATCGGCTCTCAGATAAGCATTTGCGGATTTGCCTCCTTTGACAAATTTATAACAAAATTGGTTTTCCCAGACCTCTTAATTGTCTGGGTTTACTTTATTCCTCTCCTTTCCTTGCAGTTTCTCTTCACTTGACAGGTTTAGGGTCAAGGAAAGGAAATCCCAAACAAAAGCAAATAGTGAGAAAGCCAGGCACCAACTCCTCTTCCTCCCTGTGCTGCCCCTGCCCTCCCTGTGCTGCCCCTGCCCCCTCCCCATTACTCTTGCTGACTCCCCATTTTTGTGTGTCTTTGTGTAAATAAAGGCTGGTGCCCACTGGTCTCCATCCCAGCACTAACTTTTACTCCCTCCCCTTTGCGGACTCTCACTCACCTCCCCTTTTTCTTTGTTGAACTTTAGCCCTGTAACTTGCCCAAAAGCAGGATGGTGGTCTTTCAGACATGAGTCTGCTGCCCTCCTCATTTGTTGACAAATAAAAGCACTTTGCTTTTCCTCAAACTCTTTCCTTGTATTGGCTGAGGGAAACTGAGACCTGCGTTTGGTAACAGTTTCTCCCTTGTGTGGGGAGGTGTATCTTGTAACTTGTATGTTGAATTTGCTCTTTCAGCTCTGTCCCAAAGTGGCTAACAGAGGAAGGAGATGACTCCTTTTTAATTGAAAGTTAACTGCTGATTTTTGATTTTGCTTTTTCAGGTTCTGTTCCAGGAAACCCAAGGATTGCAAGCTTAGTGGCTAACAACAAGATGACTGCTTTTGCTTGAAAGTTAACAGTTTTTACTTTCTCCTGCTGTACAGGGTACCCCAGGGTTGACTTTAACTCATGGAAATGCTTGAACACTGAAAAATATGTAACTTTTGTGATTAAAAGAACATTTTCTTCCTATTTCCAAAGTCTTAGGTTTGTAGGATAACAACTGAAACCTGGATTTCTGACAACACTCCACATTTTTTTTTTGGAATTTGAGATTTTTCTGAGCCTATATGAGTAAAACTGCAGTTACATAAGATATTCCACGTGGCGTAACTAAGAAAACTATGTCTCTATGTTGTATGTCTGTATGTCTTGTCCTTGTGCTTAATTGTCTTGGCCTCGAGGTGTTGTAAAATTGGTTTAAAGGGTACCTATAGATATTGGGGGGGAAACTAATAAAGACCGGTACACATGCTTTGAAAACATGAATTTGGATAATTTCTTGGTCCATGTTAACTAATTCATACTCTAATATTTGCTTTAAAACAGGTGCTTCTAAGGTTGTATTGGGTATAATATTTTTTCCTTTTGCTTGGGTTGATAATGTCAGGAAAATGAAGTTTGGAAAAATTAAGGTTTTTGAGGACAAAGAGTCTCTAGTTATGAAGGGAAAAAAACTAAAAGGTTATGGATTGACTGTCAACATTGCACTACTGACTGAGCTGGAGCTTTCATAGAGATTGAGATTGTTGCTGTTTTTTCATATTTGTGACAAAGCTTTCCAGAATATTAAATTTGAAGTAAAATTTGGTAGTCTATCATTTGGTTCATCAAAGGAAATTTTGTGGAACCTCAGTAGAGCTCCTGAGACATTTCACAAAATTTCTCCCTTTCCGTCTGGGAAAGGCACTTACATCAATTTGGCCTTTTTGATTTACTTAGAAAAGAAAAACAACTGGAAAGGAAGCATTGTCACTTGGGGAAAAGGTGGAACATGGCAAGAACATAAATGTTTTCTGAAAAGTACATAAAAACCTTTCGATACCATGTGTTCTGTAAATTTTGATTGTTGTCCTTAAATACTATATTCAATGGTTTCACATTTACAGAAATTGCTTCTGAAAGAAAAAATTGTTTACAGAAAAAGACCTCAACTGATTCCAATTGATGGAAATTTTGAAATCTTCTACAAAGAACTGAACAGACTGATTTTTACTAAGTTTTTGTTTCAAAGAAAGTTTTCTTGTTTGAATAACCAGAATGTGCAGTAATGTTGCCTCTTTTTTTTTTTTTTTTCAGCAGAACTTGTGTTTCTATTTTTCTCTCCCCTTGATACCAACACAGTATAAAAATTGTGGTAGTAATTTTTACTACTTATTAGTCTATTTTTGCATAACTTCAATAGGGAATTTTGTCCACTTAACCTAAAGAAAATTGGAAATGTGTTTCAGTGGCTTTGCTTGGCATTGTCCAGGAACTCCAAATAGAGCTGAACCAAGAAGAGAAGAACCTGCTGCTTTTGTAGGGTTCCAGAGACCTCCAAAGAAGGTGAAGAAGCTTGCCTCCATTGGCAGGCCTGGATGACCCGGAAAAATAAAAAGTCTCGAGAAGAGGAAACTTCAGATTGATTCTGCTGAGAACAACGTCGCCACTGAAAGCTGTGTGGACTGGACCTCTATGGTTTGCTCCGATCCTGTATGGAGTACTCCAAGAAGGCCAATAACAACAATTTGATTATTCTGCCCTGTGATTTTATGCAAAAATAGAGAAATGGTTAAAAGATAGCTTGTGTTTGTAAATAGCTTCTGCATAGTTGGATAGAGTTGGAATCAAGGTTGAAAGCACCTTTTTAAAACCAGCTTTTAAAGTTTTGTTCTGTTTTGTTATGTGATTTTGATATACACCAGAAGTTTTTCTTCTTTTACATGTACTAATGGACTATTTTCCGCTTGTAGCCATTATATCGGACATTCATGGACAATGTTGTGACTGACTGCACCCTAAAATCTGTGCCACCATAGATATGGTGTATGAAAGTCAAAAGGGGAGGGGGATTGTAACAGATACAGGTTTCATGGACTCCGCCCCCACTCCAGATACTGGAACTACTAATCCTATCAACACCAGTGAGAAGCACGCTGGGACATGAGGGTGGAGCTGAGCAGCCAGGTTAGGATAAAACCCGATATGTGGGCTCTGGGGGGCTCTTGGCCTGGTGGTCGCTGCTGGTCATTTGGCTCTTGATCAGTTTCAGTGTGCTATTGGAGGCTAAGTCAGCAGAACTGGTAGGATATTCTAGTTAACTTGTATTTCTCTCTCTGTTTCCCTGGGTTGTTCCTTTTACCTTTCTTCTTGCAAATAAACCCACTATCAAACTTTTTGTGTGTACCCGCAGTACGATTGAATTCTAAGCACGCAGGTGAGGACCCACAGATAGGCAACTCAATTCACATTGGGGTGCCCTATAACAGACTTTTGTACATGATGGGATGGGTAACTTCAGGTGTTTGGTTTAGAAATTATATTCTTTGTCTTCTGTATTGTATATTCACTGTATCATTCTTTTTCATTAAAGTCTTTCATGTTTTGTCTTGATGCGGCAGATGGCAGAACCCATTTAGGGCAGGCAGGTTTGGGGGTTCAGTGGTGCCCCTCTCCCTGCCCTGTAACAAGGCCACTGAGGTAGAAGTGGAAACTGGGAAAGTTATTGATTTCCTTATGCCTAATTGCATAAGCTTTAAATTCTTCCTTGGTAACTACAGGACTATTTCTTGGTGGACTCAAGAACCCAGAATCCAGTAACAGCGTAAGGTCATGTAACAAAGTGATGTTTCAGGAAAATTTTGGTTTTTCAGATAGAAAAGGAACTTGCGGCCCAATTTGACAACTGTCCCAATAACCAAAGATGAGATAATTTTGGATCAATAGAGAGAAATAAGTGTCATGTATTGAAACACATCAAATATGTTAACCCATAAGTTCAGAAAGGTGATATTTTTAAAGCCTGACTGGCTACTATTGGTGAATACTAGTTCTTCATTTTAAAACTGGTAAACTAAGCAAGTATTTCCCTCCTACTGTCTGTACCTGTTGGGTAAGCTAATAATAGAGGAAAGAAATTTCTCTTTATAAAAGTATTTCAGTTAATAAATGAAGAAAAGATTAAGAAATAAAGAATTAAAATAGTGCCATTTTATGATATAATGAATTAATGGATCATTAATCAAAAGACATCACCAAAAGCTGCTGATGTCACAAAAAGCAAAAAAACAGTTAAACAATGCCAGGCCCTCGCTGGTGGCGCAAAGGAAAAAAGAGCAGCACTGCAAGTCAGCCGCTGCCCCTTCAGTGTGAGTTCCATTCCCAGCCCTGGAGCTGACCCACAAGGCACGGCAGAAGGTCTGCCGTGCCTTGTGCTCCCCTCAGCAGTGTACTTCATCAGTCTGCCTGTTCTGCTTCCCACTCTGTCTCTGGTGAGTCCTCTCACCGCCCCTGCACCTCTGGCCTGCACCCAGGTCTATATGCATAATTAAATCTTTTTTAAAAACAGTTAAATGACGCCTCCAGATGTCAAAGCATTACACAATCAACAAAGTAGTTCTGAAGAAAAAGGCAACAACAAAAACCAAAACTGAATTAATCAAACCTGTAGCTCCAACTATTAATTTACTGGATACAGGAGACACCACCAGGATGCGATCAGAAAGCAACAGACTAAGTAACTACACAGGGCAAGTCATTTTATTTTTTGGAGAAAATAAAATGAGAGGAAATTAAAGAGAACCCTGTCACTATCCTTCTGATCTCATTTAAATTAGGGCTCCAAATATTATATTCACAAGGCACATGGTAAATTATTTGAAGAGGATGATGTAGTGTCTGGATTTGCTTTAAAATAGTAAGGGGAGATAAACAGGTAAGGGGGAGATGGATGAAGGGTGTACCCCTTACATGAAGCAAGACTGCCCATAAGTTGATAATTTCTGCTGCTATATGATCTGTCGATGGGGGGGAAGGAGTCCTTCAGGCTGTTCTTTTTATTTTTAAAGTCAGCATAATATAGTTAAGTGAAAAGTGGGTTTTGTTCCTCTCCCCTGCTTCCTGTGGATGATGGCTTGAAGGCCTTGTAACAGGGAGGTACCCAGGAAAAGGGGAAGTTCCAGGTTCCCTGCCCTACCCAGAAGGAGGGTGGAGCTGAGCTGAGAAGAGAAGGAATCTTAGGAGTCTGAAGGAAGCAGGATGGAGGACCAGAAGGAGAACTGAGGAAGCCACATGGAGCAGAGAGCATAAAGTTCCTTCCCATTAAAGCTCATGTCTTGATGTGGTGGATGGAAGAACCTATTCAAAGCAGACAGGTTGGGGGGGGGGCCTTCAGGAGAGCCCCTCTCTGTAACAGCTTTAGGGTACAGCAGTCATCTTATGACCTAGTAGCAGCAAGAATAGTCAGACATGTTTAAAAGAGTTTCCTTTTATTTGCTAGCAAAATCGATCATAACTGATAGTGAAAAGTTAATATTTGTGGAGCCATTTTTTAAATGGATCTGAAAACAGGTCCATTTAAAGTCCATTGCCTGTCTTTGGGCTGGGACAAAGACCTTTGAACTGGGCCAAAGCAAATGTTTTTTAAAAATCAAGAAAGTAATTGTTTGAGAAGTCATCTCTTAGTGGGTAGAATGAGGGGCACCCAGGACCCCCAAACCTTGAATGCTCCAAATAGATTCTGCTATCCAATTCATAAGACCTTTACTAGAGAAGAACTGTAACAGAATTGGTGCACAGTAAAAGAAAGAGAAGATAATAGTTTTCAATTGAACACCCAAAGTAGGGCCCTCCCTGGTGGCACAACAGGATAAAGCACAGTACTAGGAAGCTATCACAGGCTCTGCAGCACAAGCTTGATGCCGGCCAGGGAGCTGACCCACATGGTGCGGCAGACCTCTCCTGACTCACTGGCTGCTCCCCCTAGCAGTGTATTTCGGTAGATCTGCCTGTTTTGCTCCCCTCTCTGTCTCTGGTGAATCTTCTCAGCTTTTCCCCTCTGTCCTGTACCCCAGTTCTGTATGCATAAATAAATAAACATCCAAAATTACTCATTCCCCCTATGGGTAAATGTCCAGCTAAATAGAGTTGACCCAAAGCAGGACCATGGAGGCACCTTCTGGACCGGGACCTCAGGAAAGGGGTGGAAAGGGCTAGGCTAGTCTGGAAAGAAAAGGGAAAAAAATCAAAGAAGGGGCCCTCCCTGGTGACACAATGGGTTAAAAGCACAGCACTATGAAGCTAGCCACAACCCTGTCAACACCAATTCCATCCTGGCCAGGGGCCAGGGAGCTGACCCACCCACATGGAGCAGCAGACCTCTCCTGACCCAACCCCCCATCCCCGCTGCTCCCCTCAGCAGTGTACTTCAGTAGATCTGTCTGTTCTGCTCCCCACTCAGTCTCTGGTGAATCCTCTCATCCCCCACACACACTGCTGGTCTCTACCCCAGTTCTTTAAGCATAAATAAATCTTTAAAAAAGAAAAGATAAATCCAGATAGTTCAAACCAGCTGTAGCACTCGGGGACAACCCCAGGGAGTTAAACCAAAGGGACACTGAAGAGAAATAGAGGTGGGAGGAAGGGGAGCGTGTCAGGGCTGGGGGTCGAATTCCCAAGCCACGCCATGGAGAGAAACCTGGAGGCCATGTCTCTCCAAAGAATTTTCCTGACAGGATGGGCGGGGGGAGGGGGGGAGCGGGCGCGGCCCAAACTGGAGGCAGTGGGAACTCAGGAAACTCTGGCATGGTAAACGGACCGCTGCATTGGGGCGGGCGTGACATGAAGACTCCCTTCCCGCCCCAGAGGAAAAGCCAAATGAAGTCCAGATCCCATAAAAAGCTCTAAACTTGGGCCCTCCCTGGTGGCGCAGCAGGTTAAAGCACAGCACAGAGAATCTAAAGCCGCTTCTGCTGAGTTCGATTCCCGCCTGCCCCAGAGGTGACCACATGGTGAGGCAGACCTCTCCTGACCCGCCCACTGCTCCCCTCAGCAGTGTACCTCGTAGATCTGCCTGTTCTGCTCCCCACTCTGTCTCTGGTGAAGCCTCTCACAGCCCCTCAGCCTCTGGCCTGTACCCCAGTTCTGTATGCACAAATAAATAAATCTTTTTTTTAAAAGCTCTAAACTTGAAAGAAGGACTTTAGAGTGAACTCACAAAATCTCCGGGAAGGCAGACCACGGCCCTGTAATCCTCCCAGCCCTGCAGATGCAGCAGCCTGGGCAAGCGCGGGCCTGGGCAGCCTTGGTGACGTCAGTGTTAACTGGGCACCGCTGTGCCGCTGCACACCTACAGCACCGCTGAGCCAGGTGCAGATTATTTCCAGGTCAGCGCCTTCCATCGGGACACCTGCGCCTCATAGATAATGATTGCTGAAAGAAAGAAACAACAGTTGTGATTCCCAAACCTGCTTCTAAATAGATTCTGCCATCAAGCTCAAGACAAGACAGATCTAGTGCATATGATCTTCAGTGGAAAAGAACTTTAAGACACCAGTATGTGATACAGTGAAGGGAAAGAATATAGTTTCTTCATGAAAGACCCAGTTACCCATCCCTTTGTGGGTAAATGTCCAGCCAAGGTATGCCCAAACTAGGGCCACTGAGTCCTGAAACTGCCACAGGTGTAAGGTATCCTCTGGTGAGAAACCCCAGAGAGGGGCAGAAGTGACCAGGCAAGCCTCAAAGGAAAAAAGCAGTATCAAAATTTAAGTCAAGCTAAAGGCTGCCATTGTCAATCTCCTCACAGGACTCTCCCCCATGTCTTTGTCTCTTTCTGGTGTCTCTTTCCACATCCCCTAAGTCCCTGGTACAAGTCCATGCCAAGAAGCAAAAATGCTTCTTCACATGTCCCTCTACCCCCATGTGCCTCCTCCTCATCTTCTTCTTGCTCTCCATCTCTCTTCATTTCTCCTCTGCTGCCTCTCTTTCTTTGTCCTTCCTCTGCTTCTCCTGTTTTTTTCCTAGCTTCTCCTCCTTGTTCAGCTCCATCCTTCCTTAGATGGGGCAAAGAACCTGGAAACTCCCCTTTCTAGGGATGTCATACTGTGCACAGGGAGTTGGGGAGGAGGGTGAAGACAACCTAAGCCCAGAATACAGTTTATGGAACAAAACACAAGGTAGAGATGACTAAGGTTGCTCCTCAAATTAAGATTATTAAAGCCCTAGTACCACCCCCCCATCTCTACCTCATACTGGGGTAAACTAAGATGAAGGCAAAGATAAATCTCTAGCATCCGAATCGAACCACATATACATAAACAGCTATAAATAAGGCAATATACATGACTAGGAGGCAACGGACATCACAACACAGGATGGAAAAGCAAAATGAAGACAAGTCTTGTGACAAATATAATAGAGACAGAAAGAGAAACTGTTAAGGGGAAAAATGTCCTAAAGGAAATCTGCAGTCTTATGGACTCCACCCCCTACTCCAGCTTTCTGGACTCTACCCCTTACTCCAGTAATTGGAAACTACAACTCCCAGCAGTACCAGGGAGAGATCTGCGAGGACCCAAGGGCGGAGCTAGCAGGAATTCTGGGACATTTGGGGGATAAATAGGGCACAATTGCATCTCATGATCTCTCGCTCGGGAAGCAGCTCTCCTCACCCCCTGACTCAGTGTGTTCAGTCAGCCTAGCCATAAGGTATTCCAGTTACTTTGTATCCCGCTCTCTTTCCTTGGGTTGTTTCCTATTCCTTTCCCCTTTTGTAAATAAATCCATTATTGACCCTTTTGTGTGTACCTGCAGTATAACCGAATTGTGAGCGCGCGGGTGAGGCCCCACAGACAGGCGGCCCAGCCCACTCTGGGCTACCCTGTAACAAAACTACCTGACAACTTCGAAATAACAATATTAAAAATGTTGCATAAGATACTGGCTAGTCTGGCTTTCCTGGTGGTGCAAAGGTGTAAGTCTCAGCACTAGCAGCTGTCAACAACCACCACAGCTGATCCCCGGCCAGGGAGCTGACCCACATAGCACAGCAGACCCCTCCTGTTTCACCCACTGCTACCCTCAGCAGTGTATTTCAGTCAGTCCACCTGTTCTGCTCCCCATTCTGTCTCTGGTGAGTCCTTTCACCCCCACATCTGTGCCTACACACTAACTCTTGTATGCATAAATAAAATAAATCTTTTTTTTTCTTTTTAAGATACTGGCCAGTCAAACACAGACAGGTAAACTCTCAGAAAGGAGATTTGGGAACAAAGAGCTCTTCGCTAGAGATTGAATATTTAAAATGATCACACAAAAAACTGTGTTCTCCAGTATTTACTACAGCACTGCTTTCTTTAGCTAGGATATGGATGCAACCCCAGTGCCCACCAACAGACAACTGGATAAAGATGTGGCACATCAACACTGGAATATAATAAGTCATTAAAAAGATGAAATGCAGCCATGTAAAGCAAAATAGAGAGCACTGGAGAAAAGCTACACATAGTAAACAAGTCAGGATGACAAAACAAATACTGAACATTTACATGACAGGTGAATTGACAAAGTAAAATACTTGAAGAAACTAGTGGACGTTAATAAACACTGAGAAATCTGAGGATAAGAGAGGCAGATGGAAGGAAGGGACAGGAGGGTATAAGGGATAGTGGAGGGGGGAAACAAATTTTTTGATTTGTCATTTGCTTCCTTAACTATATTTTGAGAGTACAACTTCACACTTAAACATATGCATATGTTTCACTCACCCCCCTACTAAAGCTATAGTGCCAGAACACTATATTTATAGCACCAGTACACTAAAAAATATATAACATATTTTTAAAAAATTATTTATGTACACAAACACTGGGGTATAGGCCAGAGGTATAGGGGGGCTGTGAGAGGATTCACCAGAGACAGAGTGGGGAGCAGCACAGGCAGACTGACTGAAATACACCATTGAGGGGAGCAGCAGGTGGGTCAGGAGAGGTCTGCTGTGCTGTGTGGTCACCTCCCTGGCCAGGGATCAAACTCATGCTGCAGTGACTTCAGATAGCTTCATAGTGCTGTGTTTTAGCTGTTGCACCACCAGGGAGGGCCATATGCTAATAGATTTCTAAAATATGTAATACTTCAAGAATCTGCATTTTATCCTTGTGCAGAGGCCATGCCAATCTTCTCTGTATGGTTCCAGTCTAAAAAAGGAAATTTGAATTAATCAATCTGGAGATTGCTGGTCAGCACTAAAGTAATCTGTATAATGAGATACTCCACTCTCCTCCCAGAAGGGGAGATAATCTTTCTTTTGCTAATAACCATATCGCATCCTATTTCTGGCTAGAAAAACCATCTGTTTCGTACAGCTTATTGCAGCACCTTTCTACTTGCTAGAAAAGACACTTGCCAGGTTCGTGAATCATTTAATAAAGCCCATAAAACCAATTAGATCTTTAAAGTTAACTTGCTTGGGGCTATTTTGTTTTTGTTATTTCATACCACTTACCTCATCTGCTTTTCCTTCCATAAAACCTCTTATTTCTATCCTTTCTTGTATTACCTATCACCAAGTTGGTTCATATGCTCAAGCAGCTAGGTCAAACACTGAACACCAAGTGTTTGAAGCAGGAAAAGGTTTTATTATGGAAAAATTGAGCCACGCAAGGTCATGGGAGCCTAAGCTCAAATTCACCTCCCTGAATAAAAAGGTCCCAAGTTTATTTTTTATGGGAGTGGAGTGTGTGCAAAAGGTTTAGAGAAGTAGATATCCGGGCACAAGTCATTATCTTAGTGACTCCAGAGCTGTTCCATCCTGTTGATTACTGTAATACAGATTCCTCATGCTGAAAACAGGTTTGTACATGATAAGATTTTACTTTTAGGGAAGTCATTAGATTAGTTAGTTTAGAGAGTGTGTCTTGTTTTGTCTCAAATTCTAGATGACAAGGGGCACATTTTGACTTCTTCCTGAGTCTGTGTTTTGCTAATTGCAATTATTTGCTCCCCAAACAAATTCTTGATTGCCTCTTTTTAGTTCTTAATTTTTGTATAATTGAAATCATACAGTATGTGGTCCTTTGTGAGTGGTTTCTTCCGCTCAACATAATGTTTTAAACAGAATAAAAATATAATGTTTTCTAACTGGGACTATATCAAACTAAAAAGCTTCTGTACAACAAAAGAGACAAAAACCAAGATAAAGAGATACCTGAGAAACTATTTGCATACCACAAAATGAATAAAGGACTGATATCAAAGATTAAAAAGAACTTATACAACTCAACAAAAACAAAATAAAGAATCCAGTCAAAAAATGAGCAGAAGAGCTAAAAAAACTCCAAAGAGGAAATGCAAACGGCCAAAAGGTACATGAAAAAATGTTCAACATCACTTGTAATCAGGGAAATGCAAATCAAAACCACAATGAGATACCACTTCATATCAGTAACAAAGGCTCACATTAAAAAAACTAACAAATGCTGGCAAGGATGTAGAGAAAAAAAACTCTTTTACTTTGCTAATGGGAATGCAAATTGGTCCAACCACTCTGGAAAGATGTGTAGAAGACCCTCAAATTACTAAAAGTGGATCTACTATATGACCCAACATTTCCACTCCTAGGAATCTACCCGAAGGACACAAGAGCAAAAGGAAATCTGCATGCCTCTGTTCATTGCAGCACTATTTACAATAGCTAAAATGTAAAAACAATCTAAATTTCCAAAAACCAATGACTGAATTAAGATGTGGTATATATGCAATGGAATACTAGTCAGCCATTAAAAAAGATAAACTTATGCCATTCACAGCAACATTGATGGAGCTGGAAGTCAGAAAGAAAAAGAAAAATACCAGATGTTACAAGAGGGACATAGATAGGGAAACCATACAAGAGGTCAGGAAGAAAAAAAGACAAAAGTAGCAAGCAAACTATAAGTCAGAAACATCCATCAAGGAAAGAGGAGAGAGAGGGATCAAAACAAGAGGGTAGAGCACAAGAGTCTATGATGACGGCTCATGGGTGTCTCGGTTGTGGTTGTTTTATGGGGAAAACACCTAAGAGGAGAAATCAAATATTGTATAAAAATGAATGGCAATGTAAAAATATATAAATAAAAATGGAAAAAATATAAATAATGTTTTTAAGTTCATCGGTACTACATTCCTTTCCATGACTGAACAATGTTTCATGGCATGGATGTACCACATTTTATTTATCCATTCATTAGTTGGTAGATACTTGGGATTTTTACACTTTTTAGTTTTGTGAATAACGCTGCTATGAACATTTATAGATAAGTATTTTTGTGGATGTATGTTGTTTTTTCTTTGCTTGTATATTGATTTTTAAAATAAATAAATAAATGCAAAGTGGTATGAGGGATACCTGGTAGGGGGTAGGGAATGGACATATTCTATATAGTGATAGTGGACATTGGTCCAAACTCATTCAATTTTAGACTTACATTGGCATTTAAGTTAAATCAGAGTGAAGTTGATTCCCCAAACATGAAATAGTAGGAAAACATATTTGTTTTGTTCTTTTAATTTTAAAATGTATTTTTTTAACATCTATTAATTCTTGGACAATATAGGATTTCCCCCCTCAGGTGCTTCAAAACTCTCCCAGTACATCACCATAGTCTCTTATGTTCTCCCCATCTCGAACTCCTTCCTTTCTCAGCCCCTCCTAGATGCCCCATCTCTATGTTTTGTTGTCAAGGTTTATCTTTGGCCCTTTGTTTTGTTTTCCTATATCCCAAATATAAGTAAAATCAGCTGATATTTATCTTTTTTCTTCTGACATACTTTGTTTAGCATCAGCCTTCCAGCTCCATCCATGTTACCTCAAATGGTATGTCTACCATTTTTGATTGTTGAATAATATTCCATTGTGTATATATACCACATTTTCTTGATTTATTCCTTTGTTTTGGTCATTTTGGTTGTTTACATATCTTGGCTATTGTGAATAGTGCTACAATAAACATAGGGTTGCAGGTTTCCATTCAAAATAGTGTTTTTTTGTTCTTTGGATAGATTCCTAGGAGTAACTGTACAAAAGATCCATTCCTAGTGTTTTGAGGAAACACCACACAGTTTTCCATAGAGGCTGGGCTAAATTACATTCCACATCCTCCCCAACATTTGGTTCTGTTTTTTTTTTTTTTTAAATAGGCCATTCTCACCACTGTGAGATATTACATCATCGTGGTTTTTATTTGCATTTTTCTGATAATAAGTAACAAACATTTTTTCACATGCTCATTGGTGATTTGCATTTTTTTCTTTGGAGAAGTTCCTATTTAGTTCTTCTAGCCACTTTTGATTGGGTGTTTTTTATTATTATTATTTGTTTTGTTGAGTTGTGTGAGCTCTTTGTAGATCTTTGATATTAGATCCTTATCAATTGTATCTTGTGCAAATATTTTCTCACATTCAGTGGGATGTATCCTCATTTTGGTTACTGTCTCTTTCATAAGTTTTTTGGTTTGATATCACCCTAGCTGTTTATATTCGCTTTTGTATTCCCTGCTTCTAGAGACAAGCTCTCAAAGATGTTTCTGAAGTTTATGTCATGGAGTATTTTGCCTGTTTTCTTTTCTATATATCTTATGGTTTCAGGTCTTACATCAAAGTCTTTTATCTACTTTGAGTTGATTAGTGGGTATGGTGTGAAATAGTGGTTCAGTTTCATTCTTTCACATGTGACAGTCTAGTTTTTCCAAGCCCATTTATTGAAGGGCTATCCTTTTTCTGGTGTATATATATTCTTTACTCCTTTTGCCATATATTAGTTGTCCATAAATGTGTGGTTTTATTTCTGGATTTTCAATTTGATTCTATTGTTCTGTGTGTCTGTTTTTGCTTCTTCAATACTATGCTGTTTTAATTCTTATGGCTTTCTATATAGTTTGAATTCTAGAAATGTAATATCAACATTTCCTACCTTTTTACTCAGGAGAGTTTTGATTATTCAGGGTATTTTGTGATTTCATAAGTATTTCAGCAGTATTTGTTCCACTTCTTTTAAAAATGTCATTGAGATTTTTATTGGTATTATATTCAATCAGTAGATTGCGTTAGATAGGATGACCATTTTGATAATGTTGATTCTTCTAATACATTAGCAGGGATATCTTACCTTTTCTTTGCATCTTCTATTTCTTTTTAACAATATTTTATAGCTAGTTCTATAGGTCCTTCACCTCCTCTGTGAGTTTTTATTTGCCACACCCGCACGGCAGGAATACGAGTCTGTGCGGGGGACATCGAGGTTGAAGAGTCAACACATGTAGATGGTTGCAGCAAAACGTTCTCTCTCCCCTCTTATCCTTTCCAGCCTCCCTTTTATACCCTTAATCCCAGGATGTTGGCCTGGGGGTAGGAGGAAATCTCCCTCACATGTGCTACTGCAATCAGGGTAGATATTAATCAGTTAAGCCACTCACACAAGTGGCAAGATGTCTTCTTCCTATTACGATCTTGTGCTTAAGCTCTGGGGGTGGTTGGGGAGGCTCATCCCGGCTGGGACCCAACATTTATTCCAGCTATTTAATTTTTCAGGGGGGGTACAATTATAAAAGAAATAGTTTTCTTAATTTCTTCTTTTTCTAGTAAATGATTTGTATATAGGTAGGCAGTTGATTTTTTTTTTTTTAAGATTTTTATTTATTTGTGCATACAGAACTGGGGTACAGGCCAGAGAGAGGTCAGGGGCGGCGAGAGGCTTCACCAGAGACAGAGTGGGGAGCAGAACAGGCAGATCGACGAAGTACACTGCTGAGGGGAGCAGCGGGCGGGTCAGGAGAGATCTGCCACGCCATATGGTCACCTCCGGGGCAGGCGGGAATCAAACTCATGCGGAAGTGGCTTTAGCTTCTCAAAGCTGTGCTTTAACCCGCTGCGCCACCAGGGAAGGCCTGGCAGTTGATTTTTTTTTTTAAGATTTACTTATTTATGTATACAGAACTGGGGTACAGGCAAGAGGTGCAAGGGCGGATGAGAGGATTCACCAGAGACAGAGTGGGGAGCAGAACAGGCAGACTGATGAAGTACACTGCTGAGGGGAGCAGTGGGCAGACCAGGAGAGGTCTGCCGGGCCATGTGGGTCACTTCCCCAGTGGGGGATCGAATTCATGCTAAAGTGGCTTTAGCTTCTTAGTGCTGTGCTTTAACCCGCTGCGCCACCAGGGAAGGCCTGGCAGTTGATTTTTGCATTTTGTCCCACTTTGCTGAACTGGTTTATTATTTCAATTAGTTGTTCTGTGGATTCTTTAGGATTCTCTATATATTCTATTATCTGCAAATAATGGTAGTGTTACTTCTTTCTCAGTTTTGATTAATTTTAAGTCTTTCTCTTGCCTAATTGCTTTCGGTAAGACTTCTAGTACTATATCGAGTGGACATCATTGTTTTGTGTGAGTGGATATCCTGTTTTGTAATAGATATTAGTAGAAAGGCTTTTAATTTTTCTCCATTTAGAATGTTATTCTTTTGTCATATATGGCTTTTATTATGTCAACTAATGTTCCTTTTATGCAAGTTTTTCAAGGGCTTTCATAATAAATGAGTGTTGAAATTTATCAACCTTGTTGATATGATCATATTGTTTTTATCTTATGTTGACTGACTTTCAGATATTGAATCATCTTTGTGACCCTGGAATAAATCCCTTTCAGTCATGATATATAATCTTTTTAATGCATTGTTGGATTTGGTTTGCTACAATATTATTGAGTATTTTCGCATCTGCATTCAGTAGGGATATTGACTTGTAATTTTCTTTTTGCATGTTGTCTTTATTTGGTTTCGACATTAATGTGATGTTGTTCTCATAAAATGTATTTAGAAGTATCCCTACTTGCTCAGATTTCTTTGGAAGACGATGAGCAGGGTCTATAATAACTGATCTTTAAAAGTTTGGTAGAAATTGAAGGCGTTACAACTAATGGCCAAAAACAAAAAAGGGGAAAATGGTAAGAGCTATGCTGCTCATGCTGTCTGACAGGGTACAAGTATGAAGGGAATCTGAAAAGTCAGGCCTTTCCACAGCTGGTCTCTGCTAGATCATCCTCATTTGTTTCTGGCCATTTCCAAGAAATATAATTCTGGCCATTTCCAAGAAATAATGATTATCCAAAATATGTCTGCAATATAGAGTTAATAATTATTTTGTAATTGTCTGAGTGAATTTATTTGATGACAATAATGTTGTACTACAGAAAGGTACAATGCATTGTGAAAATATTTTGAAACAATTGGTCCTTCTCCGCTTGAGGACACCAGTACACGTCAGGGCTTTACAGTAACAAGAGACATGTCACATACCAAGAATTCTGGGAAACAAAAGAAGGGCTGCTATTATTTCCTGCCCTGTCCCATTGTAAAAAGATCTATAGTTTTCTTTCAAGTAACATAATTTCCTTATGTTATGTTCCTAATTTCCTTATGTTCCTAATTTCCTTAGTCTCAGTTTAAGTAATAGAATTATAAATAAAATAAGCTCTCCTACCCTTTTATTTAACTTTCACCCCAACCTCCTTTTCATGTAAGAAGTTTCTTAGATTAGAAGGAAAATAATCAGTAGCCACATAGAGAAAGAAATTTCCTCCTAATTCTTAAGTTACATATAGAGACTAGATTGATTAAAGGTGTAATGGATTATAGGGGTTCCCTTTTGTAAGTCAAAAGAAGTAGTTTTCTTTAGGGGCAGGGCAATGTCAATGCACGAAATGTTGATACTTTTTCTGACTCTTAGTTCCTTAACATTAAATGTTATACTGTTAAGATGTATGCTCGTTATAATATTAACAGAATGGCTACTTAAGTAGTAATAGCTGGTTGATCAACATAAGGACATTTTGCTTATTAATTATACCCTTTCTGGAAAAATGATGAATGTTAACAGTTTCAGAAATAGAGCAAAAAGACCCTGGACTGCTCTTAAGAAAAATATGATGATTGTACAATGATTGTTATCTTTCTGCTTTGTGCCACCACTTGCTTGTACTGAGACAATCAGCAGGAGACACTTGCACCCGATTGAGTGACTGTTGTTTTCTCATTCTGCCTTGGCACCGATACTGTTCTTTCCTGTGTGAGCCCAGACCCGACCCTTGCTACAGCTGGCCTCCAGCAAGAAGTGTTCCTACTTTCTCAACTTGCATAGCTTCTGTCATCAATTTACATTTCTCTTCTAATCATTCTCTCTCTCCTGTTTATATTTCCAGTCCTCGTCCGTGGCCTCTTCACAGCCCTCAAAAAGACCCACATCAGGCCCTCCCTGGTGGCGCAGCGGGTTAAAGCACTGCACTGAGAAGCTAAAGCCACTTCCGCATGAGTTTGATTCCTGCCTGCCCCGGAGGCGACCACATGGCGTGGCAGACCTCTCCTGACCCGCCTGCTGCTCCCCTCAGCAGTGTACTTCGTCTATCTGCCTGTTCTGCTCCCCACTCTGTCTCTGGTGAATCCTCTCACCCTCCGCATCTCTGGCCTGTACCCCAGTTCTATATGAATAAATAAATAAATCTTTAAAAAAAAAAAAAAGACCCACATCAAATTAAAGGCATTTCAGCTTCAATTAAAAAACAAAAAAGGGGCCCTCCCTGGTGGCGCAGCGGGTTAAAGCACTGCACTGAGAAGCTAAAGCCACTTCCGCATGAGTTTGATTCCCGCCTGCCCCGGAGGCGACCACATGGCGTGGCAGACCTCTCCTGACCCGCCTGCTGCTCCCCTCAGCAGTGTACTTCGTCTATCTGCCTGTTCTGCTCCCCACTCTGTCTCTGGTGAATCCTCTCACCCCCCTCATCCCCTGGCCTGTCAGAAAGACCCACATCAAATTAAAGGCATTTCAGCTTCAATTAAAAAACAAAAAAGGGGGAGATTGTTACAGGGCACCCCACTGTGAATTGGGTTGCCTGTCTGTGTGTCTTCACCCGTGCGCTTATGATTCAATCGTATTATGGACACACTCAAAAGGTTAAATAATGGATTTATTTAGAAGGAGAAAGGTAAAGGAATAACCCAGGGAAAGAGGGAGAGAAACACAGGTTAACTAGGATGTCCCTACCAGTTCTGCTGACGTGGACTCCACCGGCACGCTGAAAACCGATTGAGCGCCAAAACGATCAGCTGCGAACCACCAGGCCAAGAAGCCCCAAGAGCCCACATGTCGGTTTTATCCCAGCCTGGCTGCTCAGCTCCGCCCTCACATCCCTGCATGCTTCTTCTTGGTACTGATGGGACTTGGAATTCCAGCATCTGGAGTAGGGGCGGAATCCATGAAACCTGTACCTGTTACAAGATGACACAAGCTATGCAACCTCTATCGACTGACATATTCTGGATGGAGACAGAAGTGCTCTGAAAAATCAGACTTTCCATGCTAACTTATGTTATGACCTCCCTTTTTTGTATAATTGTAATATCAAAATATTCTAAACAACCTTCAGCTTACAATTGGATTGCCTCAGCCTCATAAGGTGCTACCTGGCTCTGACAAGCAAGTACTGCACCAGGGTGAGAAATTCCTCTTGAAGTCAAAAGTGATTTGATAACTGGCTGAATAATAAAAACAAATGGCTGTTATTGCAAAGTCTCTCACACTGACAGACAGAGGAAAACCCAAACCTTATCACTCTACTATCTCACATAGCCTTCTATTCAGTTTCTAAATAACCACTCAAACTTCCCA
>NW_004567112.1:55351311-55372884 GCF_000260355.1 Condylura cristata
TGTGACCCAGGCTGTGATGTCTGTTAATCCTTGAATCCATTTGCTAAAGTTGAGTCTGCGCGGGCTCTGATGTATGTAACGGCCAACAAGACCAATATATCCCCTGACTTTCCTTTGGTCGGGGTCTTGCCTGAACCTGCGTGTCCGGCAGAGAACGGCTTGACCCTGGCTAGCCAGCCCAATAAACTCTACTTTGGAAATTGCATTCTTGCTTGACGCTCTGTCTTTCACGGTAATCGAGTTCTCAGACCCTAACAGTCAGACGACAAAGAAAGTCTCAGCCATATCCATCAAACTTGGATCAAATAAGCCTAAAAAAATGATTCCAACTCTTGCTCCAAAAACCCTTTCAGTAGCAGCAGCTTTTAATGAAGATGAACATAGTGAACCAGAGGAAATGCCTCCAGAAGCAAAGATGAGGATGAAGAATATTGGAAGGGATACACCAACATCAGCTGGACCAAACTCCTGCGATAAAGGAACACATGGCTTTTCTGATAACCAGAAGCTATGGGAGAGAAATATAAAGTCTCATCTTGGAAATGTCCATGACCAAGATAATTAAATGATATGTTTTGAAATTGGGGTGTGGGGTGGGTGTAAAGTTAAAAGGAACAGTTTCCTTTTTAAAGAATGGTTATATGACTTATCTTTGGAGCCGCCTTTTTTTTATATATATAACAGTTTACTTTTACATCATTTTGCACATTTTTTTTTCCATCTCAATTGTAATCCCCGTGGGTTTCCCATCACCAAGTCACCTGTGTGCTTCCCTCCCACTCCACCCCACCCCCATTTTTGATCCCATTTTTTTTTTTTAAAGATTGGTACACTAATAAATGAGAGTTTGAAATTAGAGGTAATTTATGTTTTATATGCAGATTTCAAATCATTTACTAATTTTGTGGTTTCTTGTGATTACTTTCCAAAGGTTACAGATAATCAGATAGGGTACCTTTTTAAGAATTGCATATTTTTTTAGACACAACTATTAGCACATTGAGAAGGAAGCATCAAGTTATTGTCTATTTAAACTGCAAGCAATTACTCTCTTTAACTCCCTTTTTAGCTAAACTGGCTCCCCAGAACAGACTTATATATAGAGAGAGTATTGTATTGGGAGGAAAATGTTACTGGACTATTGATTGAAAGTAAATAGGATAAAATTAAACACAATTGTTTTTCCTAATGGGCATTTGTTTTGTTTCAAGTCATCATAAACTAAGGTATTGTATTGCTATCCACGGATAAAGATGCTTAATTCTTTTTAAAAAAAAATTTTTTTAAATTTTGTGTTAACTGTTAAATATTTGAAAGAGCCCACTTTACCTTAATGGGTCTTCTCTACCTTCTTTAGTCTTCAAGGAACAATCATTTATTACCAAAGTAAATTAGTATTTTGAATATGCTTCTCTTGGTTTTGTTATTAGCTAGTTCCTGTAAGCATTTCACCAGAATTTGAGGCAAATCATATGGAAGCTGTTTCTTTTAAAATACAAGCCACCACCAAAAATTTAAATTGTATATAATACTTAATATTTGGCTGTTTTTATTTTTGAAAGGTATAAACACCAAAAAGAAAAAAAAGTAAACATTGTATGAAGATGGAAAACTAGAAGATGCACTTTCTGTAACTTTGTCAAATTATTTAGATTAATTTATGAAATACAGTTTGAGTTAAACTTATTACAGGATTTCTTATTTATTCCAATAATGTGTTTGTTTTTGGTAAATACGTATAGCTCAATGACATCTCAAAAGCACATTTTAGGTAAAATGGAAGGAAAGAAAATGCATCTTCAAACATCTTATGGAATCTTTGACCACATATTTTTTTTTTTTTTGTATTGTATATGAATTCTTTTTTTAATGTGACAGCTACACGCATTTTTAAAAGCATAGTCACAGGTAAAAGAAACAAAACAATTTCCTTGAAAACTACAATATTAAATTTGCAACTTCAGACAATTTTATGGTGGTAATTACAGAGCTCTTTTTTTTTAAAGATTTATTTATTTATTCATATAGAACTGGGGTACGGGCCAGAGATGCGGAGGGTGAGAGGATTCACCAGAGACAGAGTGGGGAGCAGAACAGGCAGATGGACAAAGTACACTGCTGAGGGGAGCAGCGGGCGGGTCAGGAGAGGTCTGCCACGCCATGTGGATCTCCTCCAGGGCAGGCGGGAATCGAACTCATGTGGAAGTGGCTTAAGCTTCTTAATGCAGTGCTTTAACCCGCTACACCACCAGGGAGGGCCCAACAGAGCTCCTTTAATAGGTTTAAACTCAGAGAAGCAGCCTGTAATATTCCTAACACTTTACTTGCATTTAAGTTTAGCATAAGCCCCAAGTAAAACAATGGAAATGTATATAGAACTATTAGTTCTTTCTTACATGTTTTAAATATCAGGATACATAATTTAACTTGCTTTGATGTAGGCCAACTTTCCATTTTTGTCCATTTTAATGTTTATGTTAATATAACATCCCTCTCCTATATATTCTTTTCTTGAATGTATCTCAAATGAGATACTAACTTAAGGTCAAGATGGGAGAGAAAAATGACTGAGATGAATGTCTTTACTAAAATACCAGTAAATTTATCAAACTCAAAAAAAAAAGATTTAAATACATGGAGTAAACACAGGCTTTGCAAAGATGAAAATAGAGTTATATTTCCAATAGTCAAGGGATGCCAACAATTGTTGGCAATCATCACAAGAAGCAAGGAAGGATTCTTCCCTAGAGATATCAAAGGTCTCATTAACCTGCCAACACTTTGATTTTGGACTTTTAGCTTCCAGAAGTGTCAGAATTATTTTGCTACTTCAAGTCTACTGTAAACTAACTGTAGAATGGATAGTTCATCATAGTTTTCAGTTACAAAATAGTAAAAGTAAAATTTCCCTACTCTGTACATGAAACTGTAAGCAAGTCCTTTCTGTTACAATACCTATAGGATCTCTATTTCCTGACTCCTGACTAACACAATGACCGAACCCCTGAGCATGGTGGCAGATGACATCCTACCTCAGTCACTTAAAAGTTGGTTTGTCTGGGTCCTCCCCGATGACACTGCACTGCACTGAGAAACTTAAGCCACTTCCGCATGAGTTCGATCCCCGCCTGGCCCGGAGGTGACCACATGGCCCTGCAGACCTCTCCTGACCCGCCCGCTGCTCCCCTCAGCAGTGTACTTCGTGGATCTGCCTGTTCTGCTCCCCACTCTGTCTCTGGTGAACCCTCTCATCCTCCCCATCTCTGGCCTGTACCCTGTTCTTTATAAATAAATAAATCTTTAAAAAAAAAAAAAGTTGGTTTGTCTTAGGGCAGTTTTAGACAGGGAACTGATGTAAGACTCAGTTTTCCAAGCAAGAAATCTCAAATATTGTATGATGTTTAATACCTCAACATCCATGGATGCCAACCAAAACACATCTACCATCTCTGTGACCTCTGCCTAAATTGATGATTTTCATATTGTTGGGTGACAACTAGGTGGTAACACTCATCATGGATTGTTTAACCTCTGTTTAAAGACTTTTTTTACTCCAAGGGTAGATGATAAAGTGCCAGAAAACTGCCTGAACATTTTTGCTGATCAGGCTTGAGGTTTTAGTAGTCAATGAAAATAATATAAAAGTAATATTTGTAGGTCTTCCAATAAAGATATTGGACATATTTTTTTTTGCTTTGATTTTTGCTCATCACATCATGCTTTTTCTATCTCGATGTATACATGTGAATGAAAGCATTTTAAATATGTTCATTTTGTGAAAATTTGTCATGATTGGTGCCATTTTAAAATAGGGTACGAGCAAACCACTGCTGAACAGTCCAATTTATTTGGCCAAACCCACCAGTCACCAACATTCCAAGAAGCCATCAAGAATGAGAATATGTTGTTTGAAAGGACTGATAGAAAATGTTTGCCCACTCTTACTTTGTGACCCCTAAATCTTGTGATTCCTCCAACTGGCCATTAATTACCTCATCCTTCTTTTTTAACCTCTTTTTTATAAGAACTCCCAAACTGGGTGTCTCCACCGGACATGTATGGGGGTTCTAAGCAGAATCTGTGCTCCCTGAATTGCAATTCTTTGACCCCAATAAAAAGTGCTTTGCCTTTCAATGACTTCCTGAATTTTCTGGTTAACAGTCTTCTTAAGAAATTTTGTACTATAGCAAGAATAGGTGACTTTGGAGTCATACAGACTTGGACTTGAACTTTAGCCGCATTGTTTAAAAACTAACAGACCATGAATAATGTGCTTTACATCATTCCTGTCCGTTTCTTCGCTTTCAAAAAGAGAACAACAGCTGCACACAAAGCAGGCTTCTTTTATCTTCCTGTTGTGCCATTTTTCGTGTGTGGCTTTCACCTCTTATGTTACATGGTGGTTATTGCATCTACAATCATTACTTCTGAGTTCCAGGCAGGAAAAAGGGAACAGAGTGGAGGTTTAAAGGCACATACTGGGGGCGTATGTTTTTTATCAAAATTCAATAGCTTTCCTAGAAGTCATACCTACTAGACTTTTGTCTATGGTCATATTAACCACCCTTGATTGTGAGGCAACATGGGAGATCATTTTCTTTTTTTTTAGCTGAAAAAATTTCTATTTTATTTACTGATATACTACTGTGACTGGGACATTGACTACAGAGTTTTTCAAAAAGCAAAAATATCTGCCAAAATGTTTAATAATCCTAGATAGTATGTTTTTATATTAAAGCTGGTTTTTCCTCTTTGTGTTATAGTGTATGTGTGTGTTCCTTATGTGAGTATGTTAGAAATCTGATTTCTTGCCCACTTAAATGGTACATCAAAAGTGTATTCTTCCTTGGTAAATTTCATAAAAGGCTAATTTTCTTAAAAAGAGAGGATTTTTTTTAAAGTTTTTTTTAAGATTATTTGTGCATATAGAACTGGAGTACAGGCCAGAGGTACAGGGGCGGTGAGAGAATTCACCAGAGACAGAGTGGGGAGCAGAACAGGCAGATCGACCAAGTACACTGCTGAGGGGAGCAGTGGGCATGTCAGGAAAGGTCTCCCTGGTCGGGGATCACACTTGTGCTGCAGCTAACTTTGCAGTGCTATGCTTTAACCCATTGCACCACCAAGGAGGGCCCAAGAGAGGACTTTTTGTTAACAGGCATCTACAGCAAGAAAGTACCTTTGGTTCTGCTTTTTGCTGAAGATTGCTACAGTAACAATAACTATTATAATTATAATAATAGCTAAAGCACTTATTGGGTTTCACTGTGAGTCAGAAACTGGACAAAGGACTTTAGATCTTTATATTCACCATAAAAATACTATAAGGCAGATTCTATACTCACTACTTTAACATCATATGGAAGGAAACTGACGCTGAAAGAAATTAGTATGTTTAAGATCACATAGTAGATACAGAGTGGGATCAACATTTGGATTTGGATCTAATTGTTAGGGGCGGTGTCTTTTCTCCACCCTGATTTTAGTGGACTTCCTAAGCTGGAAAGCTACTGGGAAATGGATGGAACTGAGAGACTAGGTGAAACTAGTCAATATATAACACAGAAGGCAGGTGGGTTCTAAAAAGACTCTTGCTTTTCTGCTTTTGATTAGGGGGACTTGGAAGAGACACATGACCGACATTGGGTGCGGCTATGTGGGGAGGGTGACAATAGCAGCCATTATCTTGATTTTTATTTTTGTGCCTCTCTTCTGTCCCATCCTTTTTACCCATTTTGTTCCACTCCCTCTAGAAGTTATCTGAGACTTGTGGCAAGATTTCAGGCCTCAGCTGAAAACCCTGTTTGGCTGGATATTTGCCCTTGAAGATATAACCTAAGGACTGGAGTTTGGGTCACCTGTCACTGTCACCACCAAATGCCAATCAAGTAGAGACAGGAAATTGAATCTTCAAAGTACACTTTAATCAGACACCCAGAATCTAGAAGACGGAGGGTTAAGACCTTAAAGAAACCACCTTCACTTTTCATTTCCAGCTGGTTTTTTATAGTGAGATGAACAAAAACAGCTCAGCAGCAAGCAGGCCTTCACTGTTGCCAGGAGAATAGGACCTTCAGCCCTGGAGCTCCCTATCACCCTCCTGGACCCCTGGCCTCACTGTGCTGAGGCCACTCCTCGGACAGGCCTGGCTCCCCGGAATCCTCCAGGCGTGGAGGATTCCTAGGGCTGAAAATTCACTCAGAGCAGACAGACCATAAGCAATATGTGTGTGCAGATTTCCTGCTATGCCAGCTTAGCATCTCATGCAACCTACTCCCCCTCTCTATCCCCTGTCAAAGGGATGGGTAAATTTTGGAAATCTTTTCAGACAATTATTACTAGGAAAATTCTCTCTTGTCTTCCCTCTATATGTACACTACTCCATTAAACATCTTTCATACTAAGAGTCTGCTCTCTTAGCCTTTATGTGACAAACTGCAGGATCCCATTTAAGATTGTGCATTTTTTAAGTTTGGGGTCCCTGGGTGTCCCTCAGACATGGGTGAACATGATTGCAAAATTGCTTTGTCACCAGATAGTACTATCAGATTGTAAATGTTTCTCACTTGCTTCTGGGGATTCTTTCCAACTTTTATTTTGGAGTTCAAATTTCAGTCTCACCATTTGACTGGTACCAAATGAAGGTAATTGTTGTTATTAAAAATTATGGATAGGCAGCAGTTCCTCTGCCCACCTGTGCCCATGCAAGTGCTTCTTTCCACCCACTCTCTCCCTCTGGAGGGCAGCAACCTCCTGTCTGCCTGTGATCTGCACCTGCCAGGACTTCTCTGCACTGACCTCCCTCAGGGAGGCCACTCTCCTATGGCCTCCAGCCTGCAACCATGCAGGCCTCTCTCTCAAACCTGTCGCTTCCAGGGCAGCTCTTCCTGTCGGCCTATGCAAGTGTCTTTTCCTCTCCTTTCTCTTTCTAATAAACTTACTCTTTAAATAAAAAAAAATTTTGGGGGGGTAGTAAAATTAATGAGATAGTTAAGCTATATGCATATTTTCAAAGTATCTCCACATAATACTTAATGAGTATAAAAAGAATAAGGGTAACTTTAAGTAGAGACACTAGGCATATACTGCCGTAGCCAAGAAATCAAAGTCAACATCATTAACAAAGAGACATCATATCACATGACTCCCAAAATGATGCACTGAGAAGGCCACAGTGTCATTTTTGTACTGTTCTTGCCCCAAATGCACAATCTGAATTTAATCATGACATATTCAATATGAATGCCATCAGACACACTAAACTTAAAGGACATTGTACAAAATAACTGACCTATATTCTCCAAAAGTGTCTTTGTTATGAAAGATAAAAAAAAGTATTGAGAAACTGTCTTAGATTGGAGACTAAGAAAATATAATAAGTAATTGCAATATGTGATCTTGGATTGAATCCAGAACCAAAAACAAAAAAATAGAAACATTAGCACGACAGTAAAACTTAAGTAAGACCTGCAAATAGTATACTACCAAAATTAATTTTCAAGTTTTCATAATGATACTGTTCTTGTGAACCTTGGGAAGCTGAATGACAAAAATAAGAACCATTATTTGTTTTTTTTATGATGATTTGTTTTGTTTTACCTTGGCATTTTTTTAAAAAGATTTTGTTTATTTATGTTTACAGAATTGGGGTACAGGCCAGAGGTGTGGTGAGAGAGAATTCACCAGAGACAGAGTGGGGAGCAAAACAGGGGATGTACACTGCTGAGGGGAGCAAAGGGAGGGTCAGAAGAGGTCTGCAGCGCCATGTGGGTCAGCTTCCTGGCAGGGGATTGAACTTGTGCTGCACTGGCTTTGGGGAGCTTCATAATGCATTACTTCAACCAGTTGCGCCACCAGGGAGAGCCCTGCATCTTTCTTTTTAAGATGTATTTATTTATGCATTCAAGAACTAGGGTACAGGCCAGAGGTGAGGGAGTGAGAGAATTCACTTGAGACAGAGTGAGGTGCAGAACAGGTAGATCTAGTGAAGGACACTGCTGAGAGGAGCATCAGGCAAGACAGGAGAGGTCTGCTGCATCATGTGGGTTAGCTCCTTGGCTGGGCATCATACTTTTGCTGCAGTGGCTTCAGATAGCTTCATAGTGCTGTGCTTTGATTTCTTACACCACCAGGGAGGGCCCCTTTGCATCTTTTTTTAAATTTGAAATTATTTTAAAATGAAAAGTTAAAACAGCCCCTACCTCCCCCGGTTTACTAGTCAAAGTTGTTTACTTATCAAAATTATTTCTGAACTGAAAGTAAGAGGCCAGTAAGCGCTATCTTTCTTACCAGCTCTGCGTGCTGTGTCCTCTCTCCCTCATAGACTGCCACTTTCCTTGGGCCAGATGGCACCATGCCTAATGAGGCCAGACCTAGGAGAGAGCTATTTACAACCTAGAAATCTCACATTTGTATTTTCATTATGACAGTTTTCTGGCAATGAAAGAAAAATGTTTTGTGCAAACAGAAGCAATGTACTATGACGTTTTACCAGCATATAGAAATACCTTGGGAAGGACTTTTTTTTTTCTCTAGTTTACACAAACAAGCTACATGCCCAAACTGTATCACCATCTCCTACAAAGCCACCATCAAGGTACAAATTCTCTAGATTAGACCTATCCCAGACCTTTCCTCATCCCTCTTTCAGGAACAGAATAGAAGCCTTATTTTAGATGCTTAAATGTCCTAGGAGGTATACCCAGCTTGATTGTAGGAAAATTGTATTGATCAGACAATGTATAATGAGGAATTATAGCAGGAACAATTTTCAGATTAAAGAGATAGGGGACTTTAAAAATGTCCACCAAAGATTTCTGAACAGCAGAGGAGAGTAACGTCAGGTAAGAAGGATACCTTGGGTCTCCAATAATAGAAAAACCAGGTCAAAGTAGCTTAAACCATGAACGAGTTTATTAGCAAGCAACCCAGACTCAGGATCGCTCTGGATCTGCCGCCCTAAAGGCTGCATCCATGTCTTTAACACACTCTTGGTCCAGCCTTCCTGTGAGTATCAGGCTTGTCTCCATGTAAGTGGAGACACGTTTCTTTGTTCATGTTCTACAGGACTATAAGAAAACCTTTAACCCCGGCCTTCCCTGGTGGAGCAATGAGTTAAAGCATAGCACTATGAAGCTTGCAGCAGCCTCTTCAGCTCAAATTCGATCCCTGGCCAGGGAGCTGACCCACATGGCCTGTCAGACCTCTCCTTGTCTCAGCCACTGCTCCCCTCAGCAGTGTACTTCTTCAACTGCCTGTTCTGCACTGCAGTCTGATTCTGGTGAACCCTCTCACTGTCCCTTTACCTCTGGCCTGTACCCAAGTTTTTCATTTATAAATAATTAAATCCTTAAAAAAAAAAAAAACAACCTTGGCCCTCCCTGGTGGCGCAGCAGGTTAAAGCACAGCACCAAGAAGCTAAAGCTACTTCCGCATGAGTTTGATTCCCGCCTGCCCCGGAGGTGACCACATGGTGTGGCAGACCTCTCCTGACCCGCCCGCTGCTCCCCTCAGCAGTGTACTTCGTTGATCTGCCTGTTCTACTCCCCACTCTGTCTCTGGTGAAGCCTCTCACTGCCCCTGAGCCTCTGGCCTGTACCCAAGTTCTGTATGCACAAATAAATAAATCTTAAAAAAAAAAAAAAAAAACCTTCACCCAACCCCAACCATACTATGGAAACCACTCCCTTCAGTCTGATTGGGTCACTTGCTCGCTCCTTTACCATTAACCCTCCCCAAGGGAAAGCTGCACCCCAAATGACTGGTGTCTGAATTCCTGAACCATTAATTAGCAAAGTGGTGAGATTACCACAGTGGTATAAAGTAAGCAAGACACACTAGTAAAATTATTCATAATAGCTAGGACTTGGAAGCAGCTTAGATGGCTGATTAGATGGAGAAGATATGGTACAGCCTCACCATGGAGTATTAGATGGTCATAAGGAAGGATGAAATGCAGCCATTTGCAGTAAAATGTAGATATTTTGAGAGAATTATGTATGATAAAGTCATACCCTGGATATTTATATAATAGATAAATCAATAGCATAAAACATTTTCAGTAACTACCAATAAGTATCCTGAGAACTCTGTGGTTAAGAGGGGAGGGAAGGGAAGAGGAGAAGATTTAAAGGAGAATGAGGGAATGGTAGTTGGGGGGAAGAAATATCACATATTTTAAAGATACAAAAAAATCGCTCATATCTTCAGTCATAAGGGAAGAAAATTAACAGGCATCTCCAATTAGTGTCTATTAAAAAATCAGTATAAATACCTAGGTGTAAAAAGTCATTTCATTTTCCTCTCCCGTACATCATGCATACAGAATGATTTGCAGTGCCTTGGCTTTTTCCATTGAAAAATTCTTTAATAATGTCCTCATTCTGTTTCTGGCAAGCTCTGGTTTACATAATCATAAACCATGTGAAAATTCCAAGATTAATTCAGATTCTGCCCTTGGGACACAGTTTATCTCATCTATTTGACGAGTTGTCCTTCTGTAGGTGAAAGCTCTGGATTTGGATTATAAACTGCTAAGACTGAGTCCCTGGACCTCAGCCACATGTGGCCTCTGTCAGGAGTGCAGGAGGAGAGTAACATCAGGTAGGAAACCTTGGGTTTTCAGGAACAGAAAACCCAGGTTGCAAGTTTATTAAGAAGCATCCCAGACTCAGGATCGCTCTGGACCTGCCGCCATAAAGGCTGCATCCATGTCTTTGACACACTCTTGGTCCAGCCTTCCTCTGGGTATCAGGCTTGTCTCTGTACAAGTGGAGACACGTGTTTCTTTGCTCATGTTCTACAGGATTAAAAGAAAACCTTCCACCCAACCCCAGCTCTCAGCTGGAGCTATAGCTGCCCCACCCCCCTGTCCAACGAAATCTTGAAGCTTGCTCTAACTGTGTGTCCTATCAGGCTGTAAAAACACAGGAAGAGTGTTGGTGAATCCCAGTTTGGCCTCACTACTGTGGATCTTTGGGCCTATGGTTATGTAATTTGAATCAAATGGTTATTTCTTTTTTGTGGCAGAAAAATTTATCGAGAAGTTCCCATACTCTCCAGAGCTTGTGCTCACCACTCCCGGTCTATGACAACTCTCACCTTAGAATTTTCTTGCCTTGAAGGTTTTGCACAAGGACAGCAAATTTCCATGCCACTGAGCAGTTTTTATTTTGGCAAAGTTGACTGCTAGGTGCTTCTAGAAGGAGAGGAGAAGGGAGACTTTTCAAGGGCAACACGAAGGAAGAGAGAAAAATCTCCCTGTCACAAAAGCAGGGGTTCTAAGTCTAGAAGATTCCTGAAAGCTGAGATTCCTGGGCATGGTGGCCAGAGGAGGGAGCCAGAACTCAGAAAGCATGGCTGTGTGGTGAGATTGACCTTGAGACACTGAAACATAGGAACAGGGCCTCAGCCTCTCAAAGATCCTTGTTATGTAGTAGAGGCTTTTCTGTTGCAGAAAATCTAGCTGATACTTGTGCAGATAGAAGAGAGGAAAGGACAGACTGTCTCCAAGCTTTAGCACAGCCAAGATCAAGAACCTGGGCCAAGTCCTATAACAGGCGCCACTTACGGCTAAGATGCCATTTCTTGCCAATCTAGAATCACAGTGGAGTTGTTTTAGTTACATTTAAGAAAATAAATGGACATTTCTCCTTTTTTAATTAAAGATTTATTTTTATTTAGTTATGCATACAAGAACTGGGGTACAGGCCAGCGGTGGTGAGAGGATTCACCAGAGACAGAGTGGGGAGCAGAACAGGCAGATCAACGAAGTACACTGCTGAGGGGAGCAGCAGATGGGACAGAAGAGGTCTGTGCCATGTGGTTCACTTCCCTAGCTGGGGAATAGAACTCATGCTGTAGTGGCTGTGGACAGCTTCATGTTGCTGAGACTTGAACCCCTGCAATACCAGGGAGGCCCACTGACATTTCTTACATATTTAAATTTGTGCACATTCCTGCTATGTCTGTCTGGCCCTTGAATTCTTCCCCATATTCTGGAGATCAAACATTTGACTCCTAAGGTCACATGAGGATTAAGCAAGGTTAATGAGAGCCACACAAAGTGCTAAGGAGTGTGTCCCTCCCTGGTGGCCAGCGGGTTAAAGCACAGCACTGAGAAGCTAAAGCCACTTCAGCATGAGTTCGATTCCAGCCTGCCCAGGAGGTGACTCACATGGCACGGCAGACTTCTCCTGTCTTGCCTGCTGCTCCCCTCATCAGTGTACTTTGTCAGTCGGCCTGTTCTGCTCCCCACTGTCTCTGGTGAATCCTCTCACCACCCCTGCACCTCTGGCCTATACTCACTAGTTCTATAGGCATAAATAAATAAATCTTTAAAAAAAGAAGTGCTTAGGAGTGTAAGCTAGATGCTCAGTTGCTGCTAATTCTCTTTATTATTTAGTTAGTTACTAATCTATTTATTTATTTTCCTTCTTTTTTTCTGAAATGGGATTGTCAGAATGAATAGCAGAGCTGGTATCAAGACTTGGATTAGTGAAGGTCGACAGGCAATGCTTTTCATAGTTGATAGTTACCATTTAGTAAGGATCTTTTATGGGCCAGATACTCCTAGACTATAATCAGTTCAGAGTCCTGTCTGCAGGACTGTCTGAGACCCTTCGGGGAGTGGGGTAGGGTTGCAACAGAGAGCAAAGGAGAGGCCGACAGGCCAACAACCTCACATTCGGGGTGCTTCCTCTGCTTCAACTAGATTACTTATACTTTTATCTGTCTAATGTATTGATGCTTCACATAAGATTTTGTTTTAAAATTAGCATGTCTATTAAAAATATTTGAAAACTTTTGCAAAGGATTGGCACAAGATGCCAGTAGAAACAGACATGTTCATACAGCCTTTCTCTATTGATCCAAACCCCAATGCTGGCCTAAAGTAAATATATATGTATGTATGTATGTTAGATTTACTTATATTCATGTACATATATATACACACACATATAGGTTGTGTGTACCTTGAGCAGTTATGTATATATGTATATAATAGTGAGCAGTTATGTATATATGTATATAATATATGAGCAGTTATGTATATATGTATATAATAGTGAGCAGTTATGTATATATGTATATAATATATGAGCAGTTATGTATATATGTATATAATATATGAGCAGTTATGTATATAGTGAGCTTATATAGTTATGTATATAATAGTGAGCTTATGTGTGTGTGTGTGTGTGTGTGTGTGTGTATGTGTGTGTCTATAGGCATGATACAGACTAGGGAGGGGGAGGAGACCAGGTAAGACACTATGCATGGTATAGCAGGAAATCTGCACACATATTTATGGCTTGTCCACTGAGTTAATTTTCCAGCCCCAGGACACACCTGGAGGAGTGCGGAGAGCCAGTCCTGTTTGAAGAGGGAGAGCCCAGTCCTGTCTGAAGAGCAACCTCAGCACAATGGGATGAGCCTGAGGCCAGGGGTCCAGAAAGGCAATAAGGAGCTGGGGGCTGAACACCCATTCTCCTGGCAGCGGTGAAGGTCTGCTTACTGCTGAGCTGTCATCAGGAAATGAAATGTAGAGGGTCTTCACTCCTCTTGCAAACTGCTGGCTGTCTGATGAAAGTGCACCTTAAAGATTCAATTCCTGTCTCTAGTTTATTGGCATTCGGTGGTGACATGTGTCCTAACTCTGGTCTTCCAGTTACACTAATGCTTCTCAAAACAAAAACAGGTTACTTAACAGAGAAACAGGATCAATATTTATATTTTTATTAGGGAGACAAATTTAGATATACCAAAATTTGGAAAGTTAATATCCATAAACATTTAGAGAAAACAATTAAATAGTGTCAAAGCTTGCTCACAACAATAGTTTAACAGAGAAAACCAAAGTGTTAGTTAAAACTCAAGTTAACCCTGGTTACATTCAAAGCTAACATACCCAAGAAGGAATCATTATTTATTCTGACTCTGAGCTCAGAGCCTCGAGAATGGAAACAGAAAGCCTAAAAGTTCTCAAGCTTCGGCTAGCTCTCATGGGTTGTTACAAGAAAAGACTAAAACAATATTTTCTTTCAGATATTATTGAGTGCTTTGATTGCAAAGGTGAAACCTTAGGGAGAGAAAGATCATTTTGCACAATAAATTGGGAAAGATGAGGATAGAAAAGGATGAAGTGGGCCCTCCCTGATGGCACAGTGGGTTATAGTGCAGCACCATGAGACTATTCACAATCACTGCAGCAGGAGGTCTATCCCTGGAAAGGGAGGTGATCCACATGGCAAAGTAGGTCTCTCCTGTCCAGCTCACTGCTCCCTTCAGCAGTGTATTTCAGTCAGTCTGCCTGTTCCACTCCCTGCTTTGTCTCTGGTGAGTCCTCTCACATCTGTATCTCTGGCCTGTACCCCCATTCTTGTATGTATAAATAAATCTTTTTGAAAAGACAAGGATGAAGTGAGCTATATGTAGGCATGGGTGCTAATAATATGAACCTATGGTCAAAGAGCTTTATATTTTTTTAATTGAGATAGTATTGGGGTATCCCCATCAGGTATTTTACCACTATAGTGCACCAACTCACCCATATTCCCCCACCATAGACTATTGTGCTTCCTCCCTTCTTTATAGGGCTTTATATTATTTATTTTTTTTAAAGATTTATTTATTTGTACAGAACTGGGGTACAGGCCAGAGACACGGAGGGTGAGAGGATTCATCATAGACAGGGTGGGGAGCAGAACAGGCAGATCGATGAAGTACACTGCTGAGGGGAGCAGCGGGCGGGTCAGGAGAGGTCTGCCTCGCCATGTGGTCACCTCCGGGCAGGCGGGAATCGAACTCATGCTGAAGTGGCTTTAGCTTCTCAGTGCTGTGCTTTAACCCGCTGTGCCACCAGGGAGGGCCCCCAGGGCTTTATATTTTTTAAAAACTGTTTTTTGATGACTACTAGAGGGGAGAGGAGGTAAGAAGAAAGTCTTCAAATATTCACTGTTTTTCCTGTTTCTTTTTATGCTTCTATGGGTTTATGGATATATGATCAGAGAGGCCATTTGGTATAATTTCCATTTTTGTAGTTTTGTTGATGATTGACCTGTGTCCCAATCTAAGGGCTATTTTGTTCATGTGCATGGATTATGCTAAGTGAAATAAGTCAGAAAGAAAAAGAAAACTCTCTGATGATTTCACTTACGTGTGGACTCTAGAGAAAACTTACGAAGTGTCAGAAAAAAGACAAAACTTGCAAGCTGACCATTGACCAGAAGCCTACAGCAGGCAGGTCAAAAAAGGAGAGGGAAGAGCACAGGGAACCATGGTGATGAGTCTTGAGGCTGTGAAGGTGGGAAAACTACACACCTGAGGGGAGAAATCAAACCCTGCAAAAATGAACAACAATGTAAGAAAATTAATTATAAAAAAAATAGAGAGAAAATGTTCCATATGCACTTGTAAAAAAAAGTGTATACATCAGGTTTTGGGTGAAGAGTTCTGCAGATATCAAGCAAAGCTTTTGTTCTAGCTCCTTACTTAAGGCTATTGTTTTCTTATTTATTTTTGTCTCCTTGATTTGTCTGTATTTGTAAGTGGGTTCTTAATATCCCCTAGAATCATTGTGATGTTATCAATATCTCTCTTTAGTTCTGTTATTAATTTTCTTATGTTGTTCAGTGTCTCAACATTTGGGCCATTATACATTTATGTTATTTCTTATTGTTGTATGAGGCCCTTAAACAGAATATATGTCCGTCTTGATCTCTATTACCTTTTTTCCACTGGAAGTCTAATAATCTGTTTAAGTATAACTGTTCTAAGTTTGGGGGCTTATACTTTTTTATTTTTGTATGTTTGTATGTTCTCATTTGCTTGCAGGACTGTCTTCCAATCTTGCACTCTTAAGCCTGTGCTTGTATTTTTGCTAAGATGAGTTTCTTGTAACTAGTAGAAAGTTGGACTTTGTTGTAAAATCCCAGTCACTCTACACCTTTGACTGATGAATTCAGACCATTCATGTGTAAGGTGATAATTGAGATATAAGGGCTTGTTGCTATTTTATTACTTTTTGGTTTGGGGTGGTTGTGGTTTTTGGTTTGTCTTGTCTTTTTTCATTTTTTGAGATCTTCCTGTTATGTTTTGTTTAGATTCCATTTCCATTGTCTCATGCTTTTAAATTTTTGTTTGAAGGCATATGATGGATGACTATGGACCAGTAGGATGGCCCCGTCTCCAGCTTGTTTTTAGGGGCCACACTGTTACTCTCCTCCTTCTCTGTTTTAAGTAATTTGGTGTCTTTACCTGTATGTATTTATTGTTCTTTTGCTTTATTATAACCCCTGTAAAAATTCTTTCTCAAGTCAGTTCATTTTCGATAAATTCTTTTAGTGTTTGCTTTCCATTGACACTCCTTACTCTTCTTTCTTTCTTTTTTTTTTTTACTCTTCTTTCTTTTATAAGGGTTTATTTATTTATGCATACAAGAATTGGACTGTAGGCCAGAAGTGTGGAGGGTGAAAGATTCACCAGAGACAGAGTGGGGAGCAGAACAGGCCGACTGACTGAAATACACTGGTGAGGGGAGCAGCAGGTGGGACAGGAGAGGTCTGGCCCACCATGTGGGTCAACTCCCTGGCTGGGTATAGAACTTGTGCTGCAGTGGCTGCAGATAGCTTCATAGTGCTAAGACTTAGCCCCTTGCACCACCAGGGAGGTCCTCTACTCTTCTTTCTCTCTTGAAAGTTATCTTGCATAGTAAGTGATTCAAAGCTAAACATTTTTTTTAAGTACTTTAAGTATCACCTGTCAATCCCTCTGCTTACAATGTTTCTACTGAAAAGCCCACTGAGAGTCTGATTCATGTTTACTTATAGGTTATCCTTTTTTCTCTTGCTACTTTTCTTATACTGTTCTTGTCATTGGCTCTCAAGAGCTTTATTATGACTCTTGGTATGTATATGGCTTGTATTATTTTGTTTGGAACTCCTTGGGTCTCTTGAATCATGATATCTTATATTGTTTTCAGTTATTATTATTATTTTTTAAATTTCTATACTGTTCTCTTTGAGTTCTTTCTGGGACCACATGATATCGCTGTTATTCCATTTTCATTCTTTTTTCATTCTTTGCTATTTTCATTCTTTTCTTTTGTATGTTCTATTTATGTATTCTCTGACTTTGTGCTTTTAAGCTCATTCATTCTCCTCATGGCTTGTGTTCAAGCCCTCCGCTGTATCCTATTTTTTTTTTTAAGATTTATTTATTTATGCATATAGAACTGTGGTACAGTCCAGAGGTGCAGGGGCAGTGAGAGGATTCACCAGAGACAGAGTGGGGAGCAGAACAGGCCCACTGACAAAGTACACTGCTGAGGAGAGCAGCGGGAGGGTCAGGAGAGGTCTGCCATGCCATGTGGATCACCTAGGGGCGGGGATCAAACTCATGCTGAAGTGGCTTTAGCTTCTTAGTGCTGTGCTTTAACCCGCTGCACCACCAGTGAGGGCCCTCCACTGTATTCTTTTGATTATAGTATTTTTTAGCTCCACCACTTCTAATTGTTACTACCTAATATTTCCTTTTTTTTTTTTTTTTTGGCTGTTTATCCTTTTTTTTGTTTGTTTGTTTCCACACATGTTGTGATAGCTGTTACCTTGACCTTCTCTTCTGTTGAACTCTTTGGATCTCTGAATCATGATATTTGCTCCAGCATTTCCAGAGGATCCAGAAAACAGATGAAACTTTTAGGCAAACCATAGATCTGAGGCCTATTGCAGGGGAGGGGTAGGGAGAGGGATCAAAACAGGCATGGGAAGAGCACAAGGGACTATGGTTCTTGGGTACTGTGGAGGTGGGGGGAGGGGAGAAGAATTGTAGGGACTACAGCTGAGGGGAGAAATCAGACATTTTACAAAAATGAAAAATGATGTCGGAAAAATTTTAAATTAATATAAATAGGTCTCTGAATCATGATAGTTGTCTCCACATTTTTAGTTTATGTTTGTTATAGGGAAAGACTTTTGCTGTTGCGTCTACTGAAATAATCAGAGAACTGGCCCCCACAGTAATAGCCAGTAACAAAGGACCCTCGTCGCAGGGTACCAAAGGGTCACCTCCAAAAAGCATCAGGGCTTCAAGCTTCCTCTTGTACGGTGGGTACCAGAATTGTGCAATGGGATTCAAAGCCATCCCCTCCTCTGGGTAGCTCTTCAATCTAAGTGCTTTTTATATTCATTCTCCTGACAGCTTCCAGCTCTGGGCTATTTTTGAACACTCCATGCAGCACTGGGCACGGATTGTAGTTGATAGCGGGTCACATTCCAGAAGTTGTTCTCATTTCTTTTCCAGCACAGAGCCTTTTTCTGTGGTGTTTGTGCTTGTTGTTAACAGGTGTTTAAACTGTAGTCGATGTAAATATTTCTTTATCTTGGCTTTAACCCAGAGTGAGGAGGGAGGGAGGGTGGGGGAAAATGGTGTGTGGCAGATGCTTTGAATATCCAGTCCCAGGTGTTGAGTAGTAGTTACCAGTCTATGAGGAGACACAGGTGACCCAATCTGTTTCTCCCCCCCAACCCCCCACCCCATCACTTCAGGCTCCAGCTGTTCTACATTGAGAGCCTTCTGCTCAGACCAAACCACAGCTCTCCAAAGTACACCTGTTCTTCTGGGAGCCAACTCTGCCCACACCCTTCAGTCATAGTGGGGGTTTTCAGGGGCCCTTCATGTTGGTGGGTGCCCTGTGCCTACAACTGCAGGGGCCTCCCTCAGTATCACTATGAACTCAATTTAAAGTTTCTCCTGCCCCTCTGGCTGGCACTACTCCTTCATTTTTCATTCAGGGGGATTTGACTTCTGCTGCACCTACATTCATCCAGATACAAGCCTGGAGTCTCTAATTGCTGCCATCTTGCCTGACTTCATAGGTCGACTTAATCGTTGTCAGAATGACCTTGACCCACATTTTATTGTTAAGAACATATCAGGTAACTTCACTTATAGGGAGAATATAGGGAAACCCAATTGAGGATCCAGAAAACTGAGAAAACTTATAGGCAAACCATAGATCTGAGGCCTGTTCCAGGAGAGGGATCAAAATAGGCCTGGGAAGAACACAAGGGACCATGGTGACAGTTGGTGCGTACTGTGGAGGTGAGGAGAGGAGGGAAGAATTGTAGGGACTACAACTGAAGGGAGAAATCAGACATTTTACAAATATGAACAATAATGTCAGAAATTTTTTAACTAATTAATATAAATAGATAAATAATTCATACTCCAAATATAGAAGTTCAAACTTATTTTAACCAGTAACTTCCAACATGATTGCTTTGTAACCATTCCAGGCCAGGTAGGTTCATCGTGGGTTCAGGCAGCTTAGAAGAGAATCTTGGAGTCCTTGGCATTATCTCCACAGGTTAGGGGAAAACAAGCCGGGAGACAGCAACTTAGCGCCCCCACCCTGCGAGTCTCTAGATTTTCTTTCCTCTCACAGCTGCTTTGGCTGCCCTCTGCCGCCCTCTACCACACAACCCTCGCCGCACAGTACACTGTGACGCTGCCCTTACAGGTTCCATCTCTCGGCTCAGGCTCCCCAAGTGCTCATTTACATATGAAGGTGATAGCCGCCCAGGCCAAAGACGCAAAAGCCTGAGCCATCTGCATGTACCTACAGTGGTGTACATATAAACTTCCATTTGAAATCGTGGTGAGTGTGCGGTGACATACATCTGTACCTCTAAATCATATTAACAGTGTTTTAAACCAACATTATGTCGATAAATACAATTGAAAACAACATCTAAAACAAAATGTAACTATATTAGTGGTTGTATTATAAAAATTTTAACAAGACAGTAATGATAGCAATTATATTTAATGAGCATTTACTTTGTGTCATGAGCTTTTACATTGATTTTCTCTTTGGATCTTCACAGCAAAGGCACTCTTCTTCCCAACCTGAAGACTTGATGTGTTTGAACATGAGAATTTTTTTTATTATTTAAAAAAAACAACAACCGGGCCCTCCCTGATGGCGTATTGGGTTAAAGCACCGCATTGTGAAGCTCTCCGATGCCAGGGCAGCACTAGTTAGATCCCCTGCCAGGAAGCTGACCCACATGGCACAGCAGACCTCTCCTGACCCGCCCACTGCTCCCCTCAGCAGTGTATTTCAGTATATCCGCCTGTTTTGCTCCCCACTTTGTCTCTAATGAATACTCTCACTCACCACACCTCTGGACTGTACCTCAGTTCTGTAAGAATAAATAAATAAATCTTAAAAAAAAAACAAACCAGGAATTCTTTGGAATATGATATATATATATACTATAGATTTTGTAACAATCTGGATGAGTATGGAATACATTAATATTTCTGCAAGGGAATATAAGTATGAAAACTCACATTAAATGAAATATACACTTTAAGATAAAGAATATCTTCAACTTATTAATAACTATAAATTAACCAATTTATTTGTAAGTGAAATTTGTTGGTAAATAAAATTCTTGGTAAATGGAATAGCAGAATTTAGCAAGATAAATACATACCATATGTACTTTAAACTTTATACTTCTTTTGTCTCTTGTAGTATAACTTTTATTTATAAGGACAACCATCAGTACAATTGCAAACAGATGAAAACTAACCCATAGCACATATCTGTGCAATAAATGTCACTTCTAGATGCTTGAGAGTCTTGAAAATGGGAGTATGCCGGTGTGGTGTCTGTCTAGGAGAGGCAGAAATACGTTTCTTACCTGAACAGGAGACATTACCACAGAGGCTTCTGTAAAGACTTTGCCCAATGTCACCAATTTCCTTAACATAGACTTTTAGCTAAGTAGTTTTTTTTTTTTTAATTGAGTAAATTGCTATGGTCACTTGCTCAAGGATAAATGAACAGTGTTTAAGGGTAGCAATTAATCAACCACATTTTACCCTCTGGTCTACAGAGATTTCTCACCTATACTCATGATCTCATCATCACTACTACTACTATTTCATACTTACCTGCACTTCCCAGCATCTCAGCAATTTCCCAATCACTCAAAGAAAAACAAAAGGTTTGGATTGTTATTGGTGTTCAGCATTTCTTCCACATCTGACTCTCACTTATTTACATTTTTGACATATAAGCTTTTTGCACAATAAGAGGTTTGATAACATCTTCTCATTAGAGTCTCTAAGTCCTTCAAGAAATCTTCTCAACCAAGTCATTTTCTTTGTTTTGTTTATTTATTTTTAAATGTATTTTTACATCTTTGTTCATTTTTGTGCAATGCTCGATTTCTCCTCTCAGGTGTTGTCCCCATAAAATTACCACCATTGGGCCCTCCCTGGTGGCGCAATGGGTTAGGACACAGTACTGCAAAGCTGGCCACAGCTGCTTCAGTGTAAGTTCAATTCTTGGCTTCAGAGGTGACCCACATGGTGAGGCAGACTTCTCCTTACCTGTCTGCTGCTCCCCTCAGCAGTGTACCTTATAGGTCTGCCTGTTTTGCTCCCCAATCTGTGTCTGGTGAATCCTCTCACTGCACGTCTGGCTTGTACCTAACTTCTCTATGCATAAATAAATAAATCTTTAAAAAAAATTACCACAGGCCCTCCCTGGTGGCGCAG
>NW_004567112.1:55374639-55412443 GCF_000260355.1 Condylura cristata
AAGTATTTTAAAAATTAGTTCTCGCATTCTTTAGAGGAGGAGGAGGAAGAAGGATCAGGACAGCGGTGGGAAGAGCACCCCCTATGGTGATGGTGTAGGAGTGAATTGGTGGTGGGAATTTCATGGGGAAATCACATATTGTATAAAATGAAGGATGATGTAATAAATATTTTTTAAAAAAAAAAAGTTCTAAATAAATATCACAAAAAAATTAAGTTCTCAAGCACAGGTACCATGAAATGTGCTTGGCATCCCTCTAACAATTTTCTGAAAATTCTCAGATGTATTATTCACTCAGAATGTTTTCTATGTCTTAGATCACCATCACCATCTGCATTTACACCTGCACCCCTGACATTATCTTCTGCATACTGCAGAGTTTTGCTTTTCCAGGAAGATTTTGCTTTTATCCATGTCCTCATTTTTTACTTTTCTACCTTCTCTCTTGAGTCTCTCAAACAAGTTTTTGTAAATGAAATTTCTGGATCACCTGGAGATCTTGCATACTAGTGATGCGTATTGTCCTCAGCTTCAGAAAGTCGATGTCCTCTAAGGTTCCTGCCTCTACTACACCTTCAGATGGAGACAGGCTCTGACCCTCTTGCTTTTCACTCCCATCAGCTGTTGCAGCCAAACACAGAGAATGAGATACTGACGATTGGAAGGCTGGCTTGCAAATGAAAATCTTCATCTGATTCTGATATATTTTCATATTGTGTTCTTCAGTTTTACCCAGCATCCTTTTCTTCAGGTACTCCTGTTCCCTCTGAATAAGTGACTAGGCTTTGGCACAATAGGCACTATATTCATGTTGAATATTGCCTTCATAAGGGTGATGTCTCACCCTATGTCAGTGGGTGAGATAAAGTGAAAAGTTAAGAACTGTTGTACCATCAAGTCAAACCATTCCTGTGATGAAGTTACTGTTCAACCTGTTCACTGATGGAGATAATTGTCTTAAAACCAATTCTGCATACAAGGCCATTCCCATAGTCACATGTGTCCATCACAGTCATCAGGGAGAGCTTGAACACTTGCTCTTCAATCTCAACAGCTAGAGCTCAATTTGAACAATTCTTTCCATTTTCTCTAGCGCTTTCAGCATGACTCTTCCTGGGCAGATATCAGTCAGGAATGAGCCTCTGAGAAGTCAATTGTCCCAGCCCAACTAAGCACCATTAGTGTAAACTCAAAACCTTTTTCCACTGTCTTTAAGTGGATTTGATTGGGGAGATTTGCAAATCTAACATAGCTAGGAGTGTTCAAAGGAATTGCTGCTTTTTAGATATCTTTAGTGAAGGGTTATCAGTTGCAGAACAGCCATAGAATAGGTATCTACTGTTAGATTGACAGAGGCCTGGCAGTAGCAGACGAAGAAATTGACAAGGTTTCTGAGCCTGTGTCTTAAGGAAGAAGTTGACAAGAATCCGGCTCCTTAATGAAGAAACTGACAAGAATCGGAACCTGCGCCCAGCGGAAGAACACCACCTGCCAGGAAAGGGCAGAAAAAACAGACGAACAACTCCAAAAAAATAGGAAAGATGCCCCACCCTAGAAGCAGTATAAAAGCCCCTGACTTTCCGACTCCCCAGCATCACCTGTCAGATCTCTCTGTCGGTGTTGCTGTGCTGCGGGAGAGCGCAATGAAACTCTTTCCTCTCTGACTCTCTCTCGCTGCTTTTCTCTTTCTAATACCTACCAACCACATTACAGACCACCATGTCTAATATCATCTAATATGTAATGCATATTTAAATTTCTTGTCCACAAAATGTCTTTTGTAGCTACTTTTAAAAATCAATGAACAACTTAAGATTCATAATTTATTTTGCAACACTCCTTAGTTTCCTGACAAAAAATTATCATCCACCTGTTTTTGTTTTGCCTTTTCTTGGATACTGACATTTTTTAGTCTATACCTGTTGTCTTATTGAAAGGTTTGCAATTTTATTTTTCCTGATTGCTTGCTCATAATTAGATTCAGGTTAAACATTTCCGGCTCAAATACTACTAGGTGATGACTGTTCCATTATTCCATTACTTAGTTGAGATATCACTAATAAATAGATTTCTATATTATAAAATTATGTTTGTACTTTATAACGAAGAATCAGTCTCTAGGGTGATTCTTTGAGATGCTGTGAACAACATTTTCCTAAGCAATCATTCAACATTTTTTAGTTGGTTAGCATCTTTTTAGTTTTTAGATTCCTCCGATTCTTTGAGATGCTGTGAACAACATTTTCCTAATCAATCGTTCAACATTTTTTAGTTGGTTAGCATCTTTTTAGTTTTGTAGATTCCTCCATCCCTTGTTTTAGCATTCGTTAATAAGCTTTACCAATATAAATTTTTGTATTGGGAGCGGCAAAATGGAAACTTTCTATTTATTATTCCTTTTACAGTCACTAACTGGCAGCCTCATGTAAACAGCTTTTTATTTTTCTTCCTATTCTTCCTCTCTCCCAGAGAGGATGTAAAAATAAATCTGTTTTAATCTATCATCATCAGTATTCTTTCTGATACTCAAGTTGTTCCAAATGTTTTATGAAGCTCAGTGCTCCATCACTCAGTGCATATTGATAAGTGTTATTTCTTCTTGTTAAATTATACCCTTAATCACAATCTAGTGTCCATCTTTATTTCTTATTACCTTTCTTAATTGAGTCTGTTTTAACATAAGACATTTTTTGTTGCCATTTGTTTATACACCTGCCCTCCGATGTTTAATTTTAAGTCTATGTTTGTTGGTAAGGTGAATTTCTTGTAAATAGGAAAAAGTTGAACTTTGTTTTGAAATCCATTCAGCTACTCTACATCATTTGACTGGTGAATTGGGACCACTTGTGTTTAAGGAGGCTGTAGGGTGAATGCAAGTGATCAGAATATTTTTGCCCTCCAGCATTTAATATGTGTGATTGACACCTGTGGCCTTACACAAGTGCCTGATGCTGACACCTGGAATGTGTTGTAGCACAGGTGAGTGGGTGGGTGCCCCTGGACCTGAGGCTAAGCATGTAAGGGCTGTGAAGTAGAACACAGAGGATGAGACAGCAGAGGGCACAGCAGCAGAGGACACCTGGGAGTAGAGGATGGGGCAGCACAGTGCAATAGAGACCAGCAAAGAGGCCCAAGGCAATGCCAAAGAGCCCAGAAAAAGTGAAGGTTTGCCAGGGCCTTCTGGCCAGGTCAACCTCCTTGCCCCAGGCCTCCCTGCCTGCCTTGCACCTGATTGCTTCACTACAAATGATGTGGACCGATCTTTTTCTTTCTTTTTTTTTTTTTAATTCACATCTTTCTTTCTTTGCTTCAAGATTTTATTTATTTATGCTTACAGAACTGGGGTAAAGGTCAGAGGTGTGGTAAGTGAGAGGATTACCAGAGACAGAGTAGGGAGCAGAACAGGCAGATGGACTGAAACACACTGCTGAGGGACTGAGGGGTTTGTGGTTCACCTCCTTGGCAGGGGATGGAACTTGGCTGCAGTGGCTTCGGAGAGCTTCATATTGAGGTGCTTTAGCTGGTTGTGCCACCAGGGAGAGCCCGGAACGATAAGTTTTTAAAAATAATTTATTTGTCTATATTTTACATCATTGTCATTTTTTATTTACAGTGTTTGCTTTCTCCTCATGTGTAGTTCCCATAGAATTTCTACCACCAATTTACCCGTGCACCATCACCACAGTCCCTTGTGCTCTTCTTTCCCTCATTTTCATCCCTCTCCCTCCCACTCTGCAGAATGTCTCTGATTTATAGTTGTCTGTTTATTTTTGTTTTGTTTGTTGTGGTTTTTGTTATTTTTTCCCCTTGATCCCTTGTATGGTTCCCCTATATTCCTTGTATAAGGAAAGGATCTGATATTTTTCTTTTTCCTTCTAGCTTATTTCACTAAGCATAATCCCTCCTAACTCCATCCATATCGCTGTGACAGGAGTTTATCTTTTTGATTACTGAATATTATTCTGTTGTGTATATACCACACGTTCTTGATCTGGTCATCTACTTTGGGGCAGTTGGGCTGTTTCCAAGACTTAACTATTGTAAATAGTGCTGCCATAAACATGGGGGTACAGGTATTATTTTGAATTAAAGTTTTTGTGTTTTTTGGGTAGATTCCTGGGAGTGGAATTGCTGGGTACATTTTTATTGGTCTGAGGAAACTCCATGCAGCTTTCCAAAGTGGTTGGACCAGTTTTGCATTCCCACCAGCAGTACAAGAGAGTTCCTTTCCCCCCACATCCTTGCCAATTTGCTGTTGTTTGTTTTAACATGTGCCATACTTATTGGTGTAACACGGTATCTTATTGCGGTTTTAATCATTAAAAGCCTGAAAAAGCCACCAAGGGCTCCAGGATGCCTCCCTTTCCCATCTTCCCAGATCATAGAAAACTTGCTCTGTGCCTTGCTGGCACTTCAAAAGCTATTGAGATGTAATCGCACACTGCCATTTTGCCGTTTTGTTTTGTCTTATCTTTTTTTTTTTTTTTTAGGTTTCCTATTATGTTTTATGTTCCATTTCCATTGTCTTAAGTGTTACTTCTATTTTTTGTTTGTGGGTTCTACTGACATTTTGAATGGACTATTTGTGTTACCCATTGGATTGTTCAGTCTCTAGCTGTCTGCAGTGAGCCACATTGTTACTTTACTTTTCTCCTCCATTTAGTAATTTAGTAAAGCATTTCGGTGTCTGCTGCCCTAATAGTTGTTCTTTTGCATTATCATAACCACTCTAGGGTATCTTTCATGTGCAGTTTCAATGCTAATACATTCTTCTAGTGTTTGCTTTTCACATAACTCTCCCTTTTAACTCTCCCTTTTATCTTGATAACTTTTGTTGGATAAAAGTTTCTGCACTGGAAGTCTTTTAATACCTCTTTCCAGTCCCTTTATGCTTGTAATGTTTCTGCTGAAAAGTCTGACAGTCTGATTGGTGAGGAGTAGACATAAAATAGGTTTGGGGCAGTAAGTATCAAAGGATCACCTCCAGTAGACCCAGGAATTTGAACTTCCAATTGTGAAGCAGTTATTTGAGGAGGGTAGCAAGTATTTTAGATTCTCAGTCTGGGGCAGGGGTTGGCAGGTGTTTAAGATGTCTCAGCTTAGGCTTCAGTAGTAGCCCCTGCTTTAGGGAAGCTCAGGTGCGGTGACCTGATTCAGGCTACAGGTGTTGTGTTATGAGCAACAAATCTAAGTCAGTAATCCTTGCTCCTCTCCAGCTATAGAGTAATGCACCTTCCATCCTGGGTGCCTGCTTATGCGCCCCCTTATCCAGTGCAGGGCCAGGTCTTAGGAGTCATATAACAGTAGGGGCCTCTGCACCACAGTCACTCCTCCCTTTTGTGGGTTGTATTTCTCCATTATCACTCTAAAGAGTTCATGTAAGGGTTTTCCTTTCCTTTTCTGTTGGGCTGATATTCCTTTTGTGTGTGATAATTTTGCCCTCAGGCTTTTGGCGGTTTATTTTTACTTTTTATTTACATCAGTTTATTAGCATTTGAAGTGAGCCCCATATTTTCATTATGCAGTCATCTAGCCATACTTTCTAATTAAAAAATTTTTTTAATCATGACTTTTTTAAAGATTTATTCATTTATGCATCAAGAACTGGGATAAAGGACTTTATCCCACTTCCAATCAACCCGAATATCATGGGTTCTTATTTCTTTTAAAGATTTATTTATTTAGGCATACAGAACTGGGGTACAGGCCAGAGGTTGGAGTGGGGGGTGAGAGGATCCACCAGAGACAGATGGGAAGCAGAACAGACAGACTGACAAGTACACTCTGAGGGGAGCAGCAGGAGAGATAGGAGAGGTCTGCTGCGTGGTATGGATCACCTTCAGGGCTGGAGATCCAAATCGCTTTTGTTTTGAAGCCTCTCTGGTAAGCTAGCCGTACTGGGTCCTAAGGTCCTAACTCACTGCGCCACCAGGGACAGCCAAGGGGTACTTATTTCTATTGTTCTGTATTGATTACCTCCCATCTCCTCAGAGAGAACACTGGTTCCAAATAACATTAACTCTTGCTTTTTACAGGCATAATAAGTTTACTCAAAATTATTTCTTTGCACTTCTTTTTTTTCTCACACTATATCCCACTACTCCTAACTCAAGGACATAGAGCACTGTGCTCAAGTTAACTGAATAAATTATTTTCCCATGTATGATTATGATAGCAGTTAATAAACAGACGGGTTCATTTCGTGTGTGTGTGTGTCTTTCAGTATTTGTGCATACAGAACTGGGGTACAAGCCAGAGATGCAGGGACGGCAAGAGCATTCACCAGAGACAGAGCGGGGAGCAGAACAGGCCGATTGACAAGTAAGTACACTGCGAAAGGGAGCAGCAGGCGGGTCAGGAGAGGTCTGCAGTACCCTGTGGTCACCTCCCGGGCAGGCGGGATCACACTCAGACGGAAGTGGCTTTCGATTGTTAGTGCTGCACTTTATCTGGCTGTGCCACCAGGGAGGGCCCTTTTTGTGTGTTAATTTTAGGGCTTGCTTTTATTTTCATAGTTTTAGACTTTAAAAAAAAAGGAAACTATATTTAATAAACAAAGTTACACAGAAAACCTACTGCATCACTAATTTTTGAAAAACATTCCCACTCATACCCTTAACCTTTTTTACCTAATATTCTGCTTTATAGTTGTATTTATCTCTTCGAAAATATAAGTCCCTTGAGGGTTTATGTCTATTTTTGTTCACTCTCCTCTACTAATTCTCTAACCTCTACTCTAGCATTTGGCAAATAGCAGCTTTTCAACAAATACTGTCTAACAATAAATAAATGTAGTAGCACCTGGAGGGTTCAAACTCTGGGATTCCTAACCAGCTCACAAAAGCAATAAAGGTACTATGAGGGGTTAAGAGGGAAGCACATTTGGTGTCAGACTTGCTTTCAGACTTGCCTGAAAGAGCAAGTCTTTGGTGACATGGTGTCCACCAAAGAGTTGAGTCCCAGTCTGAATAGGAAAAAAGTTTTCATTTTATCTTTTTTCCCTTTAATTTCTCAGTTTATTTTTACTTCTAGCTCTTCATCCTCTTCTCTATTCCATATTCGCCTCACTTCAGACATGATTATTTTGTGGAGAAAGAAGGCAAACTAGATGAGGTAGCAGTAGGAAGTGAAGGTAGGTTGTGAGAAATAAAAGTATAGAAATCTGTAAGAAAGAATGACAGTGGGTTCAATCAAACTCGGTATCCTCCAATTCTACTAGTCAAGTGATTATGATGGAAAACTAGATATCAACAGTGGGGTCATGATGTCCAACTGATGATATCAAGTGTAAATTCCAGCTCTGCCACTAATAGTCATAATCCTGTCAAAATTACTTAATCTTGTGAACTCAAAATGTATAAAATGGCGATAATCGTTTCTACCTCAAAGAGTTGTCCTCTCGATCACTAAGAAAATCCATTTGATACGCTTAGCTCCTCGACTGTCATACGTAAATGCTCAATTAACATCATCAGTTATTTTTCTTTAAAATAAAGTCATCAGGGAAAAAGAGCCAAGTAGTATTAGTCATAAGACTGTAATAGTACCGTACTCAAAAGAGAGTCACTTTAAAAGAAGCAGAGGCCCTCCCTGGTGGCGCAGCGGGTTAAAGCACTGTACTGAGAAGCTAAAGCCACTTCCGCATGAGTTCGATTCCAGCCTGCCCAGGAGGAGTCCACATGGCAGGCAGACCTCTCCTGACCCGCCCGCTGCTCCCCTCAGCAGTGTACTTCGTAGATCTGCCTGTTCTGCTCCCCACTCTGTCTCTGGTGAAGCCTCTCACCGCCCCTGAGCCTCTGGCCTGTACCCCAGTTCTGTATGTACAAATAAATAAATCTTAAAAAAAAATGTATATATATAAGAAGCAGAGAAGATGCACGCTTTGAAAACTGCAGACATCTTGCCTGTGTATGGAAGGTAGTCACAGCACAGCGCCTCGCATGGAAAGCTGCTTCGTATTTTCAGAAAAAACGAACATAAACATGTTTATAAAAATGAACTTGGGGAAATTTATTTCAGGCATGAAGCCCACTGTGGACGACAGGTCAGGGTCTTGCAGCGTCCTTTAGGTGCTGCAGCACTATTGTAAGCGATTGTCCAGGTGTGTGGTCCTCGACCCCGTCCCTAGGGGAGTCACCGCTCGCAGTGTTGTCACGTCGGGGCCTTCGCCAGGTCTTTTTATTTCTCGGATAGAAGGCTAGACGATCACCCCACTATCTGAAATAGCAACTAACCGCTGCCACAAAGGAACGCTCCAAGGAGCCCCGAGGTAAGGGGACCCAGACTTTGCACCGCCCACCAGCCCGCCTCCTCCCATTGGTCACCAGCGACCCAAGACCCTCCCCCCCCAGATTTGAAAGTTTCTTCCGGGAGCGGGTGGGAGACCCACGCGCACGCGCTCCCGTGCGCCGGCACGGGGGCTCCGCCCACTCCCAGCGTTCAATGCGGCGCCCTGACCGCCATTGTTTGAATTTGAAAAAGACAACGCTGTTCTGCTCGCTGGTCGGGCTGGCCAGGCAACATTTGCAGGTAAGGAGGCATCTTGGGCAAGGGTGCGGCGAAAGAAGTGGGTGACAGTGCATTTACTAGTTACGAGGCAAAGAAACGAGTCCAGCTATGGGAACATCTTATGGGTCTCGAGACGCTGCTGAGATTACTTTCAGAAACTGGGGTGCGGAGCGATCGCGGTGCCTGGCACCTAGCGCTTATTGAAGGGTTAAGCCATATTACTTGGTTAAGGTTTAAATTACCTCTCCACCGCTTTCTAGCTGAATGACACAAGGTGACGTATTTAATCTCTGGGACTCAGCTCCTGTGTCAGTTAAAGAGGATAATTAATAGTACCTACCTTTTCCGGCTCTTGCAAGGATAACATGACTGTATATCGTAAGCACTAAGTGTTTGCGATCTTTTTATTATTGTTGGCTGCTGTTATTTTGTTGGGGCGCAGGCCTTTTTGTCAAACCTAGGTTCTTGAGTCCTGGAGATGAATAGTTTTAGTTTTCTCAAGTGACAGCCACAGTTGGGAAGGAAGACCCCTGTTCTGGCCATCTGAACATTTATTTACAGTCTGTGGTCGGTGACAAGACTCTGTAAGATAGTAATGTCCTGTTTGGACTCAACAGTGCCAAGAGGAATGAGGTTGGGATTGGGAGGACTGCAATGATTGCTGTCATAGTTTAGAAGGTTCTCCCCACTCCACCCCTGCACCGTCTCGTTTTACCCCTGGTTCAGCGATTCCTGCCTTACACAATTCTGTAATTAATAATATCTTGCAGCAAGATTGGTTGACTCAAGCTCGTGCCTTATAAGTTAGCTTGTTTTTAGCCCTTAAGGTGATCGCATTCGGGTTCATTTTGTTTTTTAACGTAGAGCGCATCTTTGACTTCATTACCGGTGGATGCTCATTACTATCTTAATGAGCTTGGTTTGAGGGGGTTCACTGTTCTGAATATTTTATACTATTGTGAAAAACAACAGTCTCCTATCTTTTCCCCTATTTACAGAGCAATTGCTCTGTAAATATTTGATTAGTATTTTTTCAGTTAAAGTTGTTACCCGTATGTTTTCCTTTAAGTTGATGGCCTGGTATGTAATTCAGTTGTAATATTTTATTGCACTATTCTGTGTTCACCTTAATTTAAAACCTTCAGTGCATCAGGTACTGTTTTGCAATTATTTGGAAGATTCCACTTGAAAGTAGCCATCTATGGAACTGAGTTTAATTCTGAGATGCTAAAACATTGCATACAAGATAAGTAACATTCTGCAGAAACTTAAAATAAAACAAGCTTCTAATTTACTCCCCAGTCTCCTTACTATTTTATTTCAGACAGAGATCTTTGTTTTCTACTATCTGAATCTACAGATTGTCTTTACTCATTAAGTCCTTGCATGGATATATCCATAGACTAGATCGTATGAGCAGTAGTAGTGGGCTATTCAATATTTAATTGAGATTCTTTAAATAATTTAATATTTAATTTTTTTAATATTTAATATTAAATTTTTTCCCTGGATCATTAAATTACCTATGAAGCAATGTACTGGTTTATTTCCCCCAATCTGGAAATCTAGTTACTGTATCTGGTGTGAAGTAATAGGCTAGACTCAGACTTTTTAAACTATAGGTGACTTACATGCTGATTTATTATATTTCTAAAGTTGCTATTATTCTTGCAGAATGGAGTCTAATTTAAATCACGATGGGGTACCTAGACCATCTTACGTTTTTAGTGCTGACCCAATTGCAAGGCCTTTGGAAATAAATTTTGATGGAGTTAAACTTGATCTCTCTCGTGAGTTTTCTTTAGTTGCTTCAAATACTGAGGTAAGTATGAGAAAAGCTTGTTAATTTTCATGATTAGATGGAAATGTGTATTTGTAGAAACAGAGTTTTACAAAATGGGTTTAAGGTAAACTTCAATTTTTTCTTGGCTCCCTGAACACAAAACTGTTCCTTTCAAGTAGTAGGTCCAAACAGCTATCTTTGCCCTAACCTAATAGTCATATGAAGAAAATTTTACTTAAACAAAAAGCCAAATTTTATATTTTGTTCTTCAATATGTGCAGCTACTAATGGATATATGTGCCCTTTGGACACTGCACAAGTTCTTGAGCTGTAGGATCAGATTAGACATTGCCGCCCTATTTCCTGTTTCTCATTTTCAGAGTAGTACATTTTTAACACAACAACCATTGAAAAAATCCAACTTTACAAAGATATAACAATCAAAAGAAATAATGTGACCTAATATTGAAACTGAACTACTTGGATCTAAAAGTTAATGTTGTTCAACTTATATCAAGTACTGCTGTGTTTATCTTAAATGTAGAATACTCCAGTATACCACTTGGATTTTGCAGTCTTAGTTTAAAAACTAACAAATTTTCAAAAATTAAAATAACTCAGTCATGTTTAAGAAGTAAAGTCATTCTGCCACCCTACCTACAACCACTGTAAAGTTCGTTAGGTGTCTTATATGCTTTTTCTCATACATTTACTTTTCAATTCATCAATATTTGATACATTTTCAATTATTAGTTTTGATGTCTTAGATGGATAAACCCACATTGTAAAGAATGATGGAAATGGTATAGGAAACATAAAAGAAAAATGCTTAATGCCCATCATGTGCTCCCAAATCTAGAAAAGGGCTCTTGAGCCCCTCTGGTCAAGATTGAAAAGAGGACCCCACAGACATCAGTGAGGGCAAGCCGGAGTCAGCATTTATTGATTATCGAAAGAGCACTTCCCAGAGACTTCTCTGTGATGAGAGACTCTCTAAGATGCCAGGAGTAGGGATCTATTTAAGATTTAGGAATGGGGATGAGAACAAAGGAATTAAACTTTATTGGCTAAGAAAGCGATGAGAGTGGACTTCGCTAAAGTCCATTCATCACTGCTGGTTGAGGCTATCAGTCAGCTTCAATTCAGCACTCATGCAGGGTAAATGACCATCTCCAAAGTGAATATCTCGTGGTGACCATGTGCCCCTAGCCCCGTTTTGAACTGGGTCTTTTCTCAGAGTCTGTAACTTTTTTTCCATAGTAGCCAACTTGGTAAGTTGTAAAGAGGTAACTCAGAAATGTTCAGGCTAGGGAAAAATTAGTAATAAAAACAATGACCCAAGGAAATTGATGGCAGCTAGTGTCATGGCCAAGGTTCATCAGGACTGTTTTACCTCTTGTTTATCAGCCCATGGAAATAGCAAAGTTCTGCCCTTGAGTACTGTCCTGCTATGGTCCCAGGATTCTGTGTGTCTCAAATGGGCCTTTTTTTTTTCAAGATTTATTTATTTATACAAGAACTGGGGTATAGGCTAGAGACACAGGGGTGAAAGGATTCACCAGAGACAGAGTGGAGCAGAATAGGCATATCAATGAAGTACACTGCTGAGGAGAGCAGTGCCAGGGGAGGTCTGCTGTGCCATGTGGGTCACCCCCACCAGGGATAGAACCAGCCCTGCCAGGTCTATAGGGCTGTACTTTAACCCTTTGTGCCACCAGGGAGGGCCTCAAATGGGCCTTTTTTAAAGAAACTATCAAACTTTTCCAAAATAATAATAGATTTTATACTATTATAATGTATAAGATACATTGTACAATGTATGAAAGCTGTAATTCTACAGCCTCACCAATATTTGAGATAGTCATAGATTTTTTAGAGCAGTCCTATGTATATTCACAGCAAAATTGAAAAAGTATAGGATTTCACATGTACCCTCTACTTTCACACACATGAGGCTTCTACCATTATCTACATTTCCCATCAGAGTGATACATTTGTTAGAGTTAATGAACCCGTATTGATAATGTTAGCACCCAGAGTCCATAATGTATACTAGGGTTCTTTTAGTGTTGTACGTTCTATGGGTTTGAACGAATGTACAGTGGCATATATATACCATTAGGGTATCATACAAAGTACTTTCCTTACCCAAAAATCTGTGCTCCACCTGTTTATTCTTTTACCCCCACCACTCACTGATCTTTCAGCTGTGTCTCTAGCTTTACCTTTTCTATAACGTGATTTGGTTGGCATCACATAGATCACAGCCTTTCGCATTGGCTTCTTTCACTTAGTAATAGGCGTTTAAGGTTCCTTCATGTCTTTCAGTGGCTTGATAGCATTTTTCTTCTAAGTGCCAGAAAATATTCCACTGTCTGAATGTACCAGTTTATCCATTCCGAATTAATTTTGGTGAGGCATCTATGTCTATCTAGATTAATCTTTTTGCAGGTGAATGTCCACTATTCTACATCATTTGCTGAGAAGACTTGTTACTCAGTTACTCCTTTTGCTTCTCCAACACAGTCATCTGACCATTATAGTCTTGGGGATCTAGTTCAGGACTCTGTTTTGGTCCACTGATTGATTTTGTTCTTTTGCCAATACCACATTATTGATTACTGTTCATTTTATACTGTATCTTGAAGTCAGTCTGTGTCAGTCCCATCTTTCAATTTCATGTTGGGAAATCTTCTAGTCTTTCTAATAAGATTGTGTTGGTATCAAATGGTATTTATATTGACCTGATGACTAAAAATGCTGAGTATATTTTCATGTCCTTATTTGTCATTTGTGTATCTTTGAAGTTTCTATTTAAATCTTTTGCCCATTTAAAAAATTTCAGTTGTTTTTTTCTTAGTGAATTTGAAGTATTCTTTATCTTCCCCAGATACATACTTATCAAAAATCCAAATATCTTCTAACAGTCTGTGATTTCTCTTCATTTCATTTTGAAGAGCATAAATTTTTTATGATGAAATCTATTTTATCTGTTTGTTCGATTGTACAATGTGATTTTGGTGTCATATCAAAGAAATCTTTGCCTAACTCAAGGCCTCAGAAATTTTCTTCCATGCTTTTCATTTAAAGTTGTGTAGTTTTACATTTACATTTACATCTAGGTCTGTTATTCATTATTTCTTATGTACAATGTGAAGTTTCTATCCAAATTCATTTTTTGTTGTTGCATATAAATATCCATTTGTTCTACTATAATTTGCTCATAAAACTATCTTGCATCTCCTTGCACCTTTATCTTAGACCAGATGACCTTTTTGTGGGGTCTCATTTCTGAATATTCTGTTTCATTGTTCTGTTTGTCCTGCCAGTATTCCCACTGTTTTGGTTTACTGTATCTTCAAATCAGTAGTATGAGCCCACAAATCTTTTCTTTTTCAAAGTTGTTTTGATTCTTCTAGGTATTTTGTATTCCCTGTTAAAGGAACTTGTTATTTTCTACCAAAAAAAATGGGATTCTGATTGATTGCATTGAACATGCATCAATTTGAAAGAACTGATATAACAATATTGAGTCTAACAAATGATGAACAATGTGAATTTCCATTTCTTTTGCTCTCCTTTACTTTCTCTAAGAAATGTTTTCTAGTTCTCAGTATATGGCTCTTTCACATCTTTTATCATGTCTACCTGTATTTCATAATTTTTGATCTATTGCAAATAGTATTAGTTTTGAAAATCAATTTTTGCTTTTTACCTTTCTAATACATAGAAAAACAACTGATTTTATATATTGATTTTGTATCAGCCTTCATAGCTAAATTCATTTAATAATACCAGTAACTTGTAGCTTCTGTCAGATTTTGTATACAGATGTTTATTTGTCTATGAATAAAGATAATTGTTTCTGGATAAAGATAACTTTTATTTTTTCCTCCCCAATTTAGATACCTTTTCTTTCTCACTTACTTTTTGACTTGAACTTCTGGTACAGTTTTAAATAGAAATACTGAGAGCCAAAATCCCTGTCTTTTCACTCCTTTTGCTACTCATCTTAGATTCACTCTATACTGTGGAGTTTTTGTAAATGTTGTTTATCAAGTAAAGGAATTTCCCTTCATTCTTGTTAGATGAAAGTTTTTATTACGAATGGATTTTGAACAGTTTTGTCAAATTTATGTTATTTTTCAAGTGCTTTTTTTGCACTAAGGAAACTGAAAGTTTCCTCTCATATCCTTTGATGTGCTAATTGATCTTTTATTCCTGGGATACCCATTCTTTCTTTCTTTCTTTTTTTTTAAGGTTTATTTTTTATTTATTTATGCATACAAGTACTGGGGAGTAGGCCAGAGATGTGGGGGCAGGGGTGAAAGGATTCACAAAGGCAGAATGGGAAGAACAAGTAGATCTACCGAAATACACTGTTTAGGGGAGCACAGAGTGAGACCCAAGAGGCCTGCCGCACCATGTGGATTAACTCCCTGGCCACTGTGGCTGGCAACAGCTTGACAGTGCTAAGACCTAACCCCTGCGCCACCAGGGAGGCCCTGGGATAACTCATTCTTGATTAGGATATGTTATTCTATTTTATGTAGTGGCTGATAATTTAATTGGGGATTTTTACATCTACTTTTTTTTATAGCTGTAATTAAACTGATAGCTTAATATACAGGATATTCTTGTTTTCTAATTGCTTTGTACTCAAGCACATTAAAATTTCACGAGAACAAGAAATATGCCTCATTCATCTTTATATTCCTTGAATGTCCAGAATAGCTTGTGATCAGGTAGTTATTCAGAAAATATGCATTTCATTAAAATGTTTGTATTTTTTTGTTTATAGCAAAATTCTCTATAATAAAACTAGCTAATAAATAGATTTCTATAATGAAGTCAGTTAGCATTTTTGCATTTTATTTCCTTGTGTCAGCTACTTCCTGTTTTGAAAAATTTGTGTATACTGATAATGCAGTTGTATGCTGTTAGTAGGCATTTCTCTCTGATGAATTTGTGGCCTACCCCTGCTGAACACACACTGGGTGGGTCTTGCTGTGGACTGATGCAGCTACATCCCCTAGACAGTGTAAAACTTGAGAGATCTGACATTTGAAATTAATGACCTACTTCCTCTTCTCCTTCACCATTATCCTTGTTTAGTTATCCCCGCCCCCAAATTACTGGCTTTCATTCCCTTAGACAGCATAATTTTGAGAGTACAACTTCACACCTCAACATGTGTACATACTTCACCCCATACCGGTGCTCCGCCAATGCCTTATGACTTGACTTCTCTCCCTTTCCTCCCACACCATCCCCCTCTTTTAAACACTGTATTTCACAGAGTCTAAGTTATGTTTGTTATGTTTTGCCAGCTTATTTTTTTGAGTAAAACTTTCTTTCACTCTGATTTATTTTACATAGCATCATCTCAAACTCTATCCATTTTGTCCCAAAAGGCACTATTTCATCAGCTTCAATGCCCAAGTATTTTTCCATTGGATATATATTCCAGTGTATATATATATATTCCAAAGATACTTCTTTATCTAGTCATCTGTGGATGGGAATAGGTCTTGGCTATTGCGAGTAATGCTGGTACGTACATAAGAGAACATAAATCTTTTCATATTAGAGTTTTCATGTTCTTTGTGTAAATATCTAGAATAGATATCACTGAATCATGGTATTTGCACTTTCAGTTTTTAATATGGAATATCCATATCATTTTCCTTACATGCTGCATCAATTTATATTCCCGCCAATAGTGGATAAGCGTGTGCCCTCCGTGGAGGCACAGTGGGTTAAAGCACAGCAGTATGGAGCTATCCACAGTCACTGTAGCATTAGTTCGATCCCCCAGCCAGGGAGGTGACCCACATGGTATGTTAGACCTCTCATTCAGTGTTGTTGTTGTTGTTGTTTTTAATAGCTTTAGTCTCTTAGTGAAGGAATCTTTCTGTTTCTTGATCATTTTCTAGATCTTAAAACTGTCTTTATATTGGATTAAGCTGCTAGGATTCCATTGAGTTTCTTTAATTTTTTTTTTCTAAACCCCATCTATTAGGACTTGAAATCCTATGTCATTTACATAGATCTCTGGACATATATTCTTCTTTTTTAGATATTCCATTTTGTGTTAAAATGCTCATTGTTAGGCATTGCCTTATTTGGTTTTTCTGGTTGGGTCATTGTGCCTTTAGTTTTGTTTATCTTCTTTGTTTAACTTGATGAAGGTAAGTGAGGGAGGGAAGACTGTAGTTGAGAAACTGAGCCTCAGTCTTGCTGGAGAGGGAGATCTGTGCTGGATGAGGAGTCAATCTTACACTGCCTGTTCTCCCCATGGATCCAGAATAAACACTGATCACTGCTGCCTAGAGCCTGAATACTAGGATCCTACCTCCTTTTCCCATCTCCTTGCACAGCAGTTTTCACTATAATCTTTCCACAGGAAAGGTAAGATAGGACTCTGCTACCTGCACTGCCAGCAGCTAAATTTTCTATGACTGAACAGAATCCCAGCACCTGTGTGCATGTTGCTCCACATTCCATATTCACATACCACCAAGGTGTGTTGCACCATGTAGTCTGTGTCCACTCTCCAGCTTGCCCAGCTTCCTGGAGTGCCTGGGTGCAACTTCTCCTCCCCATTATGCCTCCATTGCCAGCAACCAGCCTTGTGTGAAATGTCACATGGGTCACTCTCCCTATTCCAATTATGAGCTGGTAAAATCTGTGTGCATATTGTTTTTTTCTAGTTATACTGAGGGGACAGTTTTATCAAAGCTTCCCTATTCTGATTTGATTTGATATTCTGATTTTTCTGAGGATGACTGTTAGGTTATATCATTAAAGGATATATCAAGGTCAAAATTAGTTGTGATGTGTTCAGTTCTTTTTAAGATTCATTTCTTTGTACATATAAGAACTGGGGTACAGGCCATAGTTGGGGTGAGAGGTTCACCAAAGAGAGCGGGGAGTAGAACCGGCGGATCTACTGAAATATACTGCTGAGGGGAGCAGCTCGCAAGACAGGAAAGGTCTGCCAAGCCATGTGGGTCAGCTCCCTGGGATTGCAGTGGTTTTGGGTATTTCATAGTGCTGCACATTAACCCCTTGAGCCACCAGGGAGGCCCCTCGGTATGTTCAACTCTTTATTTATTTAATTTAATTTCACTATAGTTTATATGACTATATTCTCAAATTTTAGTGAGAATTTACGAATGAATTATCAGGGTTTATGGAATTTTTGTGGGATTATTTCATTTTAATATAACTTTAATTTCTTTAGTAGATATAAGGTAGTCATCTTTTCTAGTTTTTATGTCTTACTTGATTGTATCTTTCAAATAATTACTCCTAAAATTTTAGACATTTATTTAAAACTACTTTTTAAAATATGCTGTGTCATTTTTTTTTCCATCTAAAGGAAGCAGTAAGGAAAATGCTAGATTCCTGATGAAATTGAACATTTAGTTTAATATACTTTTCTGGACACTAGAAGTTTTTTTCCTAGAGTTCTTTGTTACAGTGACTTAGATTCATGCTGCTTATATTAGTATACAGGTTAAGATTTTATAGCAAAGACTTAAATAAAACTTGAGCCATAAATATAGGAGGTAGCAGAGACAACCTTTTGTAGTGTATTTTGTTATTTTTAAATAGATATGCTTTCTTAATTTAAAAATAAAGTGGTTAAAAACAAAAGAATTACTGCTTTGCATTCTCTAGATAATCTGATATTGATGTGCACCAATTAGTTACTTTAAGTAAGATTACTGTGAAAATCCCTATTTTTTTTAACATCCTTGTTAAAAACTGTATTTTTTTTACAGTATTTAACAATATTGCTGTATTTTTTTTACAGTATAGGATTTCTCCCCTCAGCAGTGGTCACCACCAAAACCTCACTTTTCTAAAAGCTCTCCCACCACTGAAGTGCCCACAGCCCTCCACCAAATTCCCTTCCCACCCCACTCCACCAAGCGTATTTCTCCTCTTTCTCGCCCATACCTTTTAGATCTATAGTCTGGAAAAGCCCTATTTTGCATTTTTTTTTCCTATTTTGTGTTTTTATGGTACAATTATTTTTCTCTCTTTTTTAAGGCAAACAATTTGGAATTCAAAGATTATCTCCAAGTTTGTCTTCGAATAAGACCCTTCACACAGTCAGAAAAGGAACATGATCCTCAGGTTTGTGTTGAATTTACTTGGTCTTTAATATCTTACCTTCTACATTTTGTGGGCAAAATGCCATTTTTGGGAACTTTATTGTGTGTTTATTTTTACTAATTTATGTGTTCTAGGGCTGTGTGTATATTCTGGACTCACAAACTGTGTTGTTGAAAGATCCTCAAAGCATTCTTGGCCGGATAAGCGAGAAAAGCTCTGTACAGATGGCACAGAAATTCAGTTTTTCTAAGGTAAGTACTTTGGAAAATGTGACTGATTTTTTTTTTCCTTTAAGAAAAAGAGATGTGGGCCTCTAGGAGCACAAGGTTTAGGTCTCAGCGCTGTCAAGCTTCGCTATTCACTAGCACTGCAACAGCACCAGTTCAGGCCCTCGCTAGGGAGGTGATCTACATAGTGCAGCAGACCTCTTCTGTCTTGCCCACTGTCCCCTCAGCAGTGTACTTCGTCGATCTGCCTTTCTCCTCCCCACTCTGTCTCTGGTGAATCCTCTTAACCTCCCTTTTACTGGCTATACCCAGTTTTCGAATGAATAAATGAATCTTTTTTAAAAAGAGAAAGAGACTTAGTTTAGGCTAAATTGCTGCATGATTATATATGATGGACATATATATGTAGATATGTATGTATATCTTGTGCTTATGGAAGTGGGATGATAAGGTATTGGTATATTTTCCTCAAATTTTAGGCCCTTTAATGTATAATTATTAGTGAATAGTCTTTTTTTAAAAAAGTTAAGATTTGTCTATTTATGCATACAAGAGCCGGGGTGTAGGCAGAGGTGCAGGGGAGTGTGGTGATGAAAGATTCACCAGAGACTGAGTGGGGAGCAGATCAAGTGGGCTGACTGAAGTACACTGCTGAGGGGAGCAGTGGGCAAGACAGGAGAGGTCTGTTGTGCAATGTGGGTTAGTTCCCTCACCAAGGATCAGACTTGTGCTGCCGTGGCTGCCAATAGCTTCATAGTGCTGAGACTTTACCCCTTTGGCCACTAGGGAGACCCTAGTCTTTAAAATTTTTTAAAGAAATGTTCTTTTCAAAATTTAGGAAAATTTGATTGGCTGGCTCAGATTTTTATTTTAAAAGCTTCCTGACAAACTGCTAAATATATTTATAGGAGTTGGGGGATGTGGCACCTGTTTTAAAATTGAGTCTTATAAAGCAAATATTTTTTCAGTTTAAATCATGAAAGGGTAGAACTCATTGTGAATATGAACTTGGATTTTCTGGGGAAAAAATTATTTTTAAAATGCCTATTTAGGTTTTTGGCCCAGAAACTACACAGAAGGAATTCTTCCAAGGTTGTATTAGACAGCCAATAAAAGACCTCTTGACAGGACAAAGTCGACTGATTTTTACATATGGACTAACCAACTCAGGAAAGACATATACATTTCAGGGTAAGTTGTTTTATTTTTTTCTGGAACGGAAAAAGAAGCACTGACATGTTGTCACTTGTATAATAGTTGCATGTAATTATGTTTCTATTATCTAGATGTTTAGCCACAGTTTAATAATGAGTGTTTTTGCCAGTGACTTTTAAATCATACTGGTTTAATTCATTTATGAGACTACATTATGCATCTGACAGAAGTAAATGATAAAAATTCAGAAAAAGGGTTGATATTACATAGTGTATTAAGCAGAATAATCAGAGAAACACTTCATTTAATTTTCCTTTTTTTAACGATTGGTTTATTTATGCATACAGAGCTGGGGTATAGGTGCAGGGGTGGTGAGAGACAGAGTAGGGAGCAGAACAGGCTGGCTGATGAAGTACGATGGTAAGGGGAGCAGCAGACAGGCCAAGAGATGTCTGCCACGCCAGTGTGAGCCACCCCCAGGGCGGGCATTGAACTCATGCTGAAGTGCCTTTAATTTAGTGCTGTGCTTTAACCACTGTGCCACCAGGGAAGGACCTAATTTTCCTTTTTTAATTTGTAATTATGGGTAAATACATATGTGAATATGAACTTGGTCTGCCCTAAATTTAAATTTTCAGGTTTTGCATTAGAATAATAGCTGATAAAATGACAAGTATGACATGCAAACCTAAGTGATGGGAAAATGAGTAGTTCTTTAACTTTTCTCCTTTTGTCTTAGGTGTTTACTCTTATCTTTTGGTGGTATAACAGAGGCTTGGTTAGGCCAGGGGCAGTTTCTTTCCTAGTACTCAGAGTATAAAACAAAAAATTCTTTTCACAGGCACAGAAGAAAATATTGGGATTCTGCCTCGAACTTTGAACATAATATTTGATAGTCTTCGGGACAGATTATATACAAAGATGAACCTTAAACCACATAGATCCAGAGAATTCTTACGGTTAACACCAGACCAAGAGAAAGAAGAAGTTGCTAACAAAAGTGCTTTGCTTCGGCAAATTAAAGAGGTGTGTGTGTATAAAAATTTTGACCTTTATAAGCTCTTTAATTTACTTCAGTCTGTGTTGGTATGTTTTGTGATGGTATGGTTTCTTTTATTTTTGAGAAAAGTATTAAAAACTAATTTTAAATCATCTTTTCCCTTTATATTGTACAGATAGCAGAAATGGTTAACTTTTTTTGGTTGTTGTACAAATAGAGTTGTATTCTGTATGTAATGTTTTTTTAATTTTTTTAATTATAGAAGTAGTATGTATACACAAAACAAGGGAATACAAAAGTAAAATTGAAAATTTCTGGTATTCCCATTCATAAAGGAAAAATGAAACACTGGTACTATATTGGAATGCATCCTTTTTGATCTGTATCTCCCTATATAAAATCTATATAAAGCTTTCCATATTTGTTTGTATATATACAGACGGTTACATATAGTTGCATATATCTGCATATTTTTTCTTTATATGTATAATGTAAGTTTTTTTCTTAGCAAAATTAGATGTTACTTACATGTTTTGTTACTTGTTCTATTAATACAGCTCAAGTTTCTGGCTACTTTAATTTTCCTGTCTATTGTCTACTGTTGTGTATTTCCCTCTTTTTAAATTATTTTTCCATGAAAAAATGTTCAATAAAGTCTCTTTATTCCCTCCTTGCCTTCTGGATTTTTGTGTTAATTTCAGACATTTATTAGCTTTCAGACATAACTTGTTAACGGCTTTTATAAATAGTTTTAAAGTACTGGTAGAGATTTTTCTTAAGACATATGAAGTCAGGGCTTAAAGGTAATAAAAAGTTAATGTTCGTTAGAGTTGAAGATTCAGAGACCATAGTTATGGTTTCTAAAAGTAAAATAGTGGATATTTTAACAAAAGTTATTGAAGGTTCAGAGGATAATTGCATATTTAGAGGAATTAATTTCATAGAGGAAATTAATAATGAAAAAATTTCTCCTAACATATTTTCTAGGTAAAAAAATATTTTGGCTATGAAATTAGAAAAATCTTTTTTAAAATTGAGATGAGTATTTTTATCCACTGTAAAATATGTTCCTAGAGAGCAATTTGGCAGTATTCAGAATGAGAACTTCAGTTTTTTTACTTAGGTTTTTCATCTACCAATTCTGTGTTATGTTTTTTTTTTTTTAAGATTGTTTTATTTATGCATACAGAACTGGAGTACAGGTCACAGGCACTGGGGTGGTGAGAGGCTTCACCAGAGACAGAGTGGGGAGCAGAACAGTTAGATCGACAAAGTACACTGCTGAGGGGAGCAGTAGGTAGGCCAGGAGAGGATCACCTCCCAGGTAGGCTGGGATCCAACTCATGCTGAAATAGCTTTAGTGTCTTAGTACTGTGCTTTACCCCGCTGCGCCACCAGGGAGGGCTCCTGAGTTAGATTTTTATCCTAGGGAATGTAGAAGAAAAAAATATTAAGATGTTTGTTTTAGTAGTACTTTTGTAAATAATCTAAATAATAATAGGGGAATAATCAAGTGATATCACATCTGTTCAGTTAGGTTACCATTAAATGTCTATAAAACATGTTTATACAGAGGAAAAAAAGCGTAAGATGTAATAACTGGGGAAAGGATAGAAGGGAATTTTCTGAGTTAATCATAATTGCCTCTGAATGGTTGGGTTTTCATATGATGACATTTTTAATACTCTGTAGCATCCCAAATTTTCTATTATAAGAATACATTTTTAATTATTAAAAAAAAAAAGTAGGTGACCCTCCTGGTGGCATAGCTGATAAGGCACATCACTGCAAGCTAACCGCAGCCACTTAAGGTGAGTTTGATCTCAAGCCCCGGAGGTGACCCACATGGTGGAGCAGACCTCTCCTGTCTTGGCCTGCTACTCCCCTCACAGTGTTCTTCATTGATCTGCCTGTTATGCTCCTCACTCTGCCTCTCACGGCACCCACACCTCTGGGCTCTTCCCCAGTTCTGTATGCATAAGTAAATAAATCTTTTTTTTTTTAAAGATTTATTTATTTATTCATACAGAACTGGGGTACAGGCCAGAGATGCGGAGGGTGAGAGGATTCACCAGAGACAGAGTGGGGAGCAGAACAGGCAGATCCACGAAGTACACTGCTGAGGGGAGCAGTGGGCAGGTCAGGAGAGGTCTGCCATGCCATGTGGTCACCTCCAGGGCAGGCGGGGATCTAACGCATGCGGAAGTGGCTTAAGCTTCTTTGTGCTGTGCTTTAACCCGCTGCGCCACCAGGGAGGGCCCAGTAAATAAATCTTTAAAAAAAAAAAAAAAGGCAAAGTCACTGAATTGAATACACTAGAGTGTGGTTTGGTTGATGACTTATATAGATAAGTAATTAATATACTAGCTATTTAACCTTAGCTATAAATGGTTTTAACTTTTTTGATGTTTATTTTTTTTTAGGTTGTTATGCAAAATGACAGTTATGATACTCTTTGTGGTAAGGTTACCTTTCTCTCTTACCTTTAAATACTGATTATTTTAAATATTTTTGAATTTTAATCACAACCTAGTGTTTTGATTTCATTAGTGACAGTATTTGAAAAATATACTTAATATGAAATGTTAGTCTTTGTGAAGTTTATTTACACTTAATATAGATGTTCTATTCAAAGAGAGCCCCTTTTTTTCTTTATCTTTTACATTTAATTTCAGCTTGGTTTCTAGTATATTTTCAAAGAGAAAAGAAAGATAACAGCCAAAGTTTGCTTAATACAGATATTATTTACATCTGTTTTGGTCTAAAATATGTTTGACATTGCTAGTCAGAGGATTAAGTATATTTTGTTTTTCAAGTATAGGCATCTTGCAGTATTCTGTTGTCTCATTTTTAGTTATTTGCTTAATTTTGTAATTATCCTTCTCTTTTTTTCTCTTTTGGTAGGAAGTTCAACAAATTCTTTAAATATCTCAGAATTTGAAGAATCCCTGAAAGATTGCGAACAACCTAGCTTGAACATGGATAATAATATAAAATTTTCTATATGGGTTTCTTTTTTTGAGATTTACAATGAATATATTTATGACTTGTTTGTTCCCGTGTCATCTAAGTTCCAGAAGAGAAAGATGCTGCGCCTTTCTCAGGATATAAAGGGCTATTCTTTTGTAAAAGGTATACAAATAAGTAGTTTTTTAATTTAATTACTCCAGAATCACTTTCTAGGTTTTGTTATGGCTATAAAAGAGCAAACTGGAAACCGAATTTTTTATTCTAATTAGTAACATTAAGATTATTAATATCGAGATGAGACAAATTTGTGCTTTGGAAGTATGTTTTTGTGTGTAAATTAAACCTGAATAATAAAGGTCTGATTTATCTAAGTATCACCAACTAGATTTTTGGATGTAGGAAAACTATATGTATTGACATATTGTTCTGCTATTTTGCACGTGTCCAAACTTCGGAATTTTATGGGTATATTTCTGTTTTTCCAGTAGCAGAACTTTTAATACTACTACCCTTTTTATATTACTACTCATAGTAGGAAATAGAAATATTTATAACATCGTGACCCAACACCTACATATATATACATGCATATATGCATTCATATTTGTACCTCAAATGTTTGTTTCATTAATTATGCTTAACCTTTACTACAAGGAATATGTTTCCTCTATTCTACTTTATTTTTACAAAATGTGATTATTCACTGATGAATTGTACTTTATAATATCTCACAGCTAGGTAATTTTTTTTTTTAAGATTTTTTATTTATTTGTACATATAGAACTGGGTACAGGCCAGAGGCTCAGGGGTGGTGAGAGGCTTTACCAGAGACAGAGTGGGGAGCAGAACAGGCAGATCGACAAAGTACACTGCTGAGGGGAGCAGCGGGCGGGTCAGGAGAGGTCTGCCACGCCATGTGGATCTCCTCTTGGGCAGGCAGGGATTGAACTCATGCGGAAGTGGCTTTAGCTTCTCAGTTCAGTGCTTTAACCCGCTGCGCCACCAGGGAGGGCCACAGCTAGGTAATTTTAATCTGTGTCATATTTTGCCTTTTTTTCGGGGTATCTAATTTGAGGAATCTTAGCTTTTAATTTTTCCTTTGTCAAATTGTTGAACATTTACATTATTTCTGTATAACTTAAATACTAAGACATTATTATTATGACCTTTTCTTGTATATGACTTCTAGTAGAATATGGAATAACTGAGTTGAGTCCATCTAGAACATGTATTTTTTAAGATTTATTTATTCATGCATACAGAACTGGGGTACAGGTCAGAGTGCAGGGGCAGGTGGGACAGGAGAGGTCTGCTGTGCCATTGGATCACCTCCTTAGCTGGGATCAAACTGGTGCTGAAGTGGCTGCAGCTAGCTTCCTAGTGCTGTGCTTTAACCCGTTGTGCCACCAGGCACATGTTATTAAAGGAAAATTACTGAATGTGGCTTTAGAAAAAGAGATTGCATTGTATAACAAATGCTGAGTTTTTATAAATCAGTATGTCCTCTATTTTTCAAAGACTTACAATGGATTCAAGTGTCTGATTCCAAAGAAGCATATAGACTTTTGAAACTAGGAATAAAGCACCAGAGTGTTGCCTTCACAAAATTGAACAATGCTTCCAGTAGAAGGTAAGAAGTATCTTTATCGTGTAATCCTGAAGCACCAGGGTATTTTGTGCTAATTTAAATACTAATTAAGATTAAAATGTCAGTAGGTTCTTGTATGTTAAATGAATTCATAGGCATAAAACCATTGTAATCTGAAGAACACAAATAAAATGAGGACTGTTTCTTGGTTTTACTTTGGATTTACTGATTTGCAAAGTCTGAAATATTTTTACTTTTTATTTAATCTGAGTTTATTAGCATCTTCAGAGGTGTCTGTTAATAGTGGACTTTACTGTGTTATCATCATTTACCTAATAAAGAAGGACATTTTATGCATACTGAGCTAAGCCAGAATTTCAAGAAGTTAGAGAAGGATGATGTTGCTAATGAAAGGGATATAGGTAAGAGACAAATAAATAAATTTAAGCTGCAAAGTATTTAAAAAAGGTTTATCTTAAGGGTAAAGAACTTAAGTATGTGAAGGGACAGTATATGATCCAGATAAGCTTGTATTTAAGGCAAATGTGTGTTTTGCATTAGGTATATATTCAGAGGAGATTAGAAGCATTTAATACTACCTTAACTATTATTTTTGCGAGTATAGTGAAACTTTATTGTACGTGGCTCCAGTAGCACAAGCAGATGGAAGGATGTGAAAGATAGGTATTTGGTTTTAAGTAATTAGGCATATGGCCTGGACCACTAGATTAAAGTATGGCTGATACTAGCATATGACTAGATGTCAATTTTATGTTTGCTACTTCTAATTAGAAAAAGAAATTAAGAATGAAAGATAACAATTGATCTTTGTATACTTCTTTTAGTCACAGCATATTCAGTGTTAGAATATTACAGATTGAAGATTCTGAAGTGCCTCGTGTGATGCGTGTCAGCGAGTAAGTTGAACACTCTTTAAATTGTAATTACTTGGAATTGTTTAACTTTGAAGAACTTTTAAACTTCTATTATTGTTGTTAATTCAGATTGTCTTTATGTGATCTGGCTGGTTCAGAACGAAGTATGAAGACACAGAATGAAGGTGAAAGGTTAAGAGAAACTGGGAATATCAACACTTCTTTATTGACTCTGGGAAAGTGTATTAATGTTTTGAAGAACAGTGAAAAGTCAAAGTAAGTCTAATTGAAGTCCTTATTAACCTTAGGATTATAATATTTTTTGTGCTTTGCCAATTTATTGTATAATAGCTATGGATGAATTATGATTAAAATGCTTACAGGTCTTGGAGTTTTAAAATTTGATAAAAATAAAAAACAATTGTCAGTTGATGTCACCAGTGACTCTTCAAGTGAACCCAACATGTTCCATTACAAGTACTATTAACAGATTCTTTAGATGGTCTTTACATGATGCTGTTTCAACATCTAAGAGTGATGAATAAATACTTTTTTTTTTTTTTAAATTTATTTATTCCTGCATACGGAACTGGGGTATAGGCTAGAGGTATAGGGGCGGTGAGAGAATTCACCAGAGACAGAGCGGGTAGCAGAACAGGCAGATCAACAAAGTACACTGCTGAGGAGAGCAGTGGGCAGGTCAGGAGAGGTCTGCCACGCCATGTGGATCTCCTCTGGGGCGGGGATCGAACTCATGCTGAAGTGGCTTTAGCTTCTTAGTGCTGTGGTTTTTTTTTTTGTTTTGTTTTGTTTTAAAGATTTATTTATTTATGCATATAGACTGGGGTACAGGTCAGAGGTGCAGGGGCGGCGAGAGGCTTCACCAGAGACAGAGTGAGGAGCAGAACAGGCAGATCTACGAAGTACACTGCTGAGGGGAGCAGCGGGCGGGTCAGGAGAGGTCTGCCACGCCATGTGGTCACCTTCGGGGCAGGTGGGAATCGAACTCATGCGGAAGTGGCTTTAGCTTCTCAGTGTTGTGTTTTAACCCGCTGCGCCACCAGGGAGGGCCTCTTAGTGCTGTGTTTTAACCCACTGCGCCACCAGGGAGGGCCCTAAAACCAGAATTTATTCTTATTAATACATGTATTTTTCTAGATGTGAAGGATTTCAAGTTTAATTAGCATGTTAGACTGAATAAATTATAAATCAGCTTTCATCATTGGTAGTAAAGGTGTTTCATGGTTTCTGTTTTGAAATACCTCCATGTAAGAAAACTCAACCCTGTTCAATGTGATTTTCTTTACATTTTGCCTAATGTATTTATTGGTGTTGGTGGTAGTATTTAGTAGTAGTATTTAAGGAAATCATAAAAATATTATTACAATTGGGATTAGCCACTAACCTAGAATTAAGTTGTGTTTTAAAGAAAGATTTATTCAATCATACAGAACTGGGGCACAGGCCAGAGACAGAATGGGGGCAGAACAGACAAATTGACTAAGTATACTGCTGAGGGGAGTAGCAGGCGAGACAGAAGTCTGCTGCGTCATGTGGGTCACATCCCTATTGGCGAATTGAACTAGTCCTGAAGCAGCTGTGGCTAGCTTTTTAGTGCTGTGTTTTAACTTTACCCTTGCGTCACCAGGGAGGGCCAGAACTAAGTTCTTGATAGCTAAGTTAATAATTTCTTCATAATATTTGTCAGCATTCTGACTTCATAGGACTTCTTTACTGACTTAGTGTTTTGACATTTTTTCCAATAGGTTTCAACAACATGTGCCTTTCCGGGAAAGTAAACTGACCCATTATTTTCAAAGTTTTTTTAACGGTAAAGGAAAAATATGTATGATTGTCAACATCAGTCAATGTTGTCTTGCCTATGATGAAACACTCAATGTGTTGAAGTTCTCAGCCATTGCACAAAAAGTAAATATATTCAAATTTCTGTGGTATTATTAAGCCCTTATTAGCATATTAGTAAATCCCCCCACCACAGTAAGTACTAGATTTAGGGGGTTTTTTTTGTTGTTTTTTTTTTTTAAGATTTATTTATTTGTGCATCCAGCTCTGGGGTACAGGCCAGAGGTTCAGGGGCAGTGAGAGTATTCACCAGAGACAAGAGTGGGGAGCAGAACAGGCAGATGTACTGAAATACACTGCTGAGGGGAGCAGTGGGCGGGGCAGGAGAGGTCTGCCATACCATGTAGATCACCTCCGGGGTAAGCAGGGATCGAACTCATGCGGAAGTGTCTTTACCTTCTTAGTCTGTGCTTTAACCCACTGTGTCACTAAGGAGGGCCCTAGTTTTGTTTTTTAAAGAAAAATCATATGATTCAGCAATCTTTCTTCTAGGTATCAATACAAAGAACAGGAGAGCATTAACTCAGTTATATGCACTACAGTGCTTATTGCTGCATTGACAACAGTGAAAATATGGAGGCAACCCATTGCTAGGTGACTGGATAAAGAAGTTGTGGCATGCATACACAATGGAATACTATTCAACTGTATCAGAAGAGATGAAATTTTGTCATTTGCATCAAATGGAAGGGACTTCCATTTTTCTTGATTTTTAAAGAAAAACAAAAAGCATACATACCACCCCTTTAGACTCCATCCACCCTTATCCCCACCAACCCTTTCCTCCACCCTCTTCACCTTTGATAACCTCATTTTAGTTTTTAATGTGCACTAGTTTATTTTGTCCATTCTTTTGTCTTTTTGAAAAATATTACACATATAGATGAAATTATTCAATATTTTTCTGACTAATTTCACTTGGCATAATCAGTCTCCTTAAGTTCCTTCCATTTGATGCAAATGACAAAATTTCATCTCTTCTGATATAGTTGAATAGTATTCCATTGTGTATGCATGCCACAGCTTCTTTATCCAGTCACCTAGCAATGGGTTGCCTCCATATTTTCACTGTTGTCAATGCAGCAATAAGCACTGTAGTGCATATAACTGAGTTAATGCTCTCCTGTTCTTTGTATTGATACCTAGAAGAAAGATTGCTGAATCATATGGTAATTATATTTTTATTATTTTGAGAAAGGCTCATACTACTTTCAAAATCAATGTATAAATTTATGTACTCACCAGTGGCATAGAAGGGTTCCTCAGTCTTCACATGCTCACAAACATGTTAGCAGTCCTTTGATGTAAACAATTTTCACAAGTGTGAGATAATAAATTTCGCGTTAAGCTGTAATTTAGGGGAAATAACTGAAAAGTAAAAGGGTCAGTATTTGACAAGGGAGGATATAGAAAAGATTGAAGTTATCTCTGCTAGGATTAAGATGACCTCAGTTTAAAATGTTAATAGTAAACTCCTCTTACAAATTGTAAGTATTCTTGGCAATATATTATAAGCTCTGCCATCCATTTGGTTCATTTAGTGGCTAATCAGGCAACTCCCTACTTGGAATAGCACTAAGAACTGAACCCGGAAAGTCAGTGTTCCTGTGGAATACATAAATAAGTGACTTTTTCTTACAGGAATACTTGTTTAATGATACTAATTCTTGTTTGTATGTTTCTTTGTATAGGTTCTTTTTAAAACACTCAGATTATCATTTGACTTAAATATATATTTCATGGACAGTTCATGCTTTTTGCTATTTTAAGTCACATTGGATATTTTAACAGGTTTGTGTTCCAGACATTTTAAATACCTCACAAGAAAAATCATTTGGACCTGCCAAGTCATCTCAAGATGTACCACTGGATGATAATTCAGATAATAAAATATTAAACATAAAAAGATCCACAGTTTCATGGGAGAGTAGTCTAGAAGATCTGGTAGAAGATGAAGATCTGGTTGAAGATCTAGAAAAAAACAAAGAAAACCAAAATGTGGAAACTGAACTTAATGATGAAGATCTGGATACAACATTAGAAGAAGATAAATCTTTCATTAGCCACGAGAGAAAGAGAGTATGTATTAAGAATTCATACTTTTAACCTTGGTTTTTTTTTAAACAATAAGTGTTTTATTTCTCAACTTTATATTTAATACAGATGGCACCCATTTATACTTTACCTGGATTTGCCAGTTTTACCATATTTACTTTTCTTTCTTTGGGTATATGAACATACTCTCTTTTCAGGTCTGTACTATTTAAAAACAAGATGCAGAAATGCTACCTTACATCTGCACCCCGTTATATATTTGTTACTTCAGTATACATTCTTAGAAGTTAAATTTCAAAGTCACAATACCTATAGGAATACTTCAGTTATGATATTGAGCATTGAAAGTTCTGTACTTTTGATAGTTGATTAACTTATTATTGAGAAACTGAATAGAAACCTTTAAAATGAACATTGACTATGGGTGCTGAGGTGGTGGGCGTGGTTTACTAATATCTGAAGGGAAAGATTCTGTACCTGTAAAACACAAACAGCTCTAAACTGATATTACCTCAAACAAAAAAAAAGGAATATCAAGCTATTTTCTTGATGCTGTAATTTATTTTATAGCAGATCTGTGCTGTTACTATATCTATATCAGGTGTTATTGAAAAGCCCTTTAAGATAAGATAATTCTGTGCTATTTTGGACAGTGTTTAAGGATTCTTAGCAACTACTCTATGTAACACTTGGACTTTAGATTTTGACAGATACCCTATTTTTTTATTTTTATTAACTGGTTTATAACACTATATGAACCAGAGATAATAGGATCACATGTCGTCAGAGACATGTAACCACACTACACCTACAACCAAGGCACGCTTAGTCCATTTGCTTGCCACCCCCTCACTTTCTGGTAATCTTAGTTCTACAGATAGATTTCTTTTTGGATATTTATTTATGCATACATAACTGGGGTACAGGCTAGAGGTGCAGGGGCGGTGAGAGGAGACAGAGTGGGGAACAGAACAGGCCGACTGACGAAGTACACTGCTGAGGGGCTCAGTGGGTGAGACAGGAGAAGTCTATGTAGGTCAAACTTGTGCTGAAGCAGCTGGGGCTAGCTTGCAATGCTGGGCTTTAACCTGCTGCACACTAAGAGGGGGCCCAACTACAGACAGATTTCTAGTGTTTCTAGTGTTTCTGAATTGGTTTTGATCGATCCTTTGTTTTATTTCTTTCTATTACACACTCCAATGAAACCACACAATAATTGTCTTTCTCCTTCAGGTTTCTCCTAGCATTAGGCCTTTCAGTTCCTTCAACATTGTTGCAAATGGCAATATATTAAAACTAAATCTATCATGGGGCAAGCAGTTCTAATCCTAGGTATATACAGGAAGAAAGCAGAAACACCAATTAGAAAGGATATATACACTCTTATGTGCAATGTACTATATACAGTAATAGAATTATGAAAATAACCTAAGAACAGATGAATGAATAAAGATCTGCTATATATGCAAAATGTTGTTTGTGTTTTAAAGGCATAGAATCTTCCCCCTTCAGATGTTTCTATATCACACTCACCACCCCAGCACCACAGTCAATGTTCTTTTTAAAGATTTCTTTTCAGTTTTCTCAATAATAAATTAATCAACTATCAGAAATACAGATCTTTCAAAATAATGTTTTCCATAATGACAGTACCAATTTGCATTCCCACCAACGGTGTATGAGGCTTCCTTTTTCTCCTCATTCTTGGCAACATTTACTATTTTGGGACTTTTTGATAGGGACGATTCTCAATGTGTAAGATGGTATCTCATTGGAGTTTTGATTTACATCAAATCATGATAAGTGATAATGAGCAATTTTCATATTCCTACTCACCATCTATGTATGTTCTTTGCTTAAGTATTTAACTCATTTTCTTAATTGAGTTTTTGTTATCTTTGTTGGATTTTATGTGTTCTTCATAGATCTTTCATATCAGCCCCTTGTTAGATGTATGATATACAGATATTTTCTCCCATTCAATAGCATGTCTTTTTGTCTTCATGATAGTTTCATATGCTATTAAAAAAGTTTTTAGCTTGATGTACTCCCATTTTTTATATTCACTTTTGTTTCTCTTGCTGATGGAAACAAATCCACAAAAATGAAACCAATGTCATGGAATATTTTAACTTTTTTTCTTTACTGCTTTTTATGATTTCAGGTCTTATGTTCATGTCTTTCATCCATTTTGAGCTAATTTTTTTAATAAGCTATGAAATGGTGATGTACATTCATTCTTTTGTATGTGGCAGTCCAGTTTTACCAACATCACTTATTGAAGAGAATTTCTTTTCTCCAATGTATATTACTGGCTCCTTTCTTGTAGATGAACTTTGTTTATTTCTGGGATTTTAATCCTATCCTTTTGATCTGTATGTCTTTTTTATTATTATTATTGTTTGAAGATTTATTTATTTATGCATACGAACTGGGGTACAGGTCAGAGGTGTGGAGCAGTGAGAGTATTCACCAGACACAGAATGGGGAACAGAACAGGCAGATGTTCTGAAACACACTGTTGAGTGGAGCAGTGGGGAAGCAGAAGTGGTCTGCTCTCCCATGTGGGTCACCTCCCTGGCTGGGAATCGAACTTGGTGCTGCAGTGGCTTTGGATAGTTTATTCATGCTCTGCTTTAACCTGTTGTGCCACCAGGGAGGGCCGATGTCTGTGAATCTTTTTTTGGTTCTAGTATCATACTGTTTTAATTACTATAGCTTTGTGACATAGTTTGAAGTCTGGGATTGTGTTATCATCTCTTTTTGCCAGGATTGCTTTGATTATTCTGTGTCTCTTGTGGTTCCATGTGAATTTCATTACTGCTTGTTATATTTCATTAAAGAATACCTTTGGATCCTTAATAGGGGTTGCATTGAATCTGTATATATTACTTTAGGTAAGGTGGCCATTTTAATGTTATTTTTTCCAGACAATGATAAGGGCCATTTTCCTATATTTTGGTCTTCAATTTCTTTTAACAATGTCTTACAATTACCATGTAGGTTCTTTACCTCATTTGTTTACTTCTAGGCATTTAATTGTTTTTGCTGTGATTGTAAATTAGATTGTTTTCTTGATTTCTTTCTCTTTTAAGAATATTTGCATGTAGAAACACAACTGGTTTTTGTAAATTTTGTAACCTGATGTTTTACCGTATTGATTTATTATTTCAATTTTTATTTTAGAATCTGTATTGTCATACTATATGTAAATAGTGATAGTTTTACTTCTCTCCCAATTTGAATTCCATTAATATCTTTCTCTTCCCTTATTACTTCCAATAATATGTTGAATAGTAGTGGCTAAAGTGATCATCCTTGTCTTCACTAGATCTTAGAGGAAAAGCGTTCAGAGTATTATGTTAGTAGTATATTTGTCATATATTGTCCTTTATTATGTAGAGGTATATTCCAACTTTAAAAATTGTCATAAATGGATGTTTATTCATATCAAATGCTTTCTCTGTATCTATTGAGCATGCCATACAATTTTCTTTCCTTTTGTTAATATGAATTACATGGATTGATTGTTGATCTTGACCCACGATCTTGTCCCTGCAATAACTCCTAAGTGGTCATGATGTATGATTCTTTTGATAAATTGTTTAAACCAGTTTGCTAAACTCTTCTTGAGAATTTTTGCACTTGTGTTCATCAGGGATATTGGTCTATAATTTTCTTTGTGATATGTTTACTTTTGTTATCAGAGTATTGTTGGCCTCATAAAATATGTTTGGAAGCATTCCTTCTTAATATTTTGGAAGTTCGTGAGAAAATTGGGTACCAGTTTGTCTTTGGAGGTTTGGTAAAACTCATGAGTGAAACTGTGGTCCTGGGCTTTTTGTGTTTTAAAAAATTTTGATTGCTAATTCAGTTTCCTTCCATGTAATTAGTCTGTTCATGTTTTCTACTTCTTCTTTGGCAGATTAACTTTAAACCTAGCCATAAGTAAAGACTTGATCAATACCTTCCACACCTCTGAAATTGGTTGTAATAATAAGTGACTTCACAGAATGTTATGCAAATTAAATGAAATTAAATATGAATTCCTCAAAGTAATTCCTGGTGGATAATAGATACTCAAATTTTCTTTTTCTTTCTTAATGTGACTAGGAGAGACATGTGAGTTTTACATCTGTTTCAAAAATTTAGAGTGACTCAGCTGATTTTCTTCACATTAATGAATGTCTACAAATTCCATTTTTTCAGTGAGAATATTATCTGCTATTAAAAGCAGATATAATTGCCTGATGAAAAGAGTACTACTTTTGAACTTTGGAAGTATTTCTCTTGGGATATACTTGTTCTTTTATTATAATTTTCTTCTTTTATTATAATTTTCATCTGCATATGTTATAGAAACTGCTGGATTTAATAGAAGACTTGAAAAAAAAGTTAATAAATGAAAGAAAAGAAAAGTTAACATTAGAATTTAAAATTCGTGAAGAGGTTACAGAGGAGTTTACTCGATTTTTGGCTCAACGGGAAGCTGACTTTAAGTAAGTGATTTCTCTTATGCCATGGCAAAGATTGAAATTTTCATTTACTTGTTTAAATATTTTTTAGTTTATTTATTTTATATCAGATGTTTTGTGTATCTTATTTGTGATCTCTTATTTGTACATACCTGAGAATAGCTGCTACTAACTCCTGTGGTTATTCCAAATTATATGTGAATGACTACTTGAGCTTGCTTTTAATTTATAATGTAATCGCTTCTAAGCCTTTGGCTAAGATCAAGTATAATTTATAATGTCTTAATTATAGCCATTTAAAACAAATACAACCGGTACTTTCTCTTTTTCTTAATGGGATTAATTTGTGTTCTAAAGGGAGACTCTCCTTCAGGAACGAGAACTATTAGAAGAAAGTGCTGAATGTCGATTGGCTATTTTCAAGGAGTTGGTTGGTAAATGTGACATTCAAGAAAAACCATCCAATGAAGATCATGCCATGAAAGTTGAAACCAAAGTATGTTAAAACTAATATAGCATTTTGTTCCAGGAGTTAGTTTGCCAGAGCAATGATAAGAAATACGTAGTTTTATCGCAATTAAGCGTGCTTTTAAGGAATGAACTTTAGCTAGTTTAAATATAGCTATTGGACTTGGAAAAATTTATACTTGTTACACTTATATCTCATTTTAGTGTTGGTTGAGTCATTATATCAGATTATAATTAGGTAAATTCCTGTTTGTCTGATTATAGGATATCCTTTTATAAGGAACCTGAAAAGCAGTTAACTTAATACTCTAATTAAAATATTTCTATGAAATGGGTTGCTCTTGCTGGCCAATTGATGATTCCCTACTGTTCCCTCCTTAAACTTTTTCGCTATCCCACCAAAGTTGAAATTGACATTGTCTTTTGGAGGTTGATGATTGTTATTATTGCTTTGCTTTATAATTATGCTGCAAGACCCTGTAATGGTGATGCCGACTCTTCCTATGTCCATCATTGTGTGCCTGACATGGTTGGGTCTTGTATTGAGTCCCATCAAAACCTTTTAAGACTCATTACATTACAAAGTGTACCTAAGCTAGAGAATTATAGTTGTTTAATAATCATTTAATGCCATTTATGACCTTGTTTTGGTAGGGAAAAATATAAAGCTAATATCTTTCATTAACAACTGATTTAGACATGTTATTTTTTAGTTGCAAATTGTGAATTATTCTGCTATGTATTTTTAAAATGTCTGTAAATCAGATGGTACCACATTGGAGTAGTGAAAGCCACTGTTAACATTAGGCATGTGGTTTTTGCTATTTTTAGGAAACACATAATTATGTAGGAATTGAAGATATTATTGATTCTCTTCAAGATGATGTCACTGATATTAAGAAACAGGCTGAAATTGCTCACTTATATATTGCATCTCTTGCTGACCCCCAGGAAGCTATTGCTTATTTAGAACTAAAGTATAATCATGTTAAAACTGAATTAAGTAAAACCAAAGAGGAATTAATCAAAGCCCAAGAAGAGTTAAAAAAGAGAGAAAATGGTAAGTAGATCATTTCACCTGTCTTCAGTTGCTACAAATGCATGAAAAAAACAGTTGGTGAGTATAAGAGATTCATGCAGCTTGTTAGTTAGGCCAGAAGATAATGACCAGAAAAGTCTTTGTAGCTAATATATTTAATATTTTGTAGTTTCTATGAATTTATAGTAACTTACTATTATAGGTATTTTTCCTTAAAGTTGCTTTTAAACTAATACTAGAAAATAGATTTCTCAACTAAGAAAACCACTATTAACTTTTAACAGCAAACTTTAAAATCTCACAGAAAATCATAAAGCTGTAAGTTTTGTTTTATATTATTTATAAATTCTCCTGGTATAAGAATTTTCATTTAGCAGATACTACTGAAGGTTTGCAAGTTTGGGAGACAGTGACTACTGTCGAGTGGTCTTACGAACTGTTATATTACTGCTTCATTATAACTGTGTGTGTGTCTGTGTGTGTGTGTGTGTGTGACATATGCGGCCCTTTTCTGTGTTGAATAAGATAGGTGAGAAGTAGCAGGTTACTGTAGCTATACATTTTTTAAAGTGAATTTTGTTCATGATTATTAATGATAAATTATTTTCAGTGTTTTAAGATCAATTCAATATTCTTAATTTTTCAGATTCAGAAATTAACTTAAATTCATTGACTGAAGAGCTTGAGAAATCTAGTAAGGTAATAATTTTAAGCTTTATTTTGTCTTGACATAATAAGAAAAGAACAAATATTATGACTACATTTATTTTTAAATAATTTAAGAAAAACTAGTAAACAAATGTGATTTTATTTTACTTTACTTTATTTTACTTATTTTATTTTATTTTATTTTAACGAATGTGATTTTAAACAACTTAGAATCTAAGTGTCCATATCTTCATACATCTTGTCAGGGATGACTACAAAAGTTTTTTAGGGGCCTTCCCTGGTGACCACTAAAAGTTAAGTCTCAGCGCTATCACCACTGCAGCCTAAATTCAATCCCTGTCTAGGGCGTAACCCACATAGCACAACAAAACTCTCCTGTCTTACCTACTATTTCCCTTAGCAGTGTATTTCATTTAATCTGCCTATTCTGCTCCCTACTCTATCTGGTGAATCTTCTCACCCCCAAGCTCTGGCTTACCCCCCAGTTCATCTGTGTAAATGAATGAGTGTATTTGTAACTTAAAATGTTTCAACAAATTTGAAAATAAAATTTTATAAAATTGAAACATCTGGTTTTTACAATTATTTATATATGTGAACTAATCCAATTTTATTTTACTTTAGGATAAGATTGGTAAATCTCCTTTAATAATAGCCAGTAAATTGTCTTGCAATGAAACAGTTGAAAGGCCTAAGGATAAAACTGAAAACTGTTCAGGAAGAAAAAGATTAAGTGAAAATGATCTTCAACATGATGAACCACCTCCAAAGAAAGGTACTACTTCAGCCAACAGGTGGTCTTTAAGAAAGCTAACTATGAAAGCAGTAAACAGAAAAGTAGCAAAGTAGTATGAAATTTACTGGTCTGAGGAAAAAAACAGGAATTCTAAGTGTCAGGAATTCTAAATTTGTCTAAAGGATAGAAATAATTAAAGCTACCTTTATTTTTTTTTTTATATAATTTATTTTTACATCATTTTGCACATTTTTTTTCCCATCTCA
>NW_004567112.1:55412635-55417576 GCF_000260355.1 Condylura cristata
TCCTGCTATGAGTGAAACCATCCGGTATTTTTCTTTCTCTTTCTGAAAGCTACCTTTATTGTAATAATTTTTTAGATACTATACTTCTGTCAGTTTTGCATGTTGTTATCCTTTTACTACTGTGCTTGCAATATTTAAAACTCAACACTTTCATTTTCATAATTGTATTACCTGTCTCTGCCCAAATCTCTCCATATTGTTTTCTTTATTTCCTTTGTCTCCTTTATATGTGTATCAAGAAAACAATAGGTGTCCTTAGTACAGGAGTTAACTAGAGAACTACTGGAAAGTTGAGGGCAGGGAGATACATGCTTATTTGATACTAAAACTTCCTATTTATGTGAAAGAACATGTCAATTTTTTGTGTTCTTTTTCTTTTAGAAAACATTTATAATATAACAGGAGGAAAAGGTTTCTATAGAGAATATATTCATTAGCTTTATAAAACCTAACTTGCTGCTTGAGAAAAATTGATGTTTTCATCATTAATGAAATAAAAATGCTTTCTGATTTCTGACTTTCTCAAGAGCCAAGTAGTATACCAACATAATAAATTCTCATAGAATCCCAATGAAATGAATGTTTTCAAAAGCAGATGCCTTAAAGAATAATACAGTGGTGATATGTATTTGGAGAGGTATGAATCTGCCCTCCTAAAACAACGTGCACGATTATAAACCCATGTTATCTCTACTGACACAGATATACAGGGTGTCATTGCATGCTTGTTTATAGGCTATACAAAGTATGTGCTCGCTAACAAACTTAATATGCATCATCAACCTTTTCTTACCATTGAAAAGTGTACTTCAACTACTGGAAGAATAACTGCTGTGATTTCCGAGCACTGTTCCTCTCTTTCACTTTGGTTAGTGCCATAAAGTAATTGGGGATGTAAGATCAATAAATCACTAGGAAATAGAAGTGGTCAGAAGTAAGTGATCTACACAGTGTGACTAATCCCAAGGGTAACCTATTCACAAATTTGACTGTTAAAACTATACTTTTTAACACAAAGAAAAATTTGGATATGGGTAGATTTTAATAAGTTTAAATAACTTAATAAAAAGTTTTTTCTCCTTAAGTTCACAACATTGTGGTTATTTCTAAATAGACACTATAGAAATCACATACTCAATCATAAAAAATGTGAATATTGGGCTCCCCCTTGGGGTGCAGCAGGTGCGCAGCACTAAGAGGCTAAAACCACTTGAGCTTAAGTTCAATCCCCACCTGCCCCAGAGGTGACCCAAATGACACGGCAGACCTCTCCTGACCCTCCCGCTGCTCCCCTCAGCAGTGTACTTCGTCGATCTGCCTGTTCTGCTCCCCACTATCTCCAGGGAATCCTCTCGCTCCTGCACCTCTGGCCTTTACCCCAGTTCTATATGCATAAGTAAATAAATCTTTAAAAAAAGAAAATTTGAATGATATAAAAAGTCACTTTTAAGAAGTAGAAATAACTGGTAACCCTACTTCAGAAGCTCCTATCACATTTGATCTCTTTGCTCTTCACATTAACTGGCAATTTTAATTTTCACATACAAAGCTTATACCATCATAGTTTTACAACCTGTTTTTTCTTTTTTACTCAACAGACTGCTCTGTTTTTCTTTTTTCTTTTCTTTTATCTTTTCGAATGTTCATTGTTATCTGTTTTTTTATGATAATTTATTTTTACATATTTTTGTGCATTTTTCCATCTCAGTTTTAATCCCCTTGGATTTCCCATCACCAGATTATACATGTGCCCTCACCATAGCTGTTCTGTTTTCTATTTAAAATTTGTTTTTATATATTTTCTTTGTATTAATGTTGGCTAGTATGGTAACTTTTTGATTTTATTAAGATTTCTTAGATTAATAATAATTTTCTTATTTTTTAAGTACCTATGCATGTTACTCCAACTATAATGGAAGACGAAAAGAGTGAAGAAGTGCAACAGAGAATTTCAGAAGATGGGAAAGCTATTAGAGCTTTACAAGAAGATAATGAAGAGCTGAAAACGCACTTACTCATTATTGAGAATGAACTTAAAAATGAAAAGGGAGAAAAGGCAGAATTAAGCAAACAGATTATTAGTTTGCAGCAGGAACTTTCTTTTTCTGAAAAAAAAAGTGTTACTTTTCGTTTAGAGGCCCAGCAAATTCAGTCAAGTTATGACAATGTAATTTCTGAATTACATATACAGAGGGGTATAAATCAAGAACAGCAGGAAAAGATCTTAAAATTATCAGAGGAGATAGAAATTGCTAGAAGAAACATTACAAGTAATGTTTCAAAAATAAAATTAATGCAAGCAAAAATAGATGAATTACATAAGCTGGATTCAGTTTTTCAACTCTCAAACATAGATTTGCTCGATCTTAGAGAACTGTCAAGTAGTTCTCAAGAGAATAATTCCCCCAGAACACATTCATACCTTGTAGATAAAGATGATTTGGCAAATAAGCAGGTTAAAGATGATCATATTCAAGAACTCAGTAGGGAAAGTTCTTTCCACTCTAGTATTGAAGCCATTTGGGAAGAATGTAAAGAGATTGTAAAGACCTCCTCCAAAAAAACTCATCAGATCAAAGAATTAGAACAACAAATTGAAAAATTACAATCAGAATTAAAAAGCTATAAAGATGAAAACAACAGACGAAAAGCAGAGGAAATGGAGAATAACAATCAAGATAACCTACTGAAAGAAAAAGAAAGTCATATACAGCAGCTGAAGAAAGAATTGGAAGAAAAAATTGCTAGTCTTGAAATTCAATCACAGCTTGTAGTTGAAGGAAAGAGAGAATTTTCAGAGCTTTCACAAGATGTCACTTGCTACAAGGTGAAAATAAAAGAACTAGAAGCAATGTTAGAAACTCAGAAAGGTGAATGTATTCTCTTACCCAAGTTAGAACAAGAAATTTTGGAGAAGGAATCTATGATCTTAAAGCTAGAAAGAAACCTGAAGGAATTAGAAGCAGATCTTCAGGATTCTATCAAAAACACCAAAGATTTAAGTGAAAAGGGAGTCCAAATGAAAGAAGAAATCACACAGTTAACAGTTCATTTGCAAAATACAAAGCATTTGCTGCAATTAAAGGAAGAAGAAAAAGAAACCCACTTTCAAGTAACAAAAAAGTAAGTTAAATGTTTTTCAAATATACAAAACAGGGACCCTCCCTGGTGGCACAGTGTGTTAAAGTGCAGCACTATGAAGCTGCCTGCTGCCTGTGGCATGAGATGAAATCCCCAGCCAGGAAGGTGACCCTCATGGTGTGGCAGACCTCACTTGTCCTGCCCACTGCTCCCCTCAGCAGCGTATTTCAGTCAGTCTTGCCTGATTCAGCAGATCACCATGCTATCTCTGGTGAATTCTCTCCCACCCCACCGCACCTTAGGCCTGTACCCCAGTTCTTGTGTGCATAAATAAGTAAGTAAATCCTTTTTAAAATAAATATGCAAAACGGCCCTCCCTGGTAGCGCAGCGGGTTAAAGCACAGCACTAAGAAGCTTGAGCCTCTTCCGAATGAGTTCAATTCCGCCTGGCCCGGAGGAGTCCACATGGCGTGACAGACCTCTCCTGACCTGCCCACTGCTCCCCTCAGCAGTGTACTTCGTCGATCTGCCTGTTCTGCTTCCCACTCTGTCTCTGGTGAATCCTCTCACCCTCCGCATCTCTAGCCTGTACCCCAGTTCTATATGAATAAATAAATAAATCTTTTTTAAAAAATGCAAAACACTTGATTTTTCTATTTCCTATGTTCTTTAAATTATTTAGATTGACATAATGTAATATGTTGATGAATGCTTTTTTTTTTTTTAAGTTTCATTTATTTATGCATACAGAACTGGGGTACAGGCCAGAGGTGCGGGAGGAGAGAGGATTCACCAGAGACAGTGGGGAGCAGGACAGGCAGATGGACTGATATGCTGCTGAGGGGAACAATGGGTGGGTCAGGAGAGGTCTGCCACCCCACGTGGGTCACCCTTCTGGCTGGGGAACAAACTGGTGATGCAGTGGCTGCGATATCTTCATAGCGCTGTGCTTAACCCGTTGCGCCACAGGGAGGGCCCGATGTCTGTTTTATATGTCTTTGGAACCAAAAGTTATATGCAAGTACCTGTTCATAAAATCTTGTGAAGTACTTTCTCATTCGTGGGTTAACATTGCTAAGTTATAAAAAGATATAATTTTGTGGATTACTATCCCTTACACAGAAATCCTAAGTGGTTAGTGATGTGTCAATATAGAAAATTTGTGTATTTTAGATTAAAGGAAGAACTCGCTGCAAGCTCTGCTCTAACCCAGGATCTGAAAGCAGATCTTCAGAGAAAGGAAGAAGAATATGCTGAACTGAAAGAGAAGTTGGCTGATGCCAAAAAGCAAATTGAGCAAGTACAGAAAGAGGTAGGTTTCAATGATAAAAGCCTTTTTCCTTTCTATACAAAATTGCTAATTTTAGGATTGGAGAGAACATTGCTTCACTCAACTTTTTATAAATGATGAGAACAGTTGTTTCACAAAAGAAAAGTAAATAAACCGTTTTGTTCATTTGTTTGGCACAAACAAGCTGAAATTTCATCCACTTTAAGGAAAATAGGGCCCTTCCTGGTGGCACAACAAGTTAAAGCGCAGCACTATGAAGCTGGCCACAGCCACTTTCAGCAGGAGTTCAATCCTGCCCTGGGAGGTGACTCACATGTCATGGCAGACCTCTCCTGTCTTGCCCGCTGCACCCCTCAGTAGTGTTCTTTGTCAGTCTAACTATTCTCCCCACACTGTCTCTGGTGAACCTTCTTACTGCCCCTGTACCTCTGGCCTGTACCCCAGTTTTGTATGCATAAATAAATAAATCCTTTTTTTTTTTTTAAGATTTATTTATTTGTGCTTACAGAACTGGGGTACAGGCCAGAGGCTCAGGGGTGGCAAGAGGCTTCACCAGAGACAGAGTGGGG
>NW_004567112.1:55419921-55434678 GCF_000260355.1 Condylura cristata
TTTTTTTTTTCAAAGACGGTTTAAATAGATTCTGCTTGGGTGTATTTAATGTCTAATATTGGTTCTTTATAGCAATTTTCGTTTCTTTCCTAGAATCTAAAAATAGATAAAATTATTAGAAGCAATGCTTCTAATAGAGTGTGGAAAGTAAGTGATAGTAAATTTAAAGTGCTCACCACATAAGCAAGTGTTTAAGAATTATATCACTGGTAATGTCATATTGATACCAGCTACTTCCTGATTTAATGTAACCAAAGGACACATATTTTCTATGATATTCTTCCCCCAAATCCATCAGCTCGGTCAGATTGTGAGAAAACTATTACAAACTGAAGGAGACAAGATGAGTAAATGTAATATTTAATCCTATCTGGAGTTCTAGAACAGAAAAAAAGACAATGGTGAAATTGGTCAAATTCAGAAAAAGTATTTAGTGTTATCAATGGAATTACACCAATGTTAATTTCTTTTTTCCATATAAGGATAATTATTTCTATGTTCTGAATAACAGCTTCAACACTCAACTGCTCGTATTTTTCTGCCCAGTCAGTTTTTAGGTTTTTAAATAAATTTGTTATAGTAATATAAGATACTAGCATGAAGGGAAGCGGAATGGATATATTACACCAAAGTCTTTGCTGTCTTTGCAGCTCTCTTGTAAACCTAATCATTTCAAAATAAGAAAATGTTCTGGTCTTAATGACAAATTATTTTTTAAAAGAACACATAAGGATCCAATTCCTTATATAAATATATATATTTTGCTTTAATATCAACTAAATGGATAAAACAATAATTTTAACGTGTTTGTTATATTCCCTGCAAGTTTACTTGTGTTTTTCTTTCCTGTTTATCTAAGTTTGTTTTGCTCAGTTTTACTCTATTGTTGTCATATCCCAATTCTCATCCCTTCACTTTACTTCTATTTTATATCTCATAATAGCACTTTTTTTCCACTACTATCTTATATACCCCTATGATTTTACCTGCTCCCTTATTTGTAAGTTTTTATTTGTTAATGCATACATGCAAGAACTAGGGAGTAGGTCAGAAGTGTGTGAAAGAGGAGGTGAAGAGAATTCATTAGTTGTAATTTGATTATGAATATCTGAAGGAGATGAGCCCTAGTAATTTAATTCTGCCACCATCTTACTGGGCTCTTCAAGTTTACTTTTAATAAAGCAACTATTCAGGTGTGCATTTAATTTTAATTTATAACTGAATAAAACCTTGTAAAGCAATCTGTTTTCATAACAGAGTTCAGAATTTCCAGGTTCTATGACTTGCGCTAAGATGTAAAGTGAGGACAGTAGTAAGTTAGATGAGCTAAGGAATTGAAGGTTGGTTTACCTGTCAGGTTAACTAGAATTGAAGGATTTCCACTGCCCATGATTCATTATTGTTCCCTATAACTCCTATTATTTTTGCTTCAACCTCCCAGCTACTTTCTATGGATTGGGTGGGGGATGCTCCTACAATTTGAGTTTACTGATAGGGAACATTTTTTTATGCTTTTCTTTGTTCCATCTATGTTAATCACATAATAAATCACCATTTCCTTGTTTCTGCTTTCTGTGATAGGAGAACCTGGTAGCTTAAAAGATTGAGTAAATAAAATGAGTAGGCAGTGTTTTTGAGGTAGACTTAAGGTATAAAATTTTATTTTTGTTTTAGTACCATCCTTTCCTACAAGGTGAAAGAAAATAGAAACTTGAAAGCATAAAGCTGGTGGTCACCTTGAAGGAGAGAGACTTCAAACTTAATTGAACCCTGTTTTCAGGTCTCTATTAAATATTGTTGTATATTTAAGTTACATCTGCATTTAATTCATATTCTTTGATTTTTCAGGAACAGTTAAATAACCAGAAAATGGAAGAAGCCATACAACAGTATGAGAGAGTATGTAAAGGTCAGAAACATTTTCCTTTGAAAAATCTACAGTAATATAAGGGCAACATAAGACGTAATTTGATCAAAAGAGAAAAACATTGACTACAGGGTGTTAAGATGATTCACCAGAGACAGAGAGGGGAGCAGAACAGGCAGATGGATGAAGTACACTGCTGAGGGGAGTAGAGGGCAGGACGGAGGAGGTCTGTTGCGCCCTGTGGGTCACCTCCCTGGCCAGGAATCAAGCTGCTGGCTTCACAGTGCTGTGCTTTAACCTGTTGCTCCACCAGGGAGAGGCCAACATTGATTCTTAAATGAATAGCGTGGAAAAATAAAGCATTAAGAAATTTTTCAGTCAGATCATTGATAATAGGTAATGGCCAGTATTTTGTGGAAAAGTCATTGTTACATTGGTCACAATGAATAGAAGAAATTTCTAGACAAACTCATGATGAATATACTTACAGTAAAATATTTTTTTAAAAAACTATTCTTAAAATTTTAAAGACCATTTAATACTTAAAATTTAAATCATGTGCAGAATTACTTCTCCACTAAAATTTTGTTGATTTTTTTTTAGGTTGAAATATAAAATTTTTTGCAGGATATATACATATTTCTGCTTATGCAGATTTCTTTCCTCCCCATCACTTATGCCTTAATTTCTTTGTCAATTAACATATTAGAAAAAGGGATGAAACAACCAAATATTACTTATTTAGATGACTTAGACACTTGTGGTATTGACATGGTTTAATAACTTGAATTAAAATCTCTAGCTTTATAAAATTTTTAAAAATAAGATATAAAATATATGTTTTTAAAATATCTTTTTAAATTGTGTAACTTAGGGGTTTTAGTATATTCATATGATAAATAAAATGGTGTAGACCCTGTGGGGAAGTTTAATAGTTCCTCTAAGAGTTAAATAAATATAGTTAATTACCATGTAATCACTGTCTTAATTCCAGAGCTTTTTATCACACCAAAAAGAAAATCTGCACGCATTAGTAATCATCCCCAACCCCTGTCCCTGCTTTATTTAGCCTGTTTTAAACATTTCATATAAGTGAATTCCTGCATTTTATGGCCTTTGTGTTTAACGCCACTTAGCATGTTTTCAAGTTTCATTCATATTGTAGCATGTATCAGTACTTCATTCCTTTTTATGGCCAAATAATATTGCACTATAACTCATTTTACTTATGCATGATATTTGATATTTATACATTAAATATTTGAATGTGTTTGCTTTTTTACTTTTATGAATATTTATGTATATAACTTTTTGGGTGAACATTGGTTTTAATTCTCCTGAGGATGTGTAATTAGAAATGGAACCACTAGACAATTACATGGTAATTAACTATATTTATTTAACTCTTAGAGGAACTATTAAACTTCCCCACAGGGTCTACACCATTTTATTTCCCTATATGAATAAGGACTACAATTTTTCAAAAATTTTCCCAAAACTTGTTATTTTTCATTTTTAAAATTAATAGCCACCTATCAATATTTGCATTTCTTTGGGCTGCTGTAACAGAAGCAAAGTACCACAAGCTAAGTGGATTAAAATAATAGAAACTTACTCTGTTACTGTTCACAAAGTCTGAAATAACCGTGTTGATAGGGCCATGTGCCCTCTAAAGACTAGGAAAGAGTCTTCTTTGGTCTGTTTTAGTTTTATCTTCTAATGGTTTGTGGCACTTCTTTGTAACTAGAATCTGACTATCTTAACATCATGGCCTTCTCTCTCAGTGTACGCTTATAGCTGCTTATCCCTATATATCTCTGTCCAAATTTCCTTTTTGTTGTTGTTTTGTTTTGTCATAAGTTCCAAGTTCCTTTTAAAATATACATTTATTTTTTAACTAAGTACCATTATTTTACATTCTTGTTAATTGTTTGAGATTATAGGATTTTTCCCCTCAGGTATGGTCACCAGAGCCCTCCCATAACAAAAGCACAGACCTCCACAATAGTCCTTTGTGACCCCCACTTGTCACACCTCCCCTCCCAAATTTCCGTCTTTTAAGGACACCCTTCATGTTAGATTTAAGGCCTGTCCTTATCCAGTATGACCTTGGTTACAAATATAAAGGCCCTATTTCCAAATAAGGTCATATTAATAGTGGGCCTTAATTTGGGGGGAACATTGTTTCATGTTATGCCATTGTGGTTTTGATTTGTAATGCCCTAATGACTAGTATTAGTGAGCATCTTGATGTGCTGTTGGGCATTTGCATATTTATTTTGGAAAAATAATATATTCAAGTTCTTCGTGCACTTTTCATTTGGGTTATATCTTTATAATGAAGTTCTAAGAGTTTCTTATAAATGCTGGATACTAGACATTTTATCAGATAAATGATTTGCAGTGTTCTCTCCATTTGTGGGTTGATTGCACTTCCTATATTGTGTCCTTCGATGCATAAAAGTTTTCCTTTTTGATCAAGTCCAGCTTCCCTATTTTGTTTTAATTGCTTGTGCTTTACGTGTCATGGCTAAAAAATTGTTACCTAGTCCAGAATCATCTAGGTTTTCTTCCAAGTGTCTTGTGGTTTCAGTTCATATATTTAAGGCTTTGATTTTGAGTTAATGCATTTTCAGTGTAATTTTATATATTTTGTATATGGAGATTCAGTTGTCCCAGCACCATTTGTTAAGAAAACTGCCTTTCCTTCATTTTATTGTCTTTAACATCTTCATTTGAAATCGCCTGACCATTTACATAAAGGTTTTTTTCTGAATTCTCAACTCTGGTTTCATTGATTTGTGTTTTTTCTTATGCCAGTACTTCACTATATAGTTAACACAGGTTTAGAGTTTTAAAGACCCGAGTGTATGAATTCACCCATTTTTATTCTTCTTTTGAGAGTTTGTTTTGGCTCTCTTGGGTTCCTTACATCTCCACATGAATTTTATGGTCATTTTGTCCATTTCTGCCAAAAAAAAAAAAAATCAGCTGGAACTTTAATAGGAGTCATATTAAATCTGAGAATTCATTTGCAAAAAGTACCAATTTAACTATACTAGACAGACAATATCTCGTCATTTTTTTAGGTCTTCTTTAATTCTTGTTAATGAGTTTTGTTTTCTTGTTTTTATGTATAAGTATTGTCCATCTTTTGTTAATTTATTTCTAAGTATTTTATTCTTGGTAATACTATTGAAAATGGAATTCTTTCCTTAATACCACTTTTGAGTAGTTGATTGCTAGGGTATAGAAATACACTTTGATTTAACTATGTTGCTCTTCTATCCTGTAATTGTTTTGAACTAGTTTATATACTGTAATAAGATTGTATGTGGGAACACCCTGGTGGCCTAGGGCTTCAGTCTCAGGGCTATCACCACTGAGGCCTGAGTTCAGTCCGCAGCCAGGGAGCTAGCTAGATGTAGTCTTGCCTGCTACATCCTCCTCTGTTTCTGGTGAATCCTCTCACCCTCCCACACCTCTGGCCTGTACCCCAGCTCTTACATGCTTAAATAAATAAATAAATCTGTTTTTTTTTTTTTTAATATAGTTTATCTTTACATCATTTTGTGCATTTTCCCATCTCAGTGGTAATCCCCGTGGGCTTCCCATCACCAGATCACCCGTGTGCTATCACCATAGTCCAGTGCATTTCCCTACCCCCCACAAATAAATCTTTTTTTAAAAAAATCAGATTGAGGGCAAAACTTTTTTGTGTTTTTAGGTTAAAGTTTTAGTTTTGGTTCCAGAATATTAACACTGAAAAATTTTGCCCAATAATAATGTTTTTTTCTCTAAACCTAAAGATCTGTTTATTCATATTAATAATTTCTATTAAAATATTTCATTTTACCTGAATGGATTCCTTTTCCATATATCCATTCATTCTTGTGCCCATTCAAGCCATCCAACTGTGTGCATCACGTAATTACTTGATAGCATCAGATATTTAAGCACTGCTCTAGGTAGGAATGGAGGATAATAGCAGTGAACAAGTTTCTGCCTATATGGAACAAGTTTCTACCTATGTGGAACTCCTATTATAGTTAATTAAAGTATTTTATTTTTTAAAGATTTATTTATTTATGCATATAAAACTGGGGTACAGGCCAGAGATGCAGAGGAATCACCAGAGACAGAATAAGGAGCAGAACAGGCAGAACTGTGAAGTGTGCAAAGTGGGCGAAACAGAAGAGGTCTGCCACACCATGTGGATCACCTCCAGGGTTGAGCCTCAAACTTGAGCTGAGGCAGCTATAGCTAGCTTCACAGTGCTGTGCTTTTTAAACTGTTGCTCCACCAGGGAGGGCCCTAAAAGTGTATTTTAATTTTAGAATCACAAAAAAATGGAATATGGATGTTAAGAATGTTCTTCCTTAATTTTCAGATCTAAATGTTAAAGAGAAAATAATTGAAGACATGCGAATGACACTGGAAGAACAAGAACAAACCCAGGCAGAACAAGATCAAGTGCTGGAGGTTCAGTTAGAGGAAGCTGAAAGACTGGCCACCGGTAAAGTGGAACCAAAGTATCGAGATATTCTTATTTTCTTTTATTTTCCTACAATTCTTTACTTTTTAAAGTAGTTTAGTATTATAATTTAGTGTTTTGTTATTTGTCATTTTCCAGTGTGATGAAACTTGCTCCCAGCAGGTAAAACCATATTTCTTAAAGAAGGAATAGGACACTGTCATAATACCCAGGCAAAAACTTGGCGATATTCCGTAGACACTGAGGATGAGCTTTCAACAGCATTTCACCTCTGTCCATCTCTTAGTCTTATCTTACATGTTTATCTAAATAAGTACTCTGATTCCATCCTTCAGAATACTATGGTGAGGGATGTTTGAGAATTCCTTGAAGTTTCTTTTATAATTAAAATTGATATGCATTTATATAGTGTTACTCTAAATGCTATTCAGTGGTTTTTCTGGAAAGATCCTTAGAATTAGTTCCCTCTTCTGTAAAAATTTGGTAAGAATCTTAAAAATGAGTGTAGCTCTTAAAATGGTGTAATTTATATCTTAGTGTACCGGGCTGTGCCGATTCTTGTCGGCATCCTATGCCATATGCGCTACATACTATACTTTTGCATTTGCTTTTAAAACTAATTTTGTTTTTAAATCAGAATTGGAAAAATGGAAGGAAAAATGTAAAGATCTGGAAACCAAAAGTAAGCAAAGGTCAAACACAGAACTTGAGGATAATAAGGATGTCCTGTCTAAAAAGCTCAGTAAGCTTCAAGATGAGTTACAGGTATGATTTTATCTATTAATGTGTGTATGTATACATTATATTTCCAATAAGCAAAGAATTCAATAGGTATTTTATAATTAATTTAGATGTAGGTGAAACAGTAGCATGGAAATGTTAATATATGGATATAATTTTTCTGTACACATTGAAAGGATATGAGGAAGGAAATCCCATGCAAACTATTAGCTACCCAAAAAAAGCAATGGTTAAGTCTTTAATTTTATATTTAATCATGTGGTCATCTTTTGAAATTAAAGAAAATGTAATAATGATTTTTCTTTTCCATTGTGAAAATCTAAAAGGCTGGAAGATAATAAATACTCTGTTACTTATGAGATAATAAGTGGACTCTATGGAAATGTTCATATTAAGGAGCACTAGTGTGCTTTGCATTATTCTAAAATGATGTAATTGCATATCTTAGATCATATATTTTGTTAATCCTGGAATGGACTGCCATAGTTTAAACAGTACAGTGGTTTTGTAACTTCCAAACAGTGGAAGAGAACTATATTCTCTCCCAGCTGCTCCCCATGTTCTTTAATAAATATTTGTCCTGTTGCACATGATTCTATATTTGGCATCTTGTATGCCCAGAAATATTTTATTTTTGGAACAATGGAATTAGACATGACCACCCTAAACCAAACCAAGTTACTTTATCCTGGTATTAAAAAGACTTGGTTCTCTATAACTCTTTTACAAATTTTAATTATTAATTTCTTCTTAACAAAATTCACTGATGAAGAAAAGTCCATAAATGAACTTTAAAGACAAAATTAAGTTTATAAAGGAAATACTGTTTAGAAAAGCAAACAAGCACTGGTCTTGAAATAAACTCTTGGTCTTATCATTATATAAAGAAAAACACTTAGGTATTTTAAAAGGTGAAAAGTGATGGGTTGTATGAAAATATTATAACAAGGCTTATTTTTTCTCAAGCCTGTGATAATTACATTATTTATACATACAGGAATCTGAAGAGGTCTATAAAGCTGATAGAAAGAAGTGGTTTGAAGAAAAAATGATGCTTATCACTCAGGCAAAAGAAGCTGAAAATCTACGAAACAAAGAGATGAAAAAATATGTGGAAGACAGAGAGCGTTGTTTGAAGCAGCAAAATGAAGTGGTAACAATTACACTTTATCTTTGATGTACTTTACCTGCTTTTTTGATTTGTTTGCGTTACCCCTGAAATTTCTAGTCTCTACATGGTTGAGAAAAGAAAACTCTCTTAAGGCCATCTGTTTATTTGTAAGATGGACTTTTCTGTGCCAGTTTATTTTGATGTTTATTTATATTCTTATTTTAACTTATTTCATTCACCTAACAAATGGGAAATACCTATTTACATCTCAGTGTCTAGCTACAGAACTTAAAAATATTTTCCTTTTGACTGCCATATTACTATGATATTAGTAAAATTAATTCATATTTGAACTATAGATTCTACTAATATGCTGTATATTTTGCCTTATAAAGTGATTTTATTAGGAGTATTTTTTTCTCTACCTCCCTTCAGCAATTGTGCTTTTTTGTTTTTTGTTTTTTTACAAAAGTTTATTTTTACATCATTTTGTACTTTTTTTTTTTCCATCTTAATTGTAGTCCCCGCGGGTTTCCCATCACCAAGTCACCCGTGTGCCATCACCATAATCCCGTGCATTTCAGCAGCAATTGTTTTTTAAGTCAACTAAATAGTTTTAGTTCTACATTGACTAACTCTAGCTCTTACAGTGATTCTTTCCTAGCTTGGAAATCTTTGTTTTCAATAACTTGGCACTATCATTTTGTCATCTATTGGCATTTCCCCTTTTTTTCTTTAAAGATTTATTTATCCATGCACAAACAAGAACTGGGGTACAGGCCAGAAGTGTAGGGACATGAGAGGATTCAAGAGAGACAGAGTAGGGAACCGAACAGGCAGATGTACTGAAATACACTGCTGAAGGGAGCAGCAGGCAGGTCAAAAGAGGTCTGCTGTGATGTGGGTCACCTCCCTGAGTGGAAATCAAACTCATGCTGCAGTGACTGTGGACAGCTTCATAGTGCTGTACTTTAACCCACTGTGCTCCAGGAAGGGACCATTTCCTGTGTTAATGACAGAACTTTAATAATAACAGATAAACTTTACTAATAAGAGGCAAATATTAAAAACATATGTTAATTTTAAGTAAGTGTGACTTCCCACTGATTTTTAAATATATTTTAGTCTTTTTATTTTAATTACAGACAAATTGCAAAACTAATAGAGAGTTCCTATATATTACTATCTTACATAATAGTTTAGTGATCAGAATCAAGTTAATTCTACTATAGTACTGTTAGCTAAGTTATAGACCATATTAGAATTTCACCAGTTTCCTCACTAATGTCTCTTAGGCCCAGGATCCTAGTGTTGGATTGAGTTGTTTTGTTTCTTTAAAGTCTTGACTTCCTGTCATATGCCAAATCATAGAAGACTAATACTTGTCATTACTACAGTTCCAAAAGGATAATATCTTTCATTGGGTTTTGATACTAGATAAAACTCGTTTCTCCCACGTTTCTCTGCAATCATGCCCAAGATATGTATCTGCCTGTTATATGTAAGCAATAAATTGGTGATTTTTAAGCTTTTTGAATTCTAACCTATAGCACAGTAATTAAACAAATGTGTAACTCAGTAAATTATTGCAAAACTGATAGACTTAGTTACAGCACACTAGAGACCCCCCTTTCTCTACTTTTCCAGTGGCAATAAGTATTCTGTCATTGATATTTCAGTTTTGCCTGGTTTTTAATTTTATATAAATGGAAATATACAGGGCCTCGCTGGTGGTGCAAGGGGCTAAGACACAGCACTATGAAGCCATCCACAGCCACTGTACAATTCCAGCCAGGGAGCTGACCCACGTGGCACAGCTGACCTCTCCCAACCTGCCCACTGCTCCCCTCAGCAGTGCATTTCAGCAGATCTGCCTGTTCTGCTCCCTACTCTGTCTCTGGTGAATCCTCTCACAGCCCCCTCCCCCCATCACCCCACATCTCTCACCTATACCCCAGTTCCTTATGCATAAATAAATAAATCTTTTTTAAAAATGGAAATATACAGAATGCATTTGTCTGCACTTGGCCTCTTTCACTCAACATGTTCATGAGACTCATTCATGTTGTTGCATTGTTCAGTGTTATTTGAACATACCTAGTCAATTTATTTCAGTGTTGAAGATGTTTGAATTGCTTCCTATTTTGGGTGAATACTATCAACATTTGTATACATTTTTCTTTGTGTATGCGTGCATGCATTTCTGTTGTATAATAGCCAGCCACAGAATTGTGTTTGTAGAACCCTGGTAGAATGGCAGACTGATTTTCAAAATATTCGTACCTACTGCTACAATTAGTATTATAGTTGCTGTATATTCCCACAAGCATATAGTAGTATCAGTCATTTTTTATGGTTTTAGTGTCCTTTCTCTTGATTACTAATGAGGTTGAAAATGGTTTCATTCGCTTGCTGGTTCTGCCTGTATATGCCCCTTCTCTAATCCTTACCAGACTATCCATCTGTTTTTTGTTGACATATAAACATTCCTTACTTTATCTTCAGTGTATTCCAGGTAATTCTTTTTCTGCTGTTTTCTGGTTAGGAAATACTAACAGCACAGCTGAAGGAAAAAGACAGTAACCTTCAAAAGTGGCGAGAAGAACGGGATCAGCTGGTTGCAGCCTTAGAAATACAGTTGAAAACACTGATCTCCAGTAACATACAGAAAGACAATGAAATCGAGCAGTTAAAGAAGATTACATCGGAGGATTCTAAAGCAGTCAGTAGAATTTTATTCTTCCTATATCTCTTTATTACTGAATATAGTTATTTTTCACATTATTTAACTCTTAGAGGTTTAAAATAATGTAAGTTTTAATAGACCAGAGAGAAACTGAAGCTTCAAATCATCTTTGGATATTTCTCATGTATTTTGAGTTTTCCGAGTTTATTTACTAGTATTGCTTTGTCAGTGACTAAGAAATAGCTCTTTTTTTTCCTTTTCTTTTTTTTAAGATTTATTCATTTATGCATACAGAACTGGAGTACAGGCCATAGGTACGGGGCAGTGAGAGGATTCACCAGAGATAGAGACAGAGTGGGGAGCAGCACAGACAGATGTACTGAAACACACTGCTGAGGGGAGCAGCAGGTGGGTCAGGAGAGGTCTGCCACACCATGTGGGTCAGCTCCCTGGTGATGTGCTGCAGTAACTGTGGATACCTTCACAGTGCTGTTTACCCCCTTGCTCTACCAGGGAGGGCCCTCAGCTTCAACTTCTGGTGATAATTAAATCTATCTTAACTTTAGTGTACTACATAAAGATGCAAATAATTTTGATAGTAAACACAATGGTGTGGTATAGTATGTCATTCAGGGAATTACTTATGTAATATTAAGGCTCTGAATTCTGGGTGAAAAGAGAATTACATCTCACAGATAACTACTTCCCAGGTAAATTGAAATCAGAGAACATCTAAAGCTAGTCTTTCCAGAATAATTGATCTAGAGTTACAAGTCTGCTGATCTAAAGATCTTAGAGAACAGGAAAATAAATTGTGTGTCCAGAGTCAAAAGGTTTCATGGTTCTAACAAATTATGTCTGCTCAAAAAAGTATTAGCAGCATGTGATATAATAGGCACAGAATGCAAATTTATTAAGGCATGTTCTGCTGTCACTGTGATTTTGGGACTTTTGGGAAAAGTACTTAACATTTCTAAACTTTGTTTAAAACATATGTCTTCCCATGGGCCTCCCTGGTGGCCCTGGGTTTAAAGACAATGCTGTGAAGCTATTGCAAGCCACTGAGGCATGAGTTCAATCCCTCGCCAGGGAGCTAACCCACACATGGTACAGCAGACTTCTCTTATCTCTCCCACTGCTCCCCTCAGCAGTGTATTTCAGTAGATCCATCTGTCCTGTACTGTTGAATTCTCTGTTCAATTCTCTTACCTACCCACCCTCCTCATTCCCCTAACCCCCAGGCACCTCTGCCTCCACGCCAGTTCTTGTATGCATATATAAATTTTAAAGTCTTTAAACCATTTAGGTTTTCCTAATAGAATTGCAAAAATTAAAGTGTTTATAAAGCAATAAGCACAACCTTTGCCACAAGGAAGTCAATACACAATAGTTGCTTTCCCCATAATGAATCCCACCTATTTCATAATAATGGGTAGGTATCATGAGAGGTATATTTGACTTTTGATTTTGATCGTAGTGATAAGAAAAGGCCCATGTTTGCATTCATCAGGTTTAGAAATGTAGTTTGATATTTCTTTCTAAATCCCATAGCCATTAGGGCTTAGAAATAGAGCATATTCTATGACTGAGAAGTTCAAGCTATAATACAGTGTGGACTTTGGCAGTGTCATTTAACACTAAATCACTGTTTCCTCCCCTCAGAAGTAGAATTAATGACTTTTGCCATATCTAATTCAGAGAGCTGCAGTGAAAATAGAATGAAAGGATTTTTGTAAAACATCTTGGAAATTGAAAGTAATTCAACTTTTCTCATAACTCATAATCAAAAGAAGCTGGGGAGATGCTGGCCTTTCCTGAATTTCTGAGAAGAAAAAAGAGTTACATGGCAATCGAAGAAGTGTATAGTTATTCCCACTATTTTAATCCATCCAGTACTGATTTTATGTTCTTTAGATGAAGCGTTCTAATATTTTCAATTTTTTAAAGACATATTTATTTAAGTACATAAGAGCTGAGGTGTAGTCCAGAGATGCGGGGAGGTGAGAGGATTCACCAGGGACAGAGTGGGGAGCTATCGGGAAGATAGGAGAGGTCTGCTGTGCAATATGTGGGTCACCTTCCTGGTAGGAGATTAAACTCCTGCTGCATTGGCTGCAGATAGCTTCATAGTGCTGTGCTTTAACCTGTTGGTTGCACTACCAGAGAGGGCCCCAAAATATTTTCAAGTTACAATAACTTTTTTTTAATATTTCTGTCCTTCAGGAATCACAAACCATAGATCCCAAGCCCAGACATACCAGTTCAGTAGATCCTGACAGAGTTGAAATTGAACCTCAACCAAGTTTTGAAAGTTCCAGAAGTGAATTAGTGGTGGGTACTTTGTAACATACGTCACTTTTGAACCTTCTTTATCAATGACTGTTAGTTACTAAATAATATTTTCAAGTTTAATTTGTAGATTGTTGTAGGAACCTTGCTATGCAGTTGTCTGTATGTGTTCTTGACTGTAGGGAAAAAAGTTAAAAGCATCCAAGATGTGGTAAAATTCTTTGGGGAGATTAGATCCCTGAGTGATAATATCCTTTCCTATTGATAATGATTTCAAACAACAGCTTTGTTAATATAAACTAAATTGGTGAGCAAAAATATGAAATTTGACCAAAGATAAAATACAGTTAATTAAAATTAAAAATTCTATTAAGTAATGCTTTTCTGAAATTGTTTACCCAATTTGATAACTTTGTCACCAAATCTCAATAAGTTGTTGTGTTTCCTTAATTTGCAGTACTTTAAATAATGTAGAGCTTCTCTGAATGCACTTGAAGTAAATTAAAAATTCTGTGTTAAAGTACATTTATTACTGCATTTATTGGGAGTATCCATGTTGAGAACTTTGCTTATCATTGAGGATGAAAACATAAATAACATTTGATCACTGTCCTCAAAGAAGAGAAATCTGGATATCTAAGTGATTACATCTTTGACTTCCTTTTCTGGCTAAGTGTTATGAAGAGAAAGCTCCAGGGAACACTGACCAATGAGTATATATAAGGTTTGCCTGAGTGGTGGTAGACATAAACTGAAGAAAGAGGCACAGATCTTGAAGATGGGTAGACATTTACCAAGCAGGAGAGAAGGGCACTGTAATCTGGAAAAATAATGAGCCATTTCTTTTCTCTTGGTCTTTCCTTCATAGTTTTTGGTAGTGTTTCAGATAATTCATGTTAACATTAGGGACTAATAGAAATACTATTTGTAGGACAATTTGAAGTTGACCATGAGCAAGATGAATCACATGTAATAGAACATTTTTTCTCCTATAAATTTATATATAATGTCCTAATACCTCCTGATCCCAATTTCTTATTCAGAATACCAGCAATTGATGTATGTTCCACACCTTTGGTGAATCATATGATGCTATTTTATATACATTTTATTACTCTCATGAACTCATTGTGCTCTACAGAACTGAAATGATTCATTCACATAATTGATAGCTCTGGGAGCTTAGTTGTACCTATGTGTACCTAAGCCCAACGGCTTAGGCTTCTCACATTAAGAGGACTGGCTTCTGAGATTGGGAATTTTGAGGAGGAATGTCCTAAAATTTAGCTTTCCAAAAGGGCGGATTTCTTTTCTTAAAACTCAGAGGAATCATTCTATTGGTCTTTGAATCACATAAAAGATAACCCAGGCACAGGAAAAAGGAAAACGAGGCTCTGTGTCTCAGGAGGGATGAGTAGCAAATAATCTACAGCAGGCTTTAACCTGCAATAGCTAGGGGGATTATTAAAAATTCTAGATTTTTTCCTTAGAGATTTCTGCTTTAGTGGGTTTGTGTTTGGGTCTAAGAACCTTTTAAACAAATCCTCTAAATAATTCTTATATTCATA
>NW_004567112.1:55435623-55439531 GCF_000260355.1 Condylura cristata
TGAAATACACTGCTGAGGGGAGCAGCAGGAAGACAGGAAAGGTCTGCTGCCCCATGTGAGTCAGCTCTCTGGTTGGGAATCGAACTTGTGGCTGCAGTGGCTGCAGATAGCTTCATAGTGCTGAGCTTAAAACCCACTGCACCACCAGGGAGGGCCCAAGGCCTCTTTTTAGTGGTAGACTAAACAATATTCATTTCTTCTTGCAGCTTTCTAATTGTAGGTCCACCAAACCTACCACATCTTAGCTATGTAGTCACAAAACTTTCTGATCTTCATTTTCTTCCTTTCATTAATAAAGAATTTGGAGGTGTTATTTTTTAAATACGTAGCCTTTTTTTCAATGTGATAGATGCATAACAAATGGGAATATTTGTTTTAAAAGTAACTGATTTTAAAGTTTAAGCTAATTATAAATCAATGTTATAACTTCTCCAACTTTTCTTTTCTTTTACTTTAAAAGAGTAGTATATTTTCAAGCTGGTGGAAGAGCAAAAATAGTATTAACCATACATCTGAGACTCTCAGTCAGGTAATAAATTTGCTGAATGAATATTATTTAGGATATTGCCTATCATACATAGAATAGCTTTTGAGATTTTTAGTTTTTGTTTTTTTTTTAAGTATTTATTTATGCATACAGAACTGGGGTACAGGCCAGAGGCTCAGGGGAGGCAAGAGGTTTCGCCAGAGACAGAGTGCGGAGCAGAATAGGCAAATTGACGAAGTACACTGCTGAGTGGAACAGCGGGCAGGTCAGGAGAGGTCTGCCGCGCCATGTGGTCACCTTCGGCGCCGGCTGGAATCGAACTCATGTGGAAGTAGCTTTAGCCTCTTAATGCTGTGCTTTAACCCGCTGCGCCACCAGGGAGGGCCAAGAGATTTTTAGTTATCTTTTATCCTATATCTTAATTGTAGTTAAATATAATTAGATGCCATTAGAATATTAAGTATTTTAATTTCACCATCTATGATGTTGACTTTACCTTGATTCATTTTTTAAAGGGAAAAGGAAAAACTGGTTGTGTACTCAGGTTGTGTATTCATATTTAAAATATAAATTTGCTCTTGGTATATACTTCTCAGGTATACCTAAGAATAGATTATTGTAGATTAGTCATATAGAAACTTAAAATTTTTAACTGATTTTGCTAGCTCTTTTCTCCTATAGTAATCTGAGTGTTGTAAAGTCTTTATAAATTTCATGTATATGGTACTATTTGCTAATCACTGAACACTCCAAATTGCCCCTTACTGCAAGTGTGAGAGCTTTAATTTTTCTCCATTTGCTTTCCATGATTACCATCTGTGTTTCCCCTTTCAGAAAGCCTGCTTCTTCAGGCCCTTATGACTTATGTGTAATTTGAGGGTCAGCTATAATCTCTTCCCTGCTGCTCTTCTTGCCTTTTTTCCTCTATGCTTTTAATCTGTGGTACAACTAGGATCTTTGCCAGTTTATTCCAATGAATATACCTATAAAACTGCAAAAATTTTGTCCTAAGTGTAGTTATGGGGAAGAGAAGAAAAATGTCATGCTTCTGTAGTTGGGAAGTAAGACTACATTTCTTAATTTTCACATTTTACCTATGCTTATACTGAAGAACTTTGCTTTTTTAAATGTATTTTTGAGGTAGCCTTGTGTTACAGCACTGTGTATAACATATACATCTCTTCAGGTGTGTATGACACCCGCCACCAGCACAGCACCCACAGTCCTCCACTGTAGTCCACCGAGGGTCCTGCCTCCCTTTGCTCACTGCCTTCCTCCCCTGGTCGCTAACTCTGTAGTTAGGTAGCAGTGTAGGTAGAGGGCTGTGCTGCATTTCAAAGGTGGGATTCCAGTAATATACTATCCCTTCAGTTTTTTCATCTAGCTCATGTAATTTCATGAGTTGTGTATAAAAATCTCGCAGTTATTTCGCTGTGTATATACATTAAATCATCATGTTGTATGCCTTAAACTTCACATATGTTACATGTCAGTAACATTTGAATAAAACTGGGAGCGGGAATGGAATTTATATCTTCAGTTAGGGTTTTTCAACTTGATACTTTATTTTTTGGAAGGCTTTTCCTGAGCACTGTGGGGGTATTTAACAGCATTACTGGCCTTTATCCCCCGCCCACACAGTTGCAAATAATACCCCTTTCTACCCAGCAATGACAACCAAACATTGTTTTCTAGGGCTAAAATCATCCCAGTTAAGAACCATCATTTTAAGTCTAGAGAAAAAATACTGTCATTAACCAGTGCTAAAATTCATTACTCTTAGGATTTGGTGAAGTGTGAAAATAAGAAGAATGCTACACCCAGAACTAATTTGAAATCCCCTATTCCTGAACATGGAAATTCTTCTCTCAAAAAGGAACAAAAGGTTTGTCTTCTAATATATGACTAAAATTAACCTCTTTTGCGACATATTTAGAAGTTGAAGATGAAAATAAAGATATCAGCTTCAATTACGAATGACCCAGAAATCCAGTTCTGACCAGTTATAACTTATTTTCCATTTCCTACTGATGTGACTCAGCTTAATGAAATTAAACCTTTAGCATTTGGCCAGTAGCTGATGTGTTCACTGCTGACAACTGACAGGACTCCACCTGTCACATTCATTTTGTTACAGGGCATGGAGAGAGGGGCACCCCTGTACCCGCAAACATGCCTGCTCTAAATAGGTTCTGCCGCATCAAGACGAGACATAAGAGCTTTAATGGAAAGGAACTTTAATACAATGAATATGAAATACAGAAAAGACAAAGAATATGGTTTCTAAGTCAAACACCTGAAGTTACCTGTCCCCTCGGGGCAAAAGACCACCCAAAAGGAATTGGCCCAAAGCGAGGCCTGAAACCCCACCACAAGCCTAAAGCCTAAAGCACCTTCTGGCCGGGTCCCATCAAAAAGTGTCAGAAATGGCCAGACAAGTCTGGAAGGAAAAGAGCAAAATCAAAATAAACACTGCCATAGTCACCTCCCCATGGGACTGTTTCAACCAGTCTAGGACCAGGAAGCAAGCATGGTTTCTTCACACGTCTCTGCTCCATGTGGCTTCCTCAGGTCTCCTTCTGGCTCTTCATCCTGCTTCCTTCACTCTCCTCTCCAGATTCTTCTCTTTTCTGTTCAGCTCCACCCTCCTGGGTGAGCCAACCTCCCCTTTTTTGGGTCCACCCTATTACAGCTTTGCCATTTCATCCCCTTCAACCCCTTCCTCGTGTGCTTAGTCACACTTCCCCTGCCTGGGAACTCACAGCCTGCCTCAGGTCTCTAACTCAACTGTGTCAGAAAGTATTTCCTTCTAACATTTCTCGTTAACAGTAACAAAAATGTTTGTTTATTAGGTTTCCACGCGTCCATCTTCTAAGACAACATATTCTTTACGAAGTCAGGCATCCACAATTAGTGTAAACATGGCAGCTAAGAAAAAAGAAGGAACACTACAGAAATTTGGAGACTTCCTACAACATTCTCCAACAATTCTTCAATCAAAAGGTTTGCAGATTAATTAAATTACATTTTATATTAGGTGCAGCATGTTTTCTAATATCTTAAGAGTATATAAACTCAACGACTGGTTACTAGATCTCAAACAGGTATTGCTTTGGGAAAAAAGATGAAAAGATCACTATGCCCAGATGTTCACTTTAGAGTGGAGAATAAAGACCTTCATTTAAGCATTTGTTTCAGAGCAGACTGTTTAATGTCACCTACATCCAAGTGCTATGGTAATGTTGGAGAGGAGAGGGTTTCTGCTGATTATGAGACCTTAGGGAGACTTTCCAGAAAAGGTAGAATTTAGCTGGGTTCTAAATCTTGGCAGGGTTATATCTTCTAGAGATAATCACTGTTGGTATTCTGGTATACTTTCAGTATTTTTCTCTGTGCATAGATAAACATTACCTATTTATTT
>NW_004567112.1:55439931-55446897 GCF_000260355.1 Condylura cristata
TATAAACACACACACCAGAGGGAGTGTTTTCAGCACAAGTACAGGGGTAAGGCATGTTCAGTCAGTTTCAGGTAATGATAAGCATCTGTCGTGTAGAATTTGAAGATAATATTTGGGGGTGGTGGGCAGGTGGAGCAGAGGGGTTTTATGAGATGGCCTGAGTTTATAGCAACAGAATGTATTAAAGACCAGAGGTGGGAAGCATGTAGAGGGACTGAAAGCAGGGACATGTATTGAGTCAAGTGGGTTGTCTAAGAATTCTGTAAAAACTTACCCAGAAGTGTGTCTTGGTTCACAGTACCTTTAATATTCAGTGATTTTTGTGTCCTTGCACCCAACAAAACACCTAAAAAGTCTTCCCCATTACTTAAGGCCAAGCAACCACTAAAAATTCAACTTGTGAACAACAAATTGCAAAGAAATATCATCATCAAAAGTAGTGGAATGAATGCATATCATTTCAGCACAGCTGTCTTGAGCTCTCAAATATCACTTTTTTCCTCAAAAATGTAAAATGCCTCAAGGTGCGCCTGTGAACGTACTACGGGGGCAGGTCTTAGTGCAATTAGGGAATCTCATACCTGTCAGGCCTATCTGTGTATATTGTTTTAATTAACATTTTTAATGTATAGTTTGTGAACTGTAATAAATACCTAGAGCAACAGACAGCAAACTGGTAATGTCTAAATTTGATGAGAAACTTAGGATTTTCAAGTTTTATGTTGTAAATATAAATATAAAAATAAATGTACATTTATTTATGTAATTTACTTATATCTGTCACATTTACATTAAAAGAAAATGTTTTCAAGGAAACAGGGTATTCATACTGTCATGCCTCCCTTAACCTGGCTAACGCAACTCCTAACAATGTTCTAACTGGTGTAGCTGACATGAATTTCTAGGCATGTAAGATAACCCTATTTTGGATTGTAACTAGAGTAAATGTCTGTTGTCATCAATCACTTGGAAATAAGAAAAATATAGAAATTACTGAAGATTTTGCTGCTCTGATAACCATTGTTTAATTCCCTTCCAATATCCCTTCTCCGTCTTTTCTCTCTTGCTTATCTCCCATCCATTCCGTACATTGCTGGCAGTGTAATCTTTACAAAGTGTAAACTAGCTCACTTAAAAATTTTCTCATTTTTCACTAGAGTATGAGTTCCCCAAATGCAATGTCTGTCTAGTTCACCTCCTCAGCTCTTGGTGTGGGGCTGCTCTACCGTAGTGAGGAGTTAGTGATTCCAGGTCAGAATGCTATGTGTACTTTCATTTTAGCCACCATGGGCAGTTACAAAGTCTGCCTGTTACACTTCATGGGGGAACCTTCCTTCCGGACAATCAGACAGGGTCACAGCCATTGAATTGCAGTTTCTGGCCCCTGACCAGCTATACTCTTCTTCTTTAAGATTTATTTATAGATGTAAGAACTGGGGTATAAGCCAGAGGTGCAGGGGGTAAGAGGATTCACCAGAGACAGAGTGGGGAGCAGAACAGGCTCAACTGAAATACCCTGCTGAGGAGAGCAGGAGCGGTCTGCCACGCCATGTGGGTCACCTCCCTGACCGGGGATCAAACTCATGCTGCAGTGGCTGTGGATAGCTTCATAGTGCTGTTGTGCTTTGTGGCGATGTGCCACCAGGGAGGGCCCAATAAATAAACCTTAAAAAAAAGAAAAGATAAAACAGAGTAAGAAATTTTGAAATTTCCTGTTCCACTTTACAGAAGCAATCTGCTGTTGAAATTTGTTTTGTGGTGTGTGAATTCTATTAATAGGTCTAAGACTTCAAATTACAAACTACTTTCACTTAATATTCATTGTGGACATCTGTACATGTGAGTACTGAACTAGATCTCTAAGGTGAACTCTAGATTTTCATTATTTCCACTTTATATATACCTTTTATTTAAAAGAGCATCTTCCAACTCAAAAGATGCCTGAGTTTTACTGGTTACACTATAATTTGCCAAAATTTTTCACTATTTAACATTAGTCAAATGATACTTATTTGCTTTTATGTTTTTGCTGTTGAGCATAATTTTTATGTTGTTTAGGCATTAAGTTTTTTTCTCTGTGAATTATCTATTCATGTCTTCTCATTACTCACATATTGTAAGTAATCCATTTCTGTTTCAGATGACATCCTTATTAAGGATTTCATAACCTTGCAGTTAGAAAATTAGTTCAGAAATTAACTAGTGTGTTTTATTTTATTAGCAAAGAAAATCATTGAAACAATGAGCTCTTCAAAGCCCTCAAATGTAGAATTAAGTAAAGAAAATGTGTCTCGGCCAAAACGGACCAAACGGAAATTATATACAAATGAAATTTCTTCTCCTATTGATATATCTGGCCAAGTGGTAAGCTACTATTTCAGTTTCCTTAAATGTAAAAACATCCTTGTTATTAATTCTGAATGAATTCTTAATGTCACTATGAATTTCATAATATTTTAAATTTTTATTTCTTAACTTAAATCTCTTAAAACATGTTTTAAGGGCTATACTTTTGACATCAGATGTGTAAATTTATAATGATTAAATATAAATGCTGCATTAATGCATAAAGTGAGATATGTATTTACATTTGTGAATTCATCAGAGAAATTTGGTTCCATCAGTAGAACTGTTAGTTAGATATATATGTGTGTTTCCAGTACCTATTGAAGTTGTTATCACAAGAATTGTGGAATCTGGGCCTCAGTGTGTCTGGTAAAAATGTAGACATTCAGTTGTTTCCTCATTCCTCTACGCCTTCCTGGTTCTGTTAAGAAAATATTGTAGTTTGTCACCCAGCCTCTTATGATTCATTCTCCTCATTCAGAATAAACTATGCTTTTACAGGGAGAGTTCTAATTTTCTATCATTCTGACATTACCTAATAGATCAAAATAAAGATAGAAAAGTATTGAAGGAAAAGCTAGGCACTTGTTGGCTGCAAAAGATCATTTCACACACTTGTCTCCAAATATCTCAGTAATTATTTCAAACTATGCATGTCCTTAATTAAATACAGAGTATGGGTTATTTATTGTAGAATTAGGTAGTTTGAAAGAATCTTTACTGAAGATATACTTTTATACAGAAGATACTATACCTGCAGCTAGGAAGACAAAAAATATCTTTAAAAAAAAAAAAGATTTATTCATACAATCCAGGGTACAGGCCAGAGGTTCAGGGGCGGTGAGAGGCTTCACCAGAGACAGGGTAGGGAGCAGAAGAGGCCGACTGACAAAGCACGCTGCTGAGGGCAGCAGAGGGCAGGATAGGAGAGGTCTGCTGGGCCCTGTGCATGGGCCACCTCCCTGGCAGGGATGGAACTCGGGCTGAAGCTGCTGCATCTGGCTTCACAGTGCTGTGCTTCAACCCGTTGTGCCACTGTGGAGGGCCCACACGCTCAAAAAAATCTTAGAATGCAATTTTTTTTCAGATATTAAGCATATGAACATATTTTGATATAAAAAAAGCTTCATTTTCTTTCATTTATAATTTTTATAAATTTTGTTAATTTCAGATTGTGATTGACCAGAAAGTAAAGGAAAGTGATCATCAAATTCTCAAACGAAGGCTTCGAACTAAAACAGCCAAGTAAATAACTTATGGAGAATATTGTAATACACACTAGATATTCATAATCACTGTAACTTGAATCTTGACTTTTTAAAAGTTAATTGTGTATATATATCTTAAACCCTTTTGTATACTCATCACTATTTTATAATAAATAGTATAATTTTAATTCAATAAAGAAAATAAGCCCAAATAAACTTGCCTCCTTTTTAATAATTTCTTTTCAAACTGTGCACATCTTCTGTTCACCCAAGCATAGGAAAGATGCTTTTGTTTTTGCTGTTCTACACATAGATGTCCTTGATGAGATACTTAGTTTAACAATATCTTGTGAATTGTCGCTACATTTGTTGGAAAATACAACTGACTTGATAGGAGTTGGTTGTTTGGTTTCTCCAAGACGCAGAAGATCAGAAAGCTAAGAAAAGGAGATTGCAACTAGAGGCCAAAACACAGAAAACCAAAAAAAAAAGGTAGAATTTTGGACTTGGAGGGAATTTAGAAATGCATTTTGTTCATTTTATAAATGAGAAAGCTTATTTATAAACTCAAGTTAATTTCTCAGGATCTTACAGCTGAATTCTATAAATCTATTTAAAAAAAAAAAAAGGCCTTCAAGAATTGTTGCTAGCTGGGATTTCTAACCTAAGAGCATACATTTAAATAAAGCTTTAAACATGTCATTGGCTTTCAGCACTATTTTAATGATGTGCTGAGTCAGGAAGATACATTGTTTATATATTTTTTAGGAAACATATTTAGGGACAATTTCTGTCAAAATAGTTAATTAAAATTTAACCACTTTAAGCACTAAAATGTTTTTATTGTGCAAACTAGTTTCATTATGCAAACTATATACAGAATTGATCTTCATTATTCATGAATCATTATTTGAAAATTTGCTTATTTGCTAAAGTGTATTTGTAAGTCCAAAGTCCATACTTTTTGCACTTTATGGTCATTCTCAGACAAATACAGGTTAAAAAAAATTAAGTCACCCAACATGCATGTTTCAGCTAAGGGGGAAACAACATGATGCTGTTTTATCTCTGCTCTCCTACTGCAAACAAGTGTCCACATCCCAGGATATAGACTGAAGTCAAGTCCCAACAAGATCTACAAGGGAGACTGTTTACTATATTAGAAAGGATCTTGAGTTTTCCACAGATTATTCTAAGAAAGCATAAAACCATGCCAAACTAAACCATTAAAGCCAGTAATCAAAATGCCTACCTGAACAAAACTATTCAGAGGAAAGATAAACTGCAGATTCTCTTTTATAATGTGGTAGTAATGTGGTAGTAAACTCACACAGGGAGTCTGGGTTAGAAGGGGTTAGCACAGCCATGGACCCAGCTATAGAAACCAAGATCCTTGGGCACCAATGCCTAGGTCACAAAGCATAAGGTCAAAGCAGGTAGCAGACTGCAGTAGGCTGTGTCTATCACAGAACCAAAAGGTGAAAGATAAAGGTATGGAGATGGAGTCCATGGTGGGATCTCCTGTCCCCTTCAGATTCTATATATCAGTGCAGTGTCTGCACCAGCACAGCACGCAGCAGCAGTCCTCTGCCCACCTGTGCCTACCCAGGGGCTTCTTTCCACCCTCTCTCCCTCTGCAGGGCAGCAGCCTCCTGCCTGCCCATGTCCTGTACCTGCCGGGACTTCTCTGCACTGACCTCCCTCAGGGGAGGCCTCTCTCCTAAAGCCACTCACCAGCAACCATGCAGGCCTCTCAGCAAGCCTGTCCCTTCGGGGGCAGCTCTCTCTGCCCACTGTGCCTATACAAGTAACCAATAGTCCTGTCCTTTCTCCTAATAAACCTGCTAATTAAATATAACTGAGTGTCTTACGGAGAAACTCACCTGGGAATTCGCTGCGTGCCGCTAGAAGGGGAACTCTAGTGAAAACTTTCCCAGAGTGAACCCAAGGACCCTAACACTAACTCCAAAAAACAGTATCAGTAGAATAACACAAAATTGCTGCAAGTGCAAAAAAACAGGTAAAGGGGGAAAAAATCAGTAAAGTAAAACTTCACATAGCCCAGGTATTGTATTTTGCAAAAACTTAAAAGCAGTTATTAGTGCTGCTTCGAGGACTTAAGTAAATGTCATTTCAGTAGGTAAGGTCATAGGGAGACTCCACAGAGAAATGGAAAGTATAAAGGAAGTCAGAATTGTTCAAACAGAAAACAAATGAAATTTATATTTAACTGCAGTTAGATGTCTCAGGGAAAAAAGCACAGTGAACTTGAAAACAAATCAACAGGTCTATTGAGAAAAAAGGTGGAAGAACAGTCTCAAGGTCCTATGGAACAACATCAAACAGACTGAACACATGTAGTGAGGGAGCTAGAAGGAAAAGTATGAAAATAGGTCAGAAAAAATATTTGTGTATTTTTTAAATATTTATTTATCCATACCTAACTGGGGTACAGACCAGAGTTGCAAAGGCAGCAACTGGATTTACTTACCAGAGACAGAATGAGTAGCAGAACAGGCAGATTGATTAATCAGAGCTGAGAGCGCTACAGGGCAGGGAGAGGGGCACCCCAGGACCCCCAAACCTGCACGCTCTAAGTAGGTTCTGCCATCTGCCACATCAAGATAAAACATAAAAGCTATAATGGAACTTGGATGGAGCTGGAAAAGATAATGCTTAGTGAGATAAGTCAGAAAGAGAAAAATACCGGATGGTTTCACCCATAGCAGGAGTATAAGGGACCAGGCGAGAAAATAACAAGAATAATGAACAACCATATACCAGAGACATTTTGTGAGGGTTGGAGTGGGGAATGGAATCAAAACGGGGGGGTGGAGGGGGAAGGGAAGTACATGGGATTAAGGTGATCGCACACAGGTGACTTGGTGATGGGAAACCCGCGGGGATTACAATTGATGGGAAAAAAATGTACAAAATGATGTAAAAATAAACTTTTGTAAAATAAAAAAAAAAGCTATAATGGAAAGGAACTTTAATACAATGAATGTGCAATACAGCAAAGACAAAGAATATAGTTTCTAAATCAAACACCTGAACTTACCCATCCCCCTCGTGGGTTAAAGTCCACCCAAAAGGGATTGGCCCAAAGCGAGGCCTGAAAGCCCGGGGCAAGACTAAAGCACCTTCTGGCCTGGACCCATAGACAAGGGCCAGAAATGGCCAGACAAGTCTGGGAGGAAAAGAGCAAAATCAAGATAAACACTGCCATAGTCAACCTCCCCATGGATCTCTCACCCACATCTGCCTTAACCAGTCCAGGGTCAGAAAACAAGCCCGGTTTCTTCCTCACAGGCTTGCTGCTCCATGTGGCTTCCTCAGGTCTCCTCCTCCTTCTCCATCCTGCTTCATTCTCTTCTCTCCTTTTTCTCTGCTCAGCTCCACCCTCCTTCTG
>NW_004567112.1:55447582-55454571 GCF_000260355.1 Condylura cristata
ACATATATATGTCAATATTACATATAATCTTAGACCATATATATGGGAAGATTTTTCAAGTCATTGGTTATAAGAAAACAAAGTTTAAAGGAGCATTGTATTAAAGCTTTATAATACAAGCGTTAATTTCTGTTGGAATGGTTGACAGAATTTTGGTAACAATGAAAATCTAAAGACAGTATTCAAAAATACTATCTTGTAAGAGAAGTGTAACTTGAATTTTACATGTCCTAGGGGAGATTATTATTAGAACTTTATTGTGAAGACTTTTATATAGGAAATAAGTTTTAATAATTAAAATGATCATTTTTTGGTATACCACAGTTTATATATTTTTTAATTTTTGTTAGCTGAGATTATTATTTATTATTTATTTCCAAAGCCCACCTGAAGGAGGAAAGAATAGAAAATGCGAAGGTGGCATCACAAGACTGACTCACTGGGCTTTGGAGTTAGAAGGGATTAGCACAGCCATTGACCCAGCTATGGAAACTAAGATCCTTAGGGACAACACCTCTATTGCAAAGCACAAGACCCAAGCAGGTAGCAGATGCGGTAGGATCCACCTAGAGCGCAGACCCAAAGGTAAAGATGGAGATTAAGCCCATTGTGGAATCTCCTGTTGTTGGTGCCGAGTTAGCACACTACCCCCGGGGCTCCGGGGGATGTGCCCCCTGTTGTGTGTGTCAAGGCGGCCAGGTGGTCCGCCGATAAAGCCATGACACAGACTTGTGTTTATCTGCCTAAGACGCCACAGGGACGACCTGACCTTTCTCTGCCCTAACACACTCCCTTGTAAGGGAGTGTCAGCATCTGGCAGCTACAGACGGTGTGGCAAGAGAAATTCCCTACTTCCTCCTTTCCCGCCTTAATTTTCCACTCCTACTGCCTAATGGTATATAAAGGGGTCGCTGGCAATAAACGAGAGACTCCTGGATGAAGAACCTCATCGAACCTCGCCGGACTCGGCTCCGATCAGCCGGACGCGGCATCCTGTCCCTTTCAAACGCTACATGGTTTATTCCAAATCTGCAACAAACGACAAGTCTCCTCCGGCAGTCCCTGCACTGGTACGGGGCAGCGGTCCTGGGCACCCCTGTGCCTATGCAGGTGCTCCTTTCCATCCTATTCTCCCTCCAGCTTGCCACTGACCTGCGCCACACCTGGGCGGGGCCACTCTTCACTGACCTTTCTCAGCAGAGGCGCCCGGCTTGCAACCATACAGGCCTCTCTCAGCAAACCATACAGGCCTCTCTCAGCAAACCGTAGGCTTTTGGGGGCAACTTTTGCTTATGCAAGTGTCTTTTACTTCTCTCTACTCCAATACACCTGCCCTTTAAATATAACCCACGGCCCTCCCTGGTGGCGCAACGGGTTAGGACACAGCACTGCAAGCTTGTGCAGCTGTTTCAATGCTATAGCTCGATCCTCCGCCCTGGAGGTGACCACATGGCATGGCAGACCTCTCCTGTCTTTCCTGCTGCTCCCCTCATTGGTGTACGTCATTGATCTGCCTGTTCTGCTCCCCACTCTTGTCTCTGGTGAATCCTCTCACCACTCCTGCACCTCTGGACTGTATCCCCAGTTCTGCATGCATAGATAAATAAATTTTTTTTATAAATAAATATAACTGACGTCACTATATGTGGTGCACGACGCGGGCAGGCAGGAGGCTGCTGCCCTGTGCAGGGTGAGAGCAGGTGGAAAGGAGCCCCTACATAGGGACAGGTGGACCCAGGACTGCTGCCCCCGCCAGCGCAGACTGCCTGATGAGACATCTTCTCCTAGGGAGGGGCTCACCTTTATGAGTCCTTGGTTTGTTGCTGATTTTGAATAACTATAGAGTCTGAAAGAGACAGGAGATTCCACAATGGGCTCAACCTCCATATCTTTATTTTAATATTGTTGGGAGTGACCAAAGATTTACTGACAACTGAATTAGGCCAGTAAAGAATTGAGCCTTGCATCCAAGCTTGATAAAGTGGTAGTAAACTGACCTTGCGTCCAGGATGGGACTAGCTGAAGGTGACAGCGAACTGAGCCTCACATCAAGGACACAGCGATGAGTCACCCCTTGGGAATCTGAGTTTAGAATCTATACAAGAGACCCTTCCCCCTTATTGAGTTGGCAGTAGCTGCGGACCCCACTCTAGGGGCTCAGTCTCAGCTGCTGTCCCGCAGCAATAAACTCTGCTTGCTCAGCCTTTCTGCCTCCTGCCTTCCTTTCTTGCAGCCGGTCACAGAAGTTGGGACAAAACAAATATAAATAACGTCCTGGAGAAACTCACTCGAGATCTCACCATGTTCTGCTTGCCGAATAGAAAGAGGCAAGGAGACAGAATTAAAGAGAGAAAGGCTTTATTGTTCTCCCGGAGAAGATTCACAAACCCCAAGCGTGGGGTCTGAGAAATGGCGCCCAGTGTACCGGCTAGACCGTTATAGGAGGTCTTTGGGGAATGGAAAATTTCAGGCTGGAAGCATTGTGTGGTGGGGGGTTTCCGTAACAGGAAGTCAGGTCTGGGCTGGTAAATCACCATCCTGCTGGGCAAATAGGTCCCTCTTTTGTTTTTCGTCAACGATGCATATCCGTCTTTAGTCGCCTTGGGATTGTTTCTCCTTTGTTGCCCAGATCACTCGGGCGTGACCTTACACCGCTGAAAGGGGAGCTCTGGTGAACCTGCTGTGGGTTTTTGGAGTTTGTGGGTTTGGACTGCAGGGTCCTTGTGTTCTCTGTGCTGCCCCACAGCATCTACTTGCTTCGTCTTGTGTTTTGTAATCTATGCATTGGCACCTGAGGACCTTACTTTCTATAGCTGGGTCAATGGCTATGCTAATCCTTCTATCCCCGCCCCCAATTCCCGGTGAGTCAGTCTGTGGTGCCTCATTTGCATTTTCTATCCTTTCCTCCTTCAGACCCAAGGGCCCCACCCTTCTAATCCACTAACTACAGTAAACGATGTCATTAGCACAATAAAAAGCTATCAGCTGTCATTTCAAATTTTTATTGCAGTAGTTATCTTTGCATTAAGATGGATAGAACATATGTAGGATGCTAGATCAAATTTTTCTCCCTTCTGGATTGTCTAAGACTCCTTGCCTAGCTCAGCTGTATTCAAGCTACTTCAGAGTTTAATTCTCCTAATTATCCCTTCAATGGGCCTCTATTTCCCTGACCCCTGTGCTACGGGAGTCCCTCATTTCTACCTAGACCACAGTAACGCCTTACCAGTTTTTAAAATTACAAGTTTTGTCATCTTTCCACCAATAGATTGAATAGTTATCACTTAATTAAGATCCTGAAGCTAAATTGCTGGAGAGAATTCCATACCAACAATGAAAATGATATATTGATGGACTAACTTAGCAGGAAGTTGAGAATTCCAAGATGAAAATGATTTGACAATGAACCCAATAAAAGGAATCAGTTCTAAATATGAAGGAAGAAAAAATAATGATAATGTTAGGGGGAAAAGATGTCCTGAATGAACTTGACAGAAACTGATTTTATGGATCCACCCCCACCCAGGCCACAGTAATTAAGAGACCAGGAACTACAAATCCCATCATCAAAGATGGGAGGGTCGCTGGGACCTGAGGGTGGAGTTAAGCAGCCAGGTTTGCTATAAAGCCTGCCACGTGGGCCTTGGGGGGGTCTCTGGGCCTCTAGATTCTTGTTTTGGTCGTTGGCTTTTTGCAAGCTCACAGCCGTGCCGTTGGGATTCCAGTTCTGCAGAACCGGTAGGACGTATTCACTAATTTATCTTCTCCCTAAGTTATTCATTTCTTAATTTCCCCTTTTATAAGTAAATACTGTATTTACCTTTTAGTTTGTGCCTGCAGTTGAGTTTTATAAGTCCGCTTTAGGCGCCCGGGTGAGGACCCAGTCAGGCAACCCATTTCATGGAAGAGTTGCCCTGTAACAATATCTAAAAGCAGAAGAAAGTCAAACGTTGCATCCAAAAGTGGAAAGGCTATAAACTGAGTTCTCTAGACTATACTATACACTTTTGTCTTAAACAGTGTTCAAGAATAGTTAATACTGACGTCAAGGGAACAACTTCCGACAAACGTAGGAAAATGGACTGGCATGTTAAACAAGTCTACAGTGTTTGGGTTCTAGGTAGCATCACCTACCACCCCCGCCCACCCCGGCGCCCACAGTCCTACTCCGGAACTATACACCGGAAATGGGCGTGGTAGCCGCGCGCGGCTTTCTGGGATTTGTAGTTCGGCACTCGCCGCGGTTGTTGTTCTGTATCTTGGATCCTGCGTTTCCAGGTATTGGTTTCCACGTGGGCGGTGAGATAGGTCTGGCTGCCCGCGCCATTTGCAGCGGCATCCCGCCATCGGGGTGTGGACGTGGCGGAGTGAAGGCGCCAGGACGCTGAGACCCAGGAGGCGGAAAGGGCGCGTGCCCTGGCGGAGATGCGACCCGGGGACACACGTGCGTCCCGCCGCCACGGCCACCGCTGTGGTCGCTGGACCTGGAGGCGGCCCCCGCCGGCGAGACAGCCCCTGGCGCTGCAGCGGCGGCTCCTCACATGGGCCTCCTCCCTAGGCTGAGCTCTGGTCCTAAAGGCCTGGGAGCCGTGTCTCCTTTTCTGCGCCAGTGTACGGGTCTTAATTCCAAAGAGGTTTTCAGTGAACTTTAGGCGACCGAGACGGACTCCTTGTGAGTCCCCATAGCACTTAGTCGCTAAAAAAGGTTGGTTTGGAGCCTTTGCACCCCGGCAACGAGTCAGACTGTGGAAGGTGGCTCTGTCATTCGAAACCCATCCCGGGAGGTGACACATCTAAGCGGAGAGCACCTACTGCTCTATGCACTTTAGGGTAGAAGTCAGAAGCCTGAGGAAATACTTATCTTAGAGCTGCTGGGCACGGAATCTACCTTCCCTGGGTGTTTGCGGGGAAAGGGACATTTATTGCAAAGTCCTATGCATGGAAATGAGCTAGGTGAAGCATGGGGAAACCCATGCTCTTGAGGACTGTGACAAGGGGCTAGTGGAGTGGTTGAGAAACTTCCTGCAGTCTTGTACTGTAGGGAAGCTCTGATTTTCATGACTGTTTTCTCTTTCCCTAACTCTAACTTACCAGGACTCTTAACTGGGATGAGGAAACGGCCAGGTCCCAGGTGAGTTGAAGTATCTACCATCCAAATATACCATCCCTGAAAATGACCATCCTGCTTGGGATAAAGAAAGGACATCAACATTAGAATGGGTGTCAGATGGCAGGTCCTGACTTTGTTCTGTATTTATTGTAAGACTTGATGTGGGATCTACACATTTTATAAAGTCTGTAGAAATACTAAGGACATCTAGCTATCACTGTGTGACGCTGGAGTTTGCGCCGTTATCCATCTGCTTATGTTAAATTCCACATCAATTTTCCCTGAACCATCCTGCAGCCATGAACTTCATCACTCTGAGGAGCGCTGGGCTGCTCAATTATTGAAAGACACCAGAGTACCTTTATCCCCCTTCTCTCTCAAAACTCGCCTTTTGCTGCCAAACATTCCATTCACCGAATTATAAACTGTGGTACACTTTTCTTGATGACCAGGTTTTGTGTGCGGAAAAGAATTCACATTAACACTAATTTATTTTAAAATTCTTTGTCTTATAGAACCATTGCTAGAAAGTTAGACAGGACTTCGCTCCATCGATTCTTACTGTTTTCTGTGTAACAAGTTGTCCTTGAATAGACTCAAAGGCAGAAGTCCTTCCCTCCCTGTGACATTGGGTAAGTCTACTCACCACTATGAACCTTTTGTTTTCTTAACTGTAAGAGTAGAGTGTTGTGTTGAATGATCCTGATCATTATTTACATTTGAAGATAAATTTATTGTAAATGTTTAAATAATAAATCAATTCTAATTGCTAAGGATTTAGAGATTGGCCCCTGCCCTTCAGAACCTTAGAAGCCAATTTAGGAGACGGTTTAATAGCAAGGCAGGTTTAACAGGGCACTAGCTCATCCTGTTGCTTCAGAAAGGAGGGTTTTGATGGTTCTGAAATAAGTTCCAGAACACAGAAACAAGTTCAGGCAAAGGCAATGTGTAGAGCTGCATGGCCTAGAGATGGTGTCTGAACACACCTACAGCTAATAGTTGGAGATGCCTGGTACATCAGTGTTTCTTTCCCCGAGTAATTCGCTGGATCCAGTAAGGATAGGCCCCTGAAAGCCTCACACTATGATGTAGTTTTGAGAATTCCCATTTGGGGGTTGGGAACACGAAGATGCTGGTCCTGTGACCTTTCGCTTTTGTTGGTCTCTCAAGGGACCCTTAGTCCATTTCCCCCTGAGCAAGTGTGAATTCCACCTGAGGGTGGCTCATTCTATTATCCCAATTCTTTCGCTCTAAAGTGTCTTGCTTGCTTTTGCAGAACCCGTTTCCTTCCCTTACCATTCATGCTGATTCCTTTCATTGGATCCACTGCCATACCATTTTTCATCTTGGGATTAACCCGTTTCAAAATTTGTAGTCCATTGAGCCTAGAACTTCCAAGCCAACTCCTCGGACATTTGAAGGGCTCCTTTCCTGGATTAGCCTGGGCTTGAGACTTTGAATGATGCCAATCTGCTTCCTTTAGAGCCCTCTCCAGTACATAACATTCTTATTGCAGCTGAGAACTCAGCAAAATAAGTCTAACCTGGTTCATTAAAAATGGACCAGTGTGGGTTCTAAGGCAATTAACAGTACAAATCCTGAATCCAGTTTTTTTTTGTTTCTTGTAAGGGTTTATTCTTGCAGAATTGGGGTACAGGCCAGAGGTGCAGGGACGGTGAGAAGATTCACCAGAGACAGAGTGGGGAGCAGAACAGGCACGACTGCTGAGGGGACTCAGCGAAGCAGGTCAAGAGATATCAGCCCCACCATTGTGGGTCACCTCCTTGGCCAGAAATTGAACTCTACTGAAGTGGTTTTTAGCTTTTTAGTGCTGTGCTTTAACCTGCTGTGCCACCAGGGAGCCCCCAATTTTTTTTTT
>NW_004567112.1:55455816-55473240 GCF_000260355.1 Condylura cristata
TAAAACCATCCGGTATTTTTCTTTCTCTTTCTGGCTTATCTCACTAAGCATGATCTTTCCAGCTTCTAATGGTACCTTTTAACTTTCTATTTTTGGATCTATCTCTTTCCTCCTCCACCCAAAGTCTTACGTCCGTGGTATGATGCCTCAGTATGTCCTCTGTTGATGCTCACCCCTCTTTGGAGCATGTATGATCAACCTGTAGGACATACTTTGGCCTACTGAGCTTTGGAAGGATGTCGTGAGAAGGTGATGTACTAGACATGTTCAAGACACCTTCTCAGGTCAGTAAGTTATCTGGTTTGGGCCTCCCTGGTGGTACAGCAGTCTCAGCACTGTTAAGCTTTATCCTTCGCCGCTGCTGCATTAGCTCATACCATGCCAGGGAGGTGATGCTCAGGGCCAGCATGTCTCCTGTCACCTCACTGCTTCTCTCCTGTATTTCAATCAGTCAGCCTGTTCTACCCCCAACTCTGTCTCTGAATCTTCTCATCCCCCTGCACCTCTGGCCTGTACCCCAGTTGTAGTACACATTAATAAATAAAATCTTTTTAAAAAGAAAGAAATTAGCTGGATTGTGCTCTGCAACTCAATCTCTAATTCTCGACTGTCAGTCTTGTCAAAACCCCACTTCAGGGGTAACCTTGAGGCTCTAACCTGGGCACATGTGGACTTAATTGCTTCGTTTTCCTGCTGTTATTTAGGTTTTTGTTTGTTTTAAAGATTGATTTATTCATATGGAACTGGGGTACAGGCCAGAGATGTGGAGGGTGAGAGGATTCAACAGAGACTGAGGGGAGCAGCGGGCGGGTCAGGAGAGGTCTGCTGCGCCATGCCATGTGGATCTCCTCTGGGGCAAGCAGGGATCAAACTCATGCAGAAGTAGCTTAAGCTTCTTAGTGCTGTGCTTTAACCCACTGAGCCACAAGGGAGGGCCCCTGTTATGTAGTTTTAGCATTGACCATCTCTCAAGCTCAAATGAAACCATGAAGGGGGTCTTTGGCAGATCATTAATTTTGTCCTTAAAGATTTGTAATCCGTTCCTGCCACTAATCATGCAATATTTCATTTGGAACCAAAGTGAAGAGTGGGGTGAGTGCTATGATAATTAGAAATGCCACCAGAAATGATTAACATGAATTACTAGATCTGTATTTCCAGGGTGAACTCTCTTACCTTATTGATTCCAAATTTCAAATTTAATCTAGTAGTTTATCTATGTGTGTATACAGGAACTAGAGTACAGGCTAGAGATTCAGGGGCAGTGAGAGTATTCACTAGAGGCTGAAAGGGGAGCAGAACAGGTAGACTGACTAAAACACACTTCAGGAGAGCAGAGCAGCAGGTGGGTCAGAAATCTGCCACCCCATATAGGTCAGCTCCCTGGCTGGGGTTTGAACTCTGGCTGCAGTGGCAGAGAATAAATAGCTTCATAGTGCTGTGCCTTGGGCCACCAAGGGAAGGCCTTGAGCTGTCTGTTATCTAGAAGCTCCTTAGTTTAATTCTCATGATGGAAACCTGTGTTTTTTGCCAAGACTATCGTGGCTTTTATTCTGTTGTAATACCAGGGTGCCACTATAATTGAACAACATGTATGTTTATGGGTATAAAATCTATTCCTCGTACAGTCTCTCCAGGAACTTCCAGAACCACATCTTACTGCTTATTGAATGCTGGCCAGCAGCCAACATTAAACAAGTCAGACTTAACTTTTTATATGCCCATCTATCTAACCCCTTTCCAGCCTTTTCCTGTTGTATTTCGTCTCCCATTATATAGTATCCCCACACCTAGTCTCTTTAGCAAAGAGATCCTGCTTGGTGCCTCCTTCTTGAGTTTAGTCATCACATAATTTAGAATGAATCTTTCTTTTCCATAGTCATCCTTACCACTTTTCTTTTTTAAGACTTGTATACTTATGCATACAAGAACTGGGGTACAGGCCAGAGGTGCAGAGATAAGAGAAGATTCACCAGAGGAGTGGGAAGAACAGGCAGATCTACTGAAATATACTGTTGAGGGAAGCAGATTATGAGGTCATTGCTTTGTGCCCAATTGAAGTAACTTTAATGGCCTTAAATCTCTCTAGTACAAACACTAACTCTTTAGTCACACATGCCAGTCCCTTGTTATGGCTCCTACCTTTCTCCCCAGGGCTTGCTCTTTACTGCTATGACCTATTTAGAACAAAAAAACTTTTTGCTAGCTTCTACGTCTTCAGGCCTTGAGTTAACTCCAGTTCTGAAATCTTGACAACTATCCTTTGTTCTTATCACTGAATTTTCTTTGTTCCTTAGTTCCTGTAGAAACTCTTCGAGAGAAAGGACAGATTCTGTTACCTGAAGAGGTTTCCGGCTGGCTTATGTTGGAAGAGATAACCACTACAGTACTTGGGAGTCAGGATTTCATGTGAGTCTTCATGGGGAAGTGTAAATGAATCCTGAATTAGGTCTTTGTGTAAAGTGATGAGAAGAATCTCTTTCCACAAAAAGGCAGTATGTTGACTGTTGAGAGTGAGGAATATTTATCTTTGAAAGCCACAAGCCAAATGTCTACCCGAGACTCCTCTGAAACAATCTGTAAGAACAAGCCACAAGCTCCTCAAGAAAACCAAAGACTTACAACTAAAGAGTGTGCTGACAAGAATGTGATTGAAGGGGGAGGTCTTCCTGCAGCCCATCAGTCAGAAAATCTTCAAATGCAATTTGCCTTTGTAACAGAACCGGTCTCACCCGTGCACAGTGATGAGGAAGTTTGCCAAAATGGCCAGTTGAAAGAATCCTTGGAACCCCCAGACAGTATGGACAATGACACTTTTGATGAGAAATCAGAGGTGGCTACTCAGAGAGCTCCTACCCAGGAGAAAGCATGCAGCCTTTCCAACGGTGGGGACACCCATACCACCAGCTCAGATGGTCAGCCCAGTGAGGACGATTGTCTGTGTAGTCAATGTGGTAAGGTCTTCAGTGACCGCTCAGCACTACAGCTTCATCAGCGAGACCACAAGGAGGAGAAGCCCTACAAATGCGAGCAGTGTGGGAAGGGCTTCACCAGGAGCTCCAGCCTGCTCGTCCATCGAACCGTCCATACAGATGAGAAGCCTTACAAGTGTGACAGGTGTGGGAAGGGCTTCACCAGGAGCTCCAGCCTGCTCATCCATCACGCAGTCCACACGGGTGAGAAGCCTTACAAGTGTGACAGGTGTGGAAAGGGCTTTAGCCAGAGCTCCAAGCTGCACATCCACCAGCGGGTGCACACAGGTGAGAAGCCCTATGAGTGTGGGGAGTGTGGAATGAGCTTCAGTCAGCGCTCCAACCTGCACATCCACCAGCGAGTCCACACTGGGGAGAGGCCCTACAAATGCAGCGAGTGTGGGAAGGGCTTCAGCCAGAGCTCAAACCTCCACATCCACCGATGCATCCACACAGGGGAGAAGCCCTACCAGTGCTATGAGTGTGGGAAGGGCTTCAGCCAGAGCTCAAACCTCCACATCCACCGATGCATCCACACAGGGGAGAAGCCCTACCAGTGCTATGAGTGTGGGAAGGGCTTCAGCCAGAGCTCAGACCTCCGCATCCACCAGAGAGTGCACACTGGAGAGAAGCCTTATCATTGTGGCAAGTGTGGGAAGAGCTTCAGCCAGAGCTCCAAACTCCTCATCCACCAGAGAGTGCACACTGGAGAGAAGCCCTACGAGTGCAGCAAGTGTGGGAAGGGCTTCAGCCAGAGCTCCAACCTCCACATCCACCAGCGTGTCCATAGGAAAGACCCGGTGGAGTGAGACCCTCAGTCTCAGTGTTCTTACTCCAAAGACTTCAGTTTTGTTTTGTTTTTTTCCCTGTTCAGTATTTTTAACATGGCTTTTACCTTTATATTCTGTGAATAATGAATTAGCAACAGTTATTCTGATAATTTTCCCTCACTGAAAATCATTTACAGTATTGAAGTCCCAAGGATTTTGTTGTGCTACACAGTTGGGTGAGTGGATTGTTCTGGTTCTCGGGTGGGTAGAATAACAGTGTCTGTACTCAGCAGATTAGCCAGTATTATAGGAGACACACATCCCACATCCCACCCAGCATTTTTAACTGGAAGGACTTAATATTGATCCAAGCAAAACATGTTTCCCTTTGTTCATGTTCTTTAAGAAATTGGAATTCTGTTCTCTTAAAATCATGTGCCTTGTGTTTTTTGTATTTCCTTCCACCCCTAAATAGACCTCTCTAAGTTATGGGTGTATGGTATGTTGCTTTGGATGTCGGCAATTTAATGGATGTGAAAGTCTGTTGTGTTTGTTGCTAAAATACTCAACACTCAGAAAGTCAGAGGAGTTTCTCTTGCCTTATACCCCATAAGCTGTTCTGTGGGATGTTGTGCCCCTTTCTTGCCTCCCCCAAGGCAAGTGGCTGTTTAGGAACATCTGTTCTTTTTCCTAAATTGCAGCTAGTCTTTGTGGTTCTTCAGGACCTCAACACCTCAACCTTGTGTGTATGTGCACTGTTAAAACATGACAGTGAAGTACAGTGGAGTTGGAAATATGTAGTTTTTTTAAGGATTTATTTACTTATGCACACAGAACTGGGGTACAAGCCAGAGGTGTAGGGGTGGTGAGAACCCCATTAACTCAGGGGACCATAGCTGGTGTCTAAGAAATGAAAGAAGGCAGCAGCTATTTGCTTTCCTTCAAGTCAGCCCTAGAAACCCTGAGTGCAGCCCTGAACAGTTAGAGGGGTGGTGGCTGAGCACCTGCCCTGTGCAAACAGCCATCCTTGCTTGGCACCCTGACACATCACAATTTGCAGGACAGTTGCAGCAATCTAATATCTTAAGTCTAAATATTAATGAATGCATGACCATTACTTGCAGTCCCAGATTTTAGATACTTCCCATTCCCCCCCTCCATAACCCTGATAACCAGGGTTAGAGGAGAGGAAAGAAATGCTATGGAATCTCATGTCTACAGCTCCTCAAGGTCTTTTATACTTTTATTGGTGAGAGTGGGTCATAACTTAGCACGAAGAACAAGGCTAACCCCTTACATAATGGATACAAGGTGAGATCTAGCATTGGGGTTGGATCTGTGAGCAGATTATACCAACAAGGAAGTTCAAGGTGTGGAAGACTTAACAGGAATTGTATGAGAAGTGATCAGCCAGTGCTATAGAAATAAGGTCAGTTTGGTCAATTGAGCCAAATGACAAAACTGAAAAATGTGCTTTTAAAGATTAATTCATGCATACAAGAACTGGAGAGGTACAGGATGGGTGAGAGAATTCACCAGAGAGAGTGGGGAGCAGCAGGCAAGAGAAGTGTGCACCATGTGGATCAGTCACCTCTGGTGCCAGGAATTCGCACTGAAGCGCCTACAGCTCACTTGAACCTGTGCCATGCTTTACCTGATGCACCATCAAGGAGGGCCCTAAAGCCCAAAAACATTCAGCATGTATTGAACACAGACCTCTGCCCAAATTCTTATATGCATAAATAAGTATATTAAAAACTGAACAGATTAAGGATCTAGGGGCTGTTACTTTATGGGTAAACCTGCTTTGTTCACATCCTAGATTGTGAGCAAGGCAAAGATGTCTGTCTAGTCACCACTTCTGGTAAACACAGTCCCAGATGTTTCAACCAGTACAAGGTGATAAAAAGAGATTTGGATTGGGAGTGAGGGGTTTAGGATGGATGGGCTTCATGCATCCAGTCTCTAGTTGCCAGGACAACCCTGGGTTTGCCTGAACGGGCTGAGGGTAAGAGGGAAGGAGGAGTGTGACAGGATGGATCTAGCCAGCTTCAAAGAAGACAGAATCCCAATTCCCTCCATCAGCACCAACCTGCCCAAACTACCTTTTTATTTTCTTAAGGATTATGCATGCAAGAGCTGGGGTGCAGGCCAGAGATGTGGAGAGAGGATTCTCTGGAGACAGTGGGGAGCAGCAGGAGACACTGGAAAGGTCTGCCACACTGCTCACCTCCCTAGTGGCTGCTATAGCTTCACAGTGCTGCTGCATCTTTTAACACCTGACCACCAGGGAGGCCCATGCTACCATTATTTCTTAGCTGACTTTACTGCTTTTTTTGATGGCAAACAAATTTATATTTAAATTAGCCGACTGGATAAATTTAGATGGCCCCAGGGTTGGTTGATTTTTCTTTTTAAAGTTTTATTTATGCAGAACTGGAATACAGGCCAGAGGTGCAGGGGCAGTGAGAGGATTCAGGGAGCAGCAGGCAGGTCAGGAGTGGTCTGTGCCATGTGGGTCATCTTTGGGGCCAGGAATTAAACTCGACTCAAGTGGTCACTACCAGCTTCACAGTACTGTGCTCCAACCTATTGCACCACCAGGGGGGGGCCAGCCCAGGGTCTTTTGTTTGAATACATTTATTACATCACCCTTCATTTTTGTACAGTGTATGCTCTCCCCATGAAATTCCCACCACCAATACACCTGTGCACCACCACCAGAATCCCTTGTGCTCTTCCCACTCCTATCCAGAAAGACGGCCCCAATTCTGTGGACAACAGCCAAAGCCTCAGTCAGGAGCCAGCCAAACACAAACCTCTCCATTCTGGTCAGGTTGTCCCTGTGCAAAGCAATGTCAGAAGGTGGGTGACGTGATATTTGAGGCAAGTGTTGTGGACACTCTTCAACATTGCTTTCTTGAAACTTTGAAACTTTCACTTGCAGGGTCCTCCCTGATGGTACAGTGGGTTGAAGCACAGCACTGCAAGCAAGCCGCAGCTGCTTCAGTGCAAGTTCAATCCCCGCCCTGGAGATCATAGTGTGACAGATTTCTGCTTCGTGTGTCAATTTGCCTGTTCTCCTCACTGTCTGGTGATTCCTCTCACCACCTTTGGCCTGTACTCTAGTTCTGCATGCATGAATAAATAAATTTTGTTTAAAGTAATGGACTTCCTATGTGGATTGCAACTGAGTTAGTTAAAATATTACAGGTAAATTTTCAGTTCATGGGAACATTGCAGAATAAATAAAGAATCCTCAGGGAAAATGCACAAAATTATGTAAAAATAAACATTATTTGAAAAAAAAAGGAATGGACTTCCTAAAGAGATGTTTTTTGTTTTGTTTTTTGTTTTGATTTTTTATGCATACAGAACTGGAGTGTGAGTGGGGCGGGGTGTTGGTGAGAGGATCGAGCAGAGACAGTGAATCCACCAAAATACATTGCTGAGGGGAGACAGGAGAGGAGAGGTCTACTGCGCCACATGGGCCAGCCCCCTGGCCAGGGATTGAACTCATGCCACAGCGTCTGGTGATAGCTTGAGAGACTTAGGCTAACCCCTATGCCACCAGGGAGACCTCTCTTTTTTTATATTTGTTTATTTATACAAGAACTGAGGTACAGGCCAGAGTTGCAGGGGTGAGAGGATTCAACAGACACAAACTGGGGAGCAGAATAGGCAGACTGAGTGAAATACACTGCTGAGGAGAGCAGCAGGCAGTCCATGTTAGTTAAAATATTACAGGTAAATTTTCAGTTCATGGGAACATTGCAGAATAAATAAAGAATCCTCAGGAAAAGTATAATTGATGGAGAACAGAAGTTTTACATATAGTTAAATGATCAAAACCTTTTTTACATGTCTTGTCCACTGGATGTATTTACTTTTTGAAAGATTTATTTATTTATGCATACAAGAACCGGAGTAAAGGCCAGAGATGCGGGTGGGTGAGAGGATTCACCAGAGACAGAGTGGGGAGAACAGGTAGATTGAAATACACTGCTGAGGGGAGCAGCGGGTAGGTCAGGAGATTGAAATACACTGCTGAGGGGAGCAGCGGGTAGGTCAGGAGAGGTCTGCCACGCTGTGTAAATCACCTCCCTGGCCCGGGATTGAACTCATGCTGCAATGACTTCAGATAGTTTCATTGTGCTGTACTTTAACCCAATTCGCCACCAGGGAGGGCCCTGGATGTATTTATTTTTTATTGAAGGAGCATTGCTTTACAACAACATTATATATGTTTCAGACCTAGAGCAACAACTACACATACCACCTTCTGGTCACCACCAAAAATCCACTTTCCATCATTGTCCACTGACTTTTTTTTTTCTTAAGTTTTTTATTTATTCATGTACACAAAATCTGTAGACCAGAGTTTCAGGGTGGTGACGCAAAGAGTTATTAAAGTGCAGCATTATAAAGCTATCCATAGCACTGCAACTCGAGTTTAATCCCCAGACTTGGAGCTGACCACATGGCGCAGCAGACCTCTCCTGTCTCACCCACTGCTCCCCTCAGCAGTGTACTTCGTCAGTCTGCCTGTTTTGCTCCCCACTCTGTCTCTGGTGAATCCTCTCACCCCCCACACCTCTGGCCTGTACCCCAGTTCTGTATGCATAAATAAATAAATCTTTTTAAAAAGAAAATATTTGGGTTTAAGACATCCAGCCAGCGAAGATTTGTAATAGCAGCCTCAGAAGGCTAACACAGCATCAAAACCATCCTCAGCGCTTGTCCACTGGCAACAAACATATCCATGGAGGACTTCAAAAGTCATACCAAAAGGGGAACAGTCTGTGGTTTTAGGGTCTGAAGGAGAGGTCTTGGCCTCCTCCTTGGAATGGAATCACTCCCAGCTCTGTATATGTATGTACTCTGGGAGTCGTTTTTGAGTTACCCAATAATTGCTTCTTTGCCAGCACCTGGTTGGCCAAGCCTTAGAGTCTTGCCCTCTGTGTGTGCAGACTGGCACTCAGATTACTCATGCGTTTTCTCAGCAAGTCCCCTCTCCAGCATCACATCCACGCCATTAGAGTTGCTTAGGCTCTGTGGACTCCAAGATCTCTATTTAGTCACGGTGTGCTGGGAGTTATCCCTGCCTGTGTCATGCATGGGCTGACAGTTTCCCCCAGCAGTAAACTGGAGCAACTGTAGGGCTGGTGATGTTTGCTTCTTTTCTCCTAATGTCCAACAACTTAGAACAGTTGTGTTTTTCAGTTTCCTAGTTAATTCGTATTATCTTGCTCAGTTTCTGGTTTACAGTGGGACAGTGAGTCCTGAAGAAGTTCATGGATGGAAACGAAAGTCCTTGAAATAATTTTGCAGTATCTCTTGCACAATTTATTCTATTTAACTGATCCTGTATTTGTACTAGGTGAAAAATCTACAAAATGATGGTTTGGAATATTAGGTAGTTTTGTAACAACAGCCAGATTTATTTATATGTCCTAAGGGAGTAGCAAGGGAAGTTTATCAGTTTGCATTCCATATTCTATTTAAAGATTTATTTATGCATACAGAACTGGGGTGCAGGTCAGAGGTGCAGGGGTGGTGGGAGGATTCACCAGAGACAGAGTGGGGAGCAGAACAGGGAGATTGACAAAGAACACTGCTGAAGGGATGAGGGGAGCAGTGGGCAAGACAGGGGAGGTCAGCTGCACCTCCGGGGCCTGGGATCGAACTTACTGAAGCAGCTGTGTCTGGCTTTCAGTGCTGTGCTTTAACCCGCTGTGCCTTAACCCATTGTGCCACCAGGGAAGGCCCCCATATTTTATTTAAACTGTACATTTTTGTTCTAAAAAAAAAAATGCAGGGAAACTTTAAACTCATCATAATAATTAATGGCCTACAATTATTATATATAATCCAATAACCCAGGATATGAGTTCCAGTAAGTAAACCAACACAAGCAATATAACTCACAAAGCCTAACTTCCCATTATCTCTAAATATAAACTTTAGATTTCTCAAATTGTGTTTTAAATTCCAGCGAATATGTATATAAATGAATATTTTTATGGGAAATTTTGGAATCTCATCAGAAACACAAAAGATGTTACCCAAACTGTTCAGCAATTGTTATTTACTCAACATCAATATTGAGTTTGAATTGCTGGAGAATTAGTTCCTATAAACAGTCTACATAGAAATACAGGAAAGAATATTTTCAGACAGACTGAGAAAACACTAATTCAATACAACCTGATATGGAATCTGCTGAGATGTGTCACAACTGATAATAATGAAAGTGAATATAGAACAGAAAAAGGCTTAGTGATTAGATCTACTAAACCTATGAACATATAAGCAATCTAAAGCATGTGGTTATTCATGGTTATGATTCATCAACAGGTAACTTATTATATAAAAATCTTGACCCTATCATGTGTGTGAACCAGCAGTGGCAAAAGTGAATTTTATTCACTCCCATGGACCATTATCTCCATGAAAGTCAGTCAAAAATAGAAGCTGAATGAATATCCTCACTTGCCTTTGTACACAGTGTTACACTGAGCAGTGATAAAATTCTTTTTTTTTTTTTAAGATTTATTGGTGCATACAGAAATGGGGTACAGACCAGAGGTGCAGAGGCAGTGAGAGGATTCAAGAGAGAGTGGGGAGCTGAACAGGCATATCTACAAAGTGCAGGGCTGAGGGGAGCAGCGGGTGAGCCAGAAGAGGTCTGCTGTGCCACGTGGATAACCTCCCTGGCAGGGGATCGAACTTGCAGTGCAGCAGCCACAGATGGCTTAGCTTCCCATTGCAACGGTCCAACCTGCTGCGCCACCAGGGAGGGCCAGCAGTGAAAAAATTCGGTTTTGTTTTTTTTTTAGCTTAAGACTGAAAGTGAACTAGTTCTCTTAATTTTCAGGGAATATAATTTTATATTTATTTTTCTGTGACTTGTAAAGGCATTTACTACATTTACTACACAAGCAAATCTGAAATTACATGGAAACTTTAATGAGAATGAAAATAACCTATATGAAGAAATAAGCGGGGTTATGGACAGTGTTTGCTGAAAAATGTAAAATATAACCAAGTCATATCTAAATAGGATACCAATGTAGAAAGTGCTTTCATTAAAATTTTTGTGGTGGCCCTCCCTGGTGGCGCAGTGGGTTAAAGCACAGCACTGAGAAGCTAAAGCCACTTCCGCATGAGTTTGATCCCCGCCTGCCCCGGAGGAGACCACATGGCGCGGCAGACCTCTCCTGACCCGCCCGCTGCTCCCCTCAGCAGTGTACTTCGTAGATCTGCCTGTTCTGCTCCCCTCTCTGTCTCTGGTGAATCCTCTCACCGCCCCCCAGCCTCTGGCCTGTACCCCAGTCTGTATGCACAAATAAGTAAAAAAAAAAATTGTGGGAAATACTGGGATTGCATGATTTGTTTTCCTAAAGATACAATACTGGAAATACTGGTAAAGTTGAACAATTCATAGAAATGAAAAAGAGTATGAGTGCTTTAGTACAATTTTTAAAAGTCCTAATTTGATCATAATTTCATACTTTTTTGACAAGAATGAATCTGAAATAAAAAATTCAAGAAACAGATCCTAGACTAAGTAATCAGTAACAAAGGATTCTCTCATAGAATTAATTCTATTTTGCCCCTCAGGCACCACACGTTTTATCTTGCAAATGAGGCAGAACTAGATAACTAGTAAAGCCTTCCCACATTCCCAAGACATGACTCTTAAAAAGAGAATAATAATCTAGATACTAAATGCAAATACAAGTTTAGATACAAACACATCTACATCAAACACAAGCTCAATGGAAAATGTTGAAGGAAGAACAAAAGAAACGTAGGTGGTTTGAGGAGTTAGATAAAAATTCCTCTGCCCTGGCGATTCCTTCCCTTAGGTAAGCACCCACAGAGAAGTGGCATCACCCATGCGGCCTGCCCACAGCCAACACTCTTAACAAAGCATGTCTCTGCTGGAATCTGTCCTGAGCTTCCAGCTTCGCAAAGCTTCACAAAGTAATGGATTCAGACGACATCTGAAGGACGCTCAGTTAGGACCTAACAAAATCATTTAGTTGCAATTTTCATACAGGGTCCCTAATCTCACTCTGGAAGTCCAATATAGCTCTGAGCAGGTTTGCTGGGCACACAGGCTGGGAAGGTTAGGAACAGCCCTTAACCTCCATTACGCACTTTGAACGCAGAGCTCCTGGGAGCAGCCAGCCAGAAAGGAAGCTGTGTCACATGGAAGGCGAAAGACTCAACACTGGATTCCAAGCAGCGTGTCAATCAGCAGCAACTAAAGATCTGAACGACAAATAGATCTGCTTTTTAATACCCTGGCCAACTGGCTAAGTGAATTTGGACAAGTCATTCATCTCTCCAAGCTTGTTTCATTGGCACGTGTGGTCCTAAAAATTCAAAGTCAAATAAAAACATTAACCACCAGGCAGCCGGCGGTGATGCCAAGTCTGGACGACAGAGGGCGCTCTCCCGCGGGCGGGCCGCTCCAACCCACGGCTAAAGCCGCCCCGGACTCGCCCACGGTCGCTACCCACCACCCGCGGCTCCACGCACCCTCGCTGCCCTCACGGCCGACTGGAGCGCGCGGCTAGGCGACGAGGCCATACGAGGCTGCGACCACCGCCTAGGCGCAGCCGCGCGGCAAGGAGCCCCAAAGAGCGACCTGCGCAACCAGCGCCATTTCCCATCGGCCCCTGCGAGCGGGGGCTGTTGCCGCCCTGGGAAGCGCGGGCGTGGTGTGACGCGGTAGCTGCGGGCCCGCTGGGGGTCCCGGGGCTGCCGGGGAGGCGGCGGGGGTCCGCGGCAACGCTGGAAGCAGAGACTCCAGCCCTCCCTTAGGAGTGAAAGGCACCCGCACAAAAGGGCTTCTCCCAAGACGGGAAAAGAATGTTTTTTTCTAATACAGTGTTTACATTCTTTGTCAGTGATTGTTGTTGACAAAATTAATTTCACACAAATGCTGGTCTTGATTTTCCTGGCTCTTCTCCACCAGGTGATGAAGAAGTCTAGAGAAAAATCACCTACCATAAGTTTACAGGTGCCAAGATATTTCTTATGAAAAGAAAACAGAGCTGTATGTCTTGATATAGCCCAGTCTTTTGTTGTAAAAGTACTCCCAAGCATATATATTCTCACTGCCTTGCGTTTGAAAAAAATAACTTGCAGTAGTAGAAAATGACATAAGAATCGGGCAACAAATCACAAAATTTGGCACTTCAAAATGTGACACTAAAAACTGGGTAGAGGGGGCCGTCCCTGGTGTTGCGGGGTTAAAGTGCAGCACTATGAAGCACTGTTTGATCCAGGCCAGTGGGGGTGACCCACATGGTGTTCCAGACCTCTACTGACCTGCCCGCTGCAGATTGATGTTTCAATCAATCTGCCGTTCTGCTTCCCACTCTGTCTCTGGTGAATGCTCTCACCCACTTCACCTTTGGCCTATACCCCCAGTTCTTATAAGTAAATAAATCTTTAAAAAAAAAAAAAAACTGGATAGAGGATTTGAAATAAACACAAACAATAAATTTAAAACATTTTAGATGACTGCTTGATCCACAGATGATGCACCTCACGATAACAGGATTATCCCAACAGCTCAACCAAGTATAATAGTAAGTGGAATCACAAGAAAAATTAACAATGAAGGTAAGGGGAGTTACAGCTAGATTTGGAACAATTAGATAAGAATCAAGTCATTATCTCCTGACACAATCTCATCCGCTTTTACGTTTCATACAATGCCACTTAAATTTCAGAAAGTTCTCATTTCCATGAATTTCAAGGAAGGCCACTGTATAGGCAATATTACATGCTTGCTGGTATTCACCACAAAAACTGATATCCAAACAAATTATACATTGTAGGCTATTGTTATAACAGGATCAAATATGTACCTTTTTTTCATTTATAATATTATCCTCTAAAATTCATAGTTTATAGTTTAATGGGTATCTCTTGTGGTATAGAAGTCTCAGTGCTATCAAGCTAACCACAGTCACTGTGGCAGGAACTTCATCCCAGCCAGGGAGCTGACCCACATGGAACAGCAGACCTCTCTCTTCTCACCCACTGCTCCCCTCAGCACTGCACTCAGTACATCTGCCTGTTCTGCTCTCAACTAATGTCTTTGGTGAATCTTCTTACCCCAAAACAACTTACTTACAGCCCAGTTTTGTATGCATATATAATTTTTTTAAATAAATCTTTAAAATTTATAGGGCCCTCCCTGGTGGCACAACAGGTTAAAGCACAGTACTATGAAGGGATCCATAGTCAATGCAGCATAAATTCAACCTCTGAGCAAGGTGCTGACCCACATGGCCCAGCAGACCTCTCCTGACCCGCCCACTGCTCCCCTCAGCAGTGTACTTCAGTCACTCCTCCTGTTCTGCTCCCCACTCTGTCTCTGGTGAATCCTCTCACCACCATCCCACCTCCCACACCTCTGGCTTGTACGCCAGCTCTTGTTTCCATAAATAAAAATGATCTTAACAAAAAAAGTTTAGAAGTTACACATATTTTCTTTTTGTTGTTGTGTTTAAACATTCTTTTTATTTATTTAGACACACAAGAACTGGGGTGTATGAGGTGAGGGTTCAGAGGATTCACCAGAGACAAAGTAGGGAACAGAACAGGCAGACTGACTGAAATACACTGCGGAGGAGAGCAGCCAGGGTGACAGGGGAGGTCTGCTGTGCCATATGTGGGTTAGCTAGCCAGGGACTGAACTCAGACCTTAGCAGTGACAGTGCTGAGACTTAACCCCTAGGCCACCAGGAAGGGCCCCCAATCTAATTTTAGCTACAACTTCAAGTTACATGAAAAATATAGCCCTGTTGCTGGGCTTGCATGATTCCAATCAGTGTAAAACCCATCATCCTTCACACTGAGTGTTACTAACTGCACTCCTTGACTTACTTTATTTTTTTTAATTTATTTTTTTTTAATTTATTTATTTATTCATACAAGAACGAGGGTACAGGCCAGAGGTGTAGGGAGTGAAAGGAGTCACCAGAGACAGGGTGGGGAACAGAACAAGCAGATGTACTGCGATACACTGCTGAGGTGAGCAGCCAATGGGACAGGAGAGGCTGTGCCATGTGGGTCTCCTCCCTGACCAGTATCAAACTGAGGTGGCTGCAGCTAGCTTTGTGGTGCTGCGTTTTAACCGGTTGTGACATCAGGGAGGCCCAGTATATAATTTTTAAAAGGCAAATGAATTTGATGCAGAATAAACATTATCTAAAACAACTGGATTTCTGGAAGCAAAAGACATCACTAAGCTCTTATCTGCCAAAAAGAAATACAGATCTTTAAAAATGAAGTAGATTATCCTGAGTAACATCAATGTTCTATTAACACTACAGAAAGCTTCATTAAAAATTTCAAAGATTAGCCCTCCCTGGTGATGCAGTGGTTAAAGCACAGTACTAAGAAGCTAAAGCCACTTACACATGAGTTCGATTCCCGCCTGCCCTGGAGGAGATCCACATGGCGTGGCAGACCTCTCCTGACCCGCCCGCTGCTCCCCTCAGCAATGTACTTCATAGATCTGCCTGTTCTGCTCCCCACTCTGTCTCTCTGGTGAAGCCTCTCGCTGCCCCTGAGCCTCTGGCCTGTACCCCAGTTCTGTATGCACAAATAAATAAATCTTTAAAAAAAAAATTCAAAGATTACAACTGAGATGTAAAAAGGCACAAGATAATATAAACTATTATATTATCAACAACAAAAATTTTCAGTGACGGCCTCCCTGGTGGCACAACGGGTTAAAGCACAGCACTATGAAGCTATCCGAAAATACAGCAGCATAATTTTTATCCCCAGACAGCAAGGTGACCCACATGGCACAGCGGACCTCTCCTGACCCTCCTGCTGCTCCCTCAGCAGTGTTTTTCAGTCTATCCTCCAGTTCTGCTCCCCACTCTGTCTTTATTGAACCTTGTCACTCCTCACACTTCTGGCCTCTACCCCAGTGCTTGTATGCATGAATAAATAAATCTTAAAAAAATTTTTTTTCAACAAAGCGTTTGAACTAACTCTCTGGGATCCTATTTTTCCTGATTTAGCATCCTCACAGAATAGCTCTTTTTTGTTTTTGTTTTTGTTTTTTTAATTCCTCTGACACCCATGGCTCTTCTACTTGCACCAACTTGAAAATCACTTCCAGTGTGGTAACATGATACCCTGTAAATGGTAAATGACATCAAACTTGAGCCAGGTAGCCTAAGATTCAGGACTTAAAAGAAAGACAAAGTTATGCCTACACAAACATAGGTCTATTTAAACATTTCCCTAAAGAAGAGAACACAAATGGTCTTTATAGCAACCAAAAGGGACCAGTTAGTTTTGATTCCTGAACTTTAAATCTATAAACTATTAATTTCTACAAAGAAATCACATGTCAGCAGCTAAAAAAAGAAACATGTTTTTTTGAGCTAGAAAGTATAATCCCTAGCTGAGAAGAAGTGGCTGTGTTTTCCAGAATCATATCTGGTCCTCTGGGCAGGGTCCAGATGCTGCCACCCTTGCTGGGTAAAGCCCATAGACATATAAATCCTTGAGTAACACCAACGCCTGGAACAGCACATTAGTGCTCAATCAATAGTGACCAGAGGGCCTCCCTGGTGGCCTACGGGTAAAGTCTCGGCACTACCCCCACTATGCCCTGAGTTTAGCCCCCGCCAGGAAACTGATCCACATAGGGTGCAGCAGACCTCTCCTGTGTCCCCCTCTGCTCCCCTCAGCAGCAGATCTGCCTGTTCTGTTCCCTACTCTTTCTCTGGTCAATCCTCTCACTACCCCCCATGCTCTGCCATCTCTGGCCTATAGCCCAGTTCTTCTATGCATAAATAAAATATATGTTTTTTAAAATAAGTCATGAATCAGCATTATTAAAATAAAAAGAGAAAACTGACAGAACACTTTCTTGATTCATACAGAAAGTATGAGCGGTATACCAGAAACTGTCCTATTATCTGGAACATAAAGATGAATATAAGGAGTTTACAATCGGGCAGGAAACCTTTTTAAACATAAATTATCATAATAAATTTTACAGAAGCAAATATGTAAGTCTCTGAAAGGTAGATGGTAAGTTGCAGAGGGAGAAAAAACATCATGTTCTATTTGTATTAGCAGGTGGAATTTACTGAGGAGTAAAAAAGTAAGTCAACATATAAATCATGTTTTCTTTGTACAAATGTGTTAGGGCCTTCTCAGGTTTAAGCACAGCACTGTGAAGCTATCACAGCCCTGCAGCACAAGTTCAATTCCCAGCCAGGGAGCTGACCCACATGGCATGGTAGACCTCTCCTGACCTACCCACTGCTCCAGTGTTTTTCAGTAAATCTGCCTGTTCTGCTCCCCACTCTGTCTCTGGTGAATCCTCTCACCCCCGTACCTCTGGCCTGTACCCCAGTTCTTGTATGCATAAATATTTTTTAAAAAGAAAATAAAAATGGATTAACTAAAAAACATAAAAAGATGACAAAGTAATAGCACTTAACTGATAGAAGAAAAAAGTTTGCAAAGGAGTAAGATAAAGTCTCAGAGACATAATTAAGAACAGGATTAAAAGTAACTGGGTATACAGTGAGAATGGCACATCTTCAAACAACTAGCAACAACAAATGTTGGCGAGGATGTGGAGAAAAAGGAACTCTCCTGCATTGCTGGTGGGAATG
>NW_004567112.1:55474180-55481951 GCF_000260355.1 Condylura cristata
AAAAAAAAAAAAAGTAACTAGATATAGATTCCTACAGTATAGGGGTTCCAAAATATTTGATCATTTCACCTTAATGGGTACTCACCCAGCATAAATATTTGTACATTTATATATACATGAAATCTCAGTAATACATGTGTGCATAGATAGGTAAATATAGATATATCTATACATATGTAATTCCTTCCCACATTCCAATAGCTTTTCTTGGGTACTCTCGGGGGCTGTGTTCTCCAAGTGTGTGGTACACAGAAAAATAACATCAGCATCTGCTTGTTAGAAATGCAAAGTCTCAGGCCCCATCCCAGATGGGTAGCCATCTGGCCCCAATAAGTCTTGGCCCCAATAAGTCTTGCCTCTTAGTATGCAACCCATTATGTAATCCTCTCCCACCTTAAATAGAACTGACCTTTGTAACTAAAAATTTGTGCAGAAATGACAGTATGACTTCTGAGGCCAACTCATAGAAGAATATTATTGCTTATATTTCACTCCATCTTGGAATCATTTTTTCTGAGGAAAGTCAGTTGGTATTTCACAAGGACACTCAAGCACTCCTGTGGAGAAACCTACATGGAAAGGAAATGAGGTCTCCTGCCAAAAACCAGCACTGACTTGCCAGCTACATGATGAGCCATCTGGAAGAAAATCCTCCAGCTCCTGTCAAGACTTCAAGTGGCTGCAGTCTCATAAGACCCCACCTAGAATCACCCTGATATGCCACTTCTAAACTACAGCATGTTTGCTGTTGTCTGAAGTAGCATTAGACAATACATCTACACAATTTATAGGTGGGTTTAGAAAACTTTTAAAAGCCCATCAGGTATTTTGATAAACATCAAAGTTTGAAAAACAGTGATCTAGACTGGCCTTACATTTGTACATACCAGATCTCCCTTATTCAGTCATCTGTCCTTGGACACTTAGATTGCTTCCATACATTAGCTAATGCTGCAATAAACATTGTGGTGCCTATAACCCCTCTTGTTGATGCTTTCATGTTCTTTGGATAGCTACCCAGAAGTGAAAGTTGACACAAAAGAATATATTCCATTTGTACAAAGTTTAAAATGAGACAAAACTAATACATGATAATGGTAAGTCAAATAGTGGATACTTTTGAGTGCAGTGGGCAAGGTCAACCTTGGAAAGAAAACAAGGAAGTTTTTCTCGCATGGAAAATGCCCTGGGCCCTCCCTGGTGGCCTGATGGGTTAAAGTGTAGCACTATGAAGCTATCTGTACCCACCACAGTATGAGTTTGATCCCCAGCCAGGGAGGTTACCCACATGACCACAGTAGATCTCTCCTGTCTTGCCTGCTGCTCCCCTTAACAGATAACTAATGAAATTTAATGGGAAATAACGGAGAAGTAAGGGGAGCTATTAGTAACAACTTTCCTTTTGGATCTGTAGTACAGAAAGGCCCTTAAAAAGGCTACACAGACTATGGTGATGGCACATGGGTGAACTGGTGGTGGAAAGCCCATGGGATTACTACTGAGATGAAAAAAGGCACAAAATAAACTTATTAAAAAATATTAAAGATTAAAAAAAAGGGGGGGGGGCTACACAGATGTCCAGCAGAGAAAAGGCAATTAGGGGAGATATCTGAGTAGGAGGGCCAATTCAAGCAAACTAACACATGGTTCATTCCAAGAGGTTAGAACAATCAGCAAAACCAGGAGTGTCAGGACAGTTAGAGGGAAGAGGAAGAAAAATCCATGAAGAAGACAATATAATCACAAAGGAACTGACCAAAAACCAGCTGAGACTTTTGAGGAAGAAGTGGACATAAATGTCACCTGGAAAGAATACTCGATTAAAACAAGTTCTAAACTATCTATGATATTTGCCACAAAAAAAGTCACTGGTGTCCTTACCAGATAGATCCATCCAGTGAAATGTGAAAGGGTCATAGGGAAACAGCTGGCTGAAAATACAACTTTAATCTACCTGATGCAAATCTACACCTACTCTTACAGGAGATTATCTAAAGGAGATATTCATTCTTTTTTTAACTATATATTTTTTACATAGTTGTTCATTTTTGTATAATGCTTGGTTTTTCCTCTCAGGTGTAATCCCTATAAAATTCCCTCCACCAAGCCACCTGTGAACGATCACCATCGCCTCTTGTGATCATTCCCTCCCATTTTGAAGTCTCTCCCTCCAGCTCCAATATTCACCCCAGACACCATACCTGGAGCCAGAAAGAGATCTACAGGCCTGTGATGTTTTGGCCTTAAAACCCATATTTGCAGAGTTCCCTTTGGCACAATGTGGCCTGCTTCTCTTGAAAATTATAGATAGTAGGCTTTACTAACTTCCAGCAGCCTATGAAAAATTAGTTACATCTCTAGGAAGGCCAGAAAATGAACATTATTTAGAATTTTTAAGTCTTTCAAGGAGGCCCTCCCTAGTGGTGCAACAGGTTAAAGCACAGCACTGAGAAGCTAAAGCCACTTCAGCATGAGTATGATCCCTGCCCGGAGGTGACCCACAAGGCCCAGCAGACCTCTCCTGACCCGCCCACTGCTCCCCTCAGCAGTGTTCTTTGCCAGTCGGCCTATTCTGCTCCCCACTCTGTCTCTGGTGAATCCTCTCACCGCTTTTGCCCTCTGGCCCATACCCCAGTTCTGTATGCATAAATAGATAAATCTTAAAAAATAAAAAAAGTCAAGGAATTAGTAAGATGATTCATGAAAGGGCCAATACATATTGTGTGACAGAGGGCTGCATTTTTGCTGACCATCAGAAAAAGTGACAAATTTGACTGTAATGGCATAGATTCTGCTGATTTATTACCACTTTGTTATGATATTGTTGTGCTCCTTGAAGTGGATTTTCACCTATTTTTAGATTTCCATTCTAACCAACTGACCCATAATATTTTCTTTCACTTTATAATGTAAACAAAGTAGGGGGAAAAACAAGGGACAACTAACTCACTGAGATCTGAGATCTGTTCATTTTCTGCAGACCTAGGAAACATGCACAGAGGTGGAGCTGAGGGAGAAGAAAGAAAGGGTCACAAGATTTGACCTGCCTTGTACCATTTTTCCACTCACTACCTGGAAAAAAATGTCCTTCTGTAGGAGAACATCATTTGGTCCTTAACTACCTTGGCAGTAGTTTCTCAGTCTTTTAATGGAAACTGACTGGTTGCCTATTTGTTTATTTTTAATGCATACAAGAACCTCCAGTGGCCCAAGGAGAGGGTAGGTTAGAGGGGTGGGAGAGTGTGAGAGATTCAATGGAGACAGCGTGGGGAGCAGCACAGGCAGATGGACTGAAATATACTGCTGAGGGAAGCAGTGGGCAGGTCAGGAGAGGTCTGCTGTGCCATATGGGTCACACCCCTGGCCAGGAATCGAATTCATGCTGCAGTGGCTGGGGATAACTTCACAGTGCTGTGCTTCAGTCTGTGTGCCAACAGGGAGGGCCCAGAAACTGGCTTTAACTATCTCTGAAAATCTGATTAGTGGTTAGGCCATTAATAAATGAATAACCCAAACAATAATTCCCTTCTCTGAAACAATGTTGTTGTTGTTTTCATTTTATCTGCTAGACAGACATGGATGCTTCAGGAAGCTCTTTGTACTTTGAGTCTGAAATCAGGGTGAAACTATCAGCCACATCTCTCAGTGATGCATGTGGTAAGGAGCAGATCCATCAGGATCTGGAAAGATGCTGATAGAGAAGGGTTCTGAGATAACATTTTCTTGATAGTAGGTGGTAGATCTTTTCCCCAGACCATATTCTCTCAACCTTCTAAGGAAGTGCCATTTCCTGCACAGACCTGCCCCTTGTCTTAGTCCCAGCTCACATCTCCTGAAACCTGGCTTACAGGTGAGGATGACAAAGTTAGAGAAGGGTAGCTTGCAAAACACAAGGATCACACATTGCTACTATTAGTCTTATAAAGTTGGGGTATGCTCTTTCTCAGCAGCCGGAGGAGGTGAGATGTCAACTTTATCCTTCCTGAGCTGCTTCTTTCCTAGGAACCAGACCTGAATGTAGGGGGAAAATTCATTTCAGTAAGAATGTACCATGAGAACCCCAAAATCTGGAGCTGGTCCTCCAATAGACACATACACACACACACACACACACACACACACAGACTGGATGGTTCAGACCAGGCTCAGAACTAACCATTTTAGTGACCCCAGTACTCCGAAGAAACACCAAGTATCCCAGAAATACACACACCCTATGATAAAAGGGAGTCCACATTATTCTTGACCATGTCCTCTGGCTCAATAGTGATAGGGGGTAAGGAGATGGGGGCAGATCGGGTGAGATGCTAAGCTGGCATAGCAGGAAATCTGCACACTCATAATATTGCTATGGTCTGTCTGCTCTGAGTGAATTTTCCAGCCCCAGGACACGACTGGAGGAGTGCGGGGAGCCAGTCCTGTCTGAAGGGCAGCCTCAGCACAGTGAGGCCAGGGATCCAGGAGGGCAATTAAGGAGCTTGGGGGCTGGACACCCATTCTCCTGGCAGCAGTGAAGGCCTGCTTACCGCTGAGCTGTCTTTGTTCGTCTCACTATAAAAAGCCAGCTGGGGGGGAGGGGGGTACGCCAGCTGGAAATGAAACGTGAAGGCGGTTTCTTTAGGACATTAACCCCCTGTCTTCCGGATTGCCAGCTGTCTGATTAAAGTGCACTTTAAAGACTCAATCCCTGTCGCTGCTGGCAGTCGGTGGTGACAGGTGGCCCGAACTCCGGTCTTCTGGTTACATTAGCGCAAATTCAACTCCGGATTGAGGCAGAGCTGATTTCTAGGGAGGACAGGTGTGACCGTGGCTCCCTACGCCGGCCCAGCGACCAATGCGGTCCTGACACAAAGGCTGGCTCGAGTCCGCTTCCCTGGCTGTTGGCGCCGAGTGCACAATGACGCTCACTAGGCTCAGAAGCGAGGCCGCAACATAACTGCGGCGAGAGGACGTGTAGGAGCCAGGACTCCCGGAGAGACCCACAGTGAAGACTGCAGCTAGCTACAGCTCTCTGCTCGCCCGCCCACAGATGGCTGGCTCCAGGAACCGCCATGCGCCAACCTCGCCCCCGTCCGCATGGCGCCTCGTTGAGCCTACCGCAGAGCAGCGCATGCGTCAGAGCACACCCCCCACCCCCCCGCTCCCGCATGGCGAACGCCACACACGTGGAGGGGCGTTTCCCGTCAGGCCTCGCGGCAGGAGCCCCACCGCGAGCGGGGGTGGGGTGGGGAGGAGGCGGGAACCTGGAGGTCGCGAGAGCGGGAGCCGGTTTCTCGCGATATCTGAAACAGCGGGAGGCGAAAGGTTCAATTGGCTGCGACCCGAGGGCAAACATTTAAGAAGAAAAACAAGCCTATTGCCTCCCTGCTTCACCGAGGAAGGCTGAATAGCTTTAGTGCTGGTGGTGGTGCCAGCGGTAATGATAAATTGTGGTCATGCCAGAGTCTCAGAAGTACCTCAGTATACAGAGATTGTAGAGGAGTAAAAATACACGCTAACTGAAAGAAAATGACTTTGACAGCCACATTTCCTTAGTGATCGTGCAAACCTTTTCACGTTTTTTTACAAAAATGGGAGTTTTAAAGGACATGACTATTAGCGTATGTTTTCAGTAAACTATAACATTTTCTTAGCGCTTATTAAAATTACCAAATAGAAAAAAAAATTACCAAATAGGAAATTTGAAAAGTCAAAATGTGCAGACACACCGTTAAAATCAACATATACATCGTTAAAATCAACAGCTACTAATAGTTTGCCAAATTTGCTTTATCTACATACATGTTAATTTATGACACTTCGGTTCTAAATGTCATGTATCTGCTAAGATTAACGACATACTGTTGTGGAACTTGAAGTGATTATGCTAAACAAATAAATCAGGATGAAGATTGGATGGCTTCTCTCATAAGCGGGATATAAAATAACCAAAACAAACCAATGAAAAAAGTCACAACCGCAAAAAATATATAATGAGATGGGGAGGGGATTGTGTATGGGGACTCACTGACTGTGGAGAGGACACTAAAACTTTGGTGGTGGCTAAGGTAAAGCTTACACAGACAGGCAAAGATGTAACCCTGTATTTATACAGTTTGGTAAATAAAAATAAAGGACGTACTCCTATATAGTCACAACACTTATCACATCTATAAAATTTAACAGTGATTTCATAAAAACTATGAAAAGTTTCCCAACTTTTCCGTTTATAGAAGCTTTGCTAAGTTTTTGAAGTTTTTGTTTGAACCAGAGTTCAACAACCCCGTTTATTATAAATACATAGTAGTGATGTGAGGAGTGAGTAAGAGAAGACATGGCACGATTCACTCCCTAGATAATCAACTATTAATTTTCCCATGGGAATGAGTGTGGAAGTACATTCTCAAAGAACTTTAATAAATGAAAATGAAATTTTGTTTTAATTTTACTTCATATCTTCTGAGCATTTCACACACTATTCTCTGAATTCAACCACACATTGCATCAATACCAAATTTTACTAAATATCAAAATTCTATTCCAGTCAATGATTTTCAGGTTGGTTGTTTTATAGCACAAGCATTAATACCACCCCCAATAAGTATTTGGTTAGTTAGTTTTTAAAGAGATTTCGAACCATGCTAAAAATTAAATACCACATGTCAATAGATTATTTACAAAATCTTCTAAGTATATGCACAACATTTACAGGAAACTAACATGTGATAGTTAAATAGTGTGTGGTGGGGGATTACATATAGTAGTAACAGACACTGACTTCAGTGCTAACATTGTGATTCCCAATAATTTTTTTTAAGATTTATTTATTTATGCTTACAGAACTAGGGTACAGGCCAGAGGTGTGGTGGGTGAGAGGATTCACCAGAGAAAGAGTGGGGAGCAGGACTGACAGATCTACTAAAGTACTGCTGCTAGGGGAGCAGTGGGCGGTCAGGGGAGGTCTGCCACCCCAGTGGGTCAGCTCCCTGGTGGGGGATGGAATTCGTGCTGCAGTGGCTTCCTAGAGCTTCATAATGCGGTGCTTTAACCCATTGTGCCACCAGGGAGAGCCTGTGATTCCCAACAATTTTTTTAAAATGCTAAAGAATTGCATTATTTCAAACTTTGCGCATAACGTACAACTTTCAAATATTTATTCACATTATTTAAAAATTTCACAATTTAAATTCCCATTAAATGTGACAGTGTAACTAGAATAATGTTGTCTCACTGGGGTACCTGGCAATGCTTCACCTGCGCAGAGCCAGGGAACCCTGATCCAGGTTGAATGCCTAAGGTTGCCTGTAGGAATTGGTGCCCCACTCCTCTCACCCCGCCCCCCCCCAAAAAAACCCAGACCCTTGAGTACCTCAAGACTATGATTAGAATAAGGAAATCAAGATGCCGGTTAAAGAAAAAGGTTAGGCACATACCTTTTGCAGCAACATGGATGGAGCTGGAAAAGATCATGCTTAGTGAAATAAGCCAGAAAGAAAAGGAAAAATACCAATGGTTTCATTCATAGCAGGAGTATAAATAATAATGAGAGAAAATAATAATGAATATAGCAGAGATATTTTATGGGGGTAGAATGGGGAATGGGATCAAAAACGGTGGGCGGAGGGAAGTGCACTGGACTATGGGAAGCCCACGGGGATTACAACTGAGATGGAAAAAGGCACAAAATGATGTAAAAATTAACTATTATATTATTTAAATTAAAAAAAGAAAGAAAGAAAAAGGTTAGGGCCCTCCCTGTTGGCTCAAAGGCTTAGGATGCAGCACTGCAAGT
>NW_004567112.1:55482051-55483506 GCF_000260355.1 Condylura cristata
CGTGGTGCAGCAGACCTCTCCTGTCTCGCCTGCTGCTCCCCACTCTGTCTCTGGTGAATCCTCTCACTGCCCCTATACCTTTGGCCTGTACCCCAGTTCTGTATGCATAAATAAATAAATCTAAAAAAAAAATGGTTGAGAAGTGATGGTGTAAGAAACAGAGCTCCAAAATCACCTTAAACAAAGAGCTTCCCTAGACAAAGGTCAGTTTCAGTTAACATAGATAGCATTAAGATAGTGGCAAGAAAGGGAACTGGCTGCATTTCATCCTAAAGAGGGCATTCCTCCATCAGGATGGCCCATAAAGTCACATATCATGATCTTCCTACATTGCATATTCAGAAAATGGAGGTCAGGTCTTGACCAGAGGCAGATATTTTAGCACTGTGGAGATCATAGGTGACCAGCCCTCTCCTGCTGGTTCTGGTCAGGGATCAAGTCCTCTGTTTTTTCTGGCCATAGGAATTCACCGGGCTGTAAAGATAACTTGACATACAGTGAGATAGGTATTTGATGGCATTGGGCACCTGGAAACTTCTGTATGATGCTTGTCTAGGACTACTTGAAACTACCATGCAGCTATTTTGGGATTCCAGCAGTTCCTTGTTCCCATCCTCAACCATATGGGAGTTGGCAGGCAGTCCTTTGTACAGTTTGAAAATGCACTAAATCACAGTTATTGTGATTTAGTCAAATACCAGTTTACTCACAACACTTTTCAGATTTCAGTACCATTTTATATTGACTGTAACTGCATCAAATCCAAACCTGGCAGCACAACCTTCAGTCTCCAAATCACTTTAATCATGAATGAGCATCATGATCACTGACCAGGCACATCATTCTTTCAAAGTCTGTTGATGTCTGGTCCCTGCAAATCTGTTTTTCAATTTATGCAGAGACAGCCACTGTTGTAGCTTGTGTGGGTTCTTTGTCTCCCACTGAGTAGTTGTGGTTACTGAGCATTGCAAAACTCTTGGGACATGACTCATCCAGACCTCTGTAGAGACAGCCTAATTCTAGCATGTCTTTCCAGCAGAATAAGATGGTGTCCCTGGGATCACCCCAGCCTAGGCATGTGCACACACAGCATCAAAGTGCTCGGGCAAAAAAATACTGTCTGAGATATGTATCTCCTACAACTTAAAATTGTCTCTCTCCAAGATCTGAAAACTATTCCTTTGAAATGTAATCAGGAAGGATGGGGATTTATCTGCTAGTCTCTGTCAAAGGACAGAATCCTAACTTTTGCACACAGTCGCCCAATTCAGCCAACCTATCCTTTGTAATTTTCACTTCTGACTATATTTGAGTCCTCCCTTTCCCAAACTCCTCCTCATTCTCCTTTTAAAAAGTTCACTCACCGTCCCTTCCTGGTGGTGCAACGGGTTAGGACACAGCACTGTAAGCTGGCCCCAGCCTTTTCTGTGCAAGATTGATCCCCACCCCAGAGGT
>NW_004567112.1:55483606-55498565 GCF_000260355.1 Condylura cristata
TGTACTTCATCGATCTGCCTGTCCTGCTCCCCACTCTGTCTCTGGTGAAGCCTCTCGCTGCCCTTGTGCCCAGTTCTGTATGCACAAATAAATACATCTTAAAAAAAAAAAAAGTCCACTCACCTCTGCACAAATCCAGATGGAATTTAGCTTTTTTCCCTACTGGCAGTAGTTACTGAAGACTCTGTTATAGTACTTCAACTAATGTTCAGTTCTATTATCTCTGACAGTATCCTAAAGAGTTAGGATGCACTCTCCATCCAAATTTGGTTTAGATGGCAAAACTGATGATATTCCATGTGCACAGAGGGTAGAAAAGGGTTAAGTATTCGCAGAATGAAGTTCTCTAGAGTGAACAGGAGAGGCTTCCAAGCAGGTCCAAGAAAGACTCAAGTACAGGGAAGAGGCTGGTTTGGGGTTTTATTGTGGTTAAGGGGGGGGTTGAAATGTGGGCTCCTACCCATCTGGAGGGGCATATGTGGCTTGAACTTCCCTTCGAGTCAAAGGAAGGAGCACCTGGGCTTTCACGGCAGCTTATCCAGAGGTGAGAGAGCGCAAGAAAGTTGTGGAGCTTGAAAAGCATTAAATATCCAGTCACTCTCTACACAATCCCATTACATTCTACCTAAAAATGTGAATTTACCAACAAAGAAACTGCAGCGAAGAAAGATAAAGTGATAAAATGAGAATTGAAATTCTAACTGAACATAAATGGAGTTATAGAAGAAAATGACATTGCCATAGTCACGAAGTCCCAGCTTTGTAGCCAGATTTCTGTTGAAGTAGAATTTACCACATGACAGAAGTAACAAAGAATGAAGTGGTTTCAGAGGAAGTGATGCTTGCTTTTGTTTTTTTTTCTATGTCCTTTTTTTTTTTTTATTAAAGATTTAGTTATTCCTTCACTAGGGTACAAGTCAGAGGTGCCGAGGTGGTGAGAGTCTTCAGCAGAGACAGAGTGGAGAACAGGCAGATTAACGAAGTACACTGCTGAGGGAAGCAGCAGGCGGGAAAGGAGAGGCCTGTCACGCCATGTGGATCACCTCCAGGGCCAGAAATTGAACTAGCACTGAAGCGACTGCAGCCAGCTTGCAGTACTGCGTCCTAACCAGTTGCGCCACCAGGGAGGGCTTCTCTGTCCATTTTTAAACACTTTATCAATGGCCTCCTTAATTCATTTTTTAAAAAAGATTATTTATGCATAGAAGAACTGGGGAACAGACCAGAGGTAAAGGGGGTGAGAGGAGTCACCAGAGACAGAATAGGAAGCAAAACAGGCAGATTAAAGAGCAGCAGGCAGGTCAGGAGAGGTCTGCTGCACCATGTGGGTCAGCTCTCTGGCCGGGGATGGAACTCGTGCTGCAATGGCTGAGGATACATTAGTAGTGCTGTGCTTTAACCCCTTGCACCACCAGGAAGGGCCCAGCCTATTTAATTCAGAAGACATCCAGTGCAGTGCTTCTGCACCTGTGAGAGTAGCAGAACCAGTTGTCCAGTTCCAATTCAGTTCTCTTAGGAAACTGTTAAGTCAAAAATTTAGCAGCAGTTGTTACCCATTGCTTCAGAGTAAGTGACCCATAATTTGGTGGCTCAAAACAACAACTTCTGAATCAGGAGCCCCTTTTCTTGCTGGTTGTCTCAGGCTCTCTCTCGAGTTCACACTTCTTGTTGTTATTGAACTGAGCTGTAAACCAGAAATGCAGTGGGTGAGAGGATTCAGCAGAAACAGTGGGGAGCAGAACAGGCAGATCTACTGAAATACACTACTGAGGGGAGCAGGAGGTGAGACAGGAGAGGCCTGCTGTGCCATGGGGGTCAGCTGCTTGGTCAAGGATGGAACTCAGGCCACAGCTGTGATAGTGCTGAGACTTAACTGCTAGGCCACCAGGGAGGCCCTTAAGTTGCACTTTGGCCCAGCCAGGCTGGAGGCTCTCCTTCCAGGATGGGGCTCACAGGGCTGTGGGAGGAGCCCTGGATTCCTCACTACTTGGGCCTCTCCACTTCCCTCAGGGCAAGCAACCTGAGAGGCATATGTCACAATGTCCTTTATAACCTTCAGAAGTGACATACCACCAATTCCGCCATATCCTGTTGTTCCCATAGGTAACCCCAACACAAGACAGTATTAGGAGGGGACTATACAAGATGTGAATACAGAGTTGTGGGATTCCTGAGGAGGACAGTTCACTACAAAGGGAGAAGACAGAGGTGATTATTTTCTGTAGAATATAATTAATGGTGTGTGTGTGTGTGTGTGAGGTTCTTTGCACCCATTCATATTTCTAGGCTTTTCCACATTTTGACACTGGTCCCTGGTATTCTAGTTTTGTTCTTTATAATTTAAAAAACATTTTTAGAGCTGAGTGTATTTTATACATACAAGTTTCAGATTTGGTTTTGGTGAATTTTGCTAATATGTTCCTCTTCCAGTGAGGGCTGCAGTTAAATGCCACTGAACTGTAAGCTTAAACATGGCTAAATTGGCAAATATTGCATTACACATGTGTATTTTCCCACAATGAAATAAAGTCCACAAAATTTGAAAGGAAAATATAAACCATGAGAGTCTTCAGTATGTGTGAACCAAGACATGTTTAAGAGATTGAGACATAAAAGAGATTAATAGAAAAAAATTTCCAAACTAGGTTTTTAAAGTGATACTACAGAGCAGAACATCAAACAATCCAGTTAAAGGCTATTTTTTCAGTACTTTTGTCTACATACTCATCTCTCCATTACTGGTTTTAAAAATATTATCAAATGGTGGGGGGGGGGATGTGCACAGGACTATGGTGACGGCACAAGGGTGATTTGGTGGTGGGAAGCCCATGGGGATTACAACTAAAATGGAAAAAGGAACAAAATAAGGTAAAAAAAAAAAACATTATTAAAAAAATATATTATCAATATTTCCTTTTCCTGAGACTCCTATGAATTTACAAGTATAGTCCTAGATTCAGTAAAATTCCTTAGAACAGAAAGGCTGTGGTTTTGTTTGGTTCCCATGCCAAGAAGGAAATTTCCAACGAGACTGTTTACAAATGCTCTTCCTACTTACCCTGACACATTCCTGGTCTGTTTTAAAAAGAGGGCAGGTAGCAGGTCTCCCGTGGCCTGCGACTCTGCAGGTGCTTCTCTTCACCAACTCTCTCCCTTAGAGGGCCGCCCGCCTGTGACCATGCAGCCCTTTTACCAAACCTGTCCCTTTCAGGAGCAGCTCTTTCTGCCTGAGCCTGTGTAAGCATCTTTTACTTTCCTTCCCTTTTTCCCTTTTTATAACAAACCTGCCCTTTTGAATATTAAAAAAGAAAAAAAGAGGGGGACTAGCAATAGGACACTTGAATAAAATTTAATCTGTACAATCACTCAATAAACTAATTATCCATTCAATAAACATAGTTAATACTTCTTTCTCTTCTGTGGAATACTTTCCTCTATGACCAGATCCCCTTTCATCATTTTAGATTCAGCAGTGTTGTCCCACAGGAATAAATGTTGTAGTGACCACGTCAAAAGTATCAAACAGGTGAAAGTAATTTTACTATCATTTTTATATAGCACAAACACATTTATTAACTAACCAGATGACCTTAATTAAACCAACACTTTGAAATAGTGGCATGTAAAATTTGTGTATCTGTAAAAGTAGAACTAGCAATTAAAAACAAAAACAACAAAAAAATGCAGGTCCTCCCCTGGTGGCCCAGTCGTTAAGGCACAACACTGCAAGCGAGTCACAGCTGCTTCAATGTGAGTTCAATCCCCAGACCCAGAGGTGATCCACAAGGCCAGCCAGACCTCTCCTGTCTCGCCCACTGCTCCACTCAGCAGTGTGCTTTGCCAATCTGCCTGTTTTGCTCCCTAGTCTATCTCTGGTGAATCCTCTCACCACCCCTGGACCTCTGACCTGTACCCCATAAATAAATAAATCTTTAAAAAAATATTTATTCAGGTGGCATTATTCATGACTCATTCCACCACTCATTTCCATCTTCCAGTTTTCATTACTATGTTTTCCTTCCCATCCCATTCCTGATGCTAAACTATTATGCCCTTAGTAAAGCTAATGACACTGAATTTTTCTGCCATCAGCTCTAGTTTCTTCAAGCTTTTCTCAGGTTACATATTGTCAAAATGATTTCAGATTTTATGGTGTTTTGCCACCAGAAGTAATGACACAATCTGACTTGGCTGAGCACCCATTTTTTTTTCTGTCATTCCCATCCTACTTCTTTCATGTATTTGTCAGTCTTTGCTCTCCACCAAGTACCATCTTCCAACCAGCTGCTGAATGGTGAGGATGGAGCGCTTGAGAGGGTGTGAAGAGAGAAGAGTCTGGAATGGCAAACTGGTGTGTCGACTACATTTTACTTGAAACATTCCCAAAATATTATGAATACAAAAATAGAGGCAATTTACTTTTTTATTGCAAAGCTTTATATTTCTAATATTTATTTTACACTTCCATTGCTTTGGGTTTTACAAGTCACAAACCCTGAGGCTCAATATCTTAATCTTCAAAATAGGAATTCTAGTGGGTCCTCCCTGGTGGTGCAACGGGTTAAAGCACAGCACTACGAAGCTCTCATAGCCACTGCAGCAAGAGTTCAATCTCCGGCCAGGGAGCTGACCCACATGCCGCAGCAAAACTCTCCTGACCCACCTGCTGCTCCCTTCAGCAATGTATTTCAGTACATCTGCCTGTCTGCCCCTCAGTCTGTCTCTGGTGAATCCTCTCACTCTCTCACCTACCCCCCCCACCCCCCACCTCTGGCCTGTACCCAATTCTGTATGCATAAATAAATAAAATTAAAAAAAAAAAAGGAATGTTAGCATTATTTTTTCCAGGCTGATATGGGACTCAAATAATATATACAAATTATTTGTAGCATGTAGCAGTGCATATCCAGAAGTAGATGATCACAAATAAGTTTCTCCTTTTTTCATTAATCTTCACAACTACTTACAGCAAAAACAAACAAACAAACAAACAAAAAAAAAAAACACTGTCTTAGTTACAAATGAGAAAACTAAAGTGCAAAAGTTATGGGCAGCCCTGCCCAATCCCAACACAACTAGTCCAGTGCATGCAGTTAGTTATGTATATCAGTGAACTATAGCTTCTGGGGATGAAGCAATCAACAAGGAACAAAGTTGCTCCTCTCATAGAATTTATGTTTTAGTAGGAAGAAAATAAATAATGAGTATGTCCTGCAGCAGCATGAAGCAAAAAATCCACCAAGTGATGGGATGGAAACTGAATTGGGGCATCAGTGTGTGGCATTTTATGTAGCAAGCAGGAGAACCTGTGAAGTCCTATTTGAAGAGATCTGGAGGAAGTAAGTTGTTGATATCTGGTAGATCATTGACAGTATGATCAGGATGATCTAAATAACAAGAAGGCCAGCCGTGCTGGAGAAGGGTAAAGGAAAAAAAAAAAAAGACTTCTGAATAGCAGGATTGGGGTAAAAATGCTGCAGTGACCTGCAGTCCTGTTCTTAACCTACTGCTATCCTGCTCTCAGAAAACCACAGGAATTTTTTTTTGTGATGTAGGACCTTTTTTTCTAGAACTCTTCTCTTGTTCGCCATACAATCAATATTATATTATAAATGCTCCAAAAATAAAATGTAGGGCCTCCCTGGTGGTGCAGGGGTTAAAGTCTCACTGCTAACAGGCAGTTTCCAGCCACTGCAGCCCAAGTTAGATTTCCTCCAGGGACTTACTAACCCACATGGCCCAGCAAACCTCTAGTCTCACTGCTATTCCTCTCAGCAGTGTTTCAGTCAGTCTGCCTGTTCTGCTCTCCACTGTCTTTGGTGAATCCTCTTACCCCAACCCCCGCACCTCTGGCCTGTGCCCCATAAATAAACTTAAATAATAATAATGATAATAAAATGTAAAATTTGAAACTGGCAGCGTTCCTCCAACCAGGCTGCCATAGGACATCACAGCAAAGGTGCTTTCCTTCTGGGCCTGTGGAACTTCAGTCTTGCCCTCAGCCAACAGACACTGTGTGCACCTACTTGAGGGCCATGCCCTGAGAAGGACCCTCCACACCTGAGCTTGCTATAGGCAGCCCTTCCCATATGCTGCCACAACTTGTTGCTGGGGGAATTAAGTGCATCCTGTGTGGCTACACTAAGAGAGGACTCTGGGAAGCTTGTATTTGATTTCTTTCTGGACTTTGTCCTGTGCACTTTGTTTCCTTTGCCCATTCTGCTTTACCTCCTTATACTGTAATAAATCTTAGTCACAAGTACGATTGGATCCTCAGCCCTGAGTCTTTGTGTGGAAGTTTTCACTTGGTGACAAAATTTTAGTTCTCACCAAACAAAACACACCTAAAAAGAGCTATAAATGAAGGCTTCAGGATTTCAGAATTTAACAAAGTCCAAAATAGAACAGTCTTAGTTTTATGCTTCATTTTCATTTTTTAAAAATTTTTATTTATGCATACAAGAACTGGGGTGTAGGCCAGAGGGTGGGATGGCATAGGGGTTGAGAGAATTCACCAAAGACAGAGTGGGGAGCAGAACAGGCAAGCTTACTGAAATATACTGCAAGCTGAGGAGGAGGGGAGCAGAGGGTGAGACAGAAGAGATCTGCTGCCATGTGGGTCTGGTGATAGCTTTTTAGCACTGAGACTTTAACCACTGCACCACTAGGCAAGCCCCTTCATTTTTTAATTTCATGTCAAATTTACCTTAAAAAACTATACATTTTAAACATCAGAAGAAAAAAATTTAATCATGGATTTAACATTTTTAACTGAAGTTTTCAAAAGCATGTCTCTCGAATGTGTTTGTAACAACATGGTATAAATTATATTTCACATAGCTGAAATTATTTCAACATACATGTACCACTGCATATGCTCCTTCAATATAAATTGAAATAAGCTTAAGATACAAGAGGCATATGGAGGGATTACGAAATACTGAGAAAGAATTTCTTTTTTAAAATACCGATTTCACAAGTCCATGTTGCAAACTGGTTACACAGCTTCCACTTCTGTTCACTGTTCCTGGTTCCCTTTATGAGGTTAAACTGGAATCAGTAGAGCTTTCCAATAAACATAGCGCTATCCACTTGCTGTCTTGACCAGACCCTGTGTCACTCTACTCCAACAGCCATCCACTTCAGTGGTATGGGACTTGAATATTTCAATATACCTGTGACCATAGTTTCTATGTCCAGGCCACTTAATACAATCTTCTGATTATATTTCAACATGAAATATATACCTGATTCCCCATCTTCAATTTTGCAATCAGAGGGGAAATTCTGCACATCTCGGCAGAGGACCAGGGCAGATTGGGCCACCAATCCTCTACTATTTACAGCCCAGCAGCTGGGAAGGTATCAAACTAACTTGGGGACAATCTTTTGTGGCTGAAAACAAAACAAAAAATAAACTACATAATTTTGGACTTAATATATACAACAAGAATATGTAATAAACATAATTTACTCCATTTTATAGATGAGAAAGGTAAGGTGGACTAAAATTACAAGAGACTTAAGATTAATAAATTTCAGAGCTGAGATATAATCCCAACTTCAATTCTAAATACTGTGCAGACATCTCCAACCTACTTATTCCACCATCTAATAATAGTGAGTGTGCACAACTAAAACAAATCAAAATGACACTCAGAGTACACACGCCAGTAAGGTTTCCAGCCCAAAAAACCATGAAAATGACTGCACTTCAAAAAATAGAAATGTGTATCACTGCTGGAAAATGAAAAAAGGGTATCCTTTTGGAAATGAAGACATGGAACTTTGAGGAACTTAAGGAAGATGGAAACCTGACAATGTTGGAGACATTAGAAAAGATTCCTAAGGATAAACTAAGTTCTAGGGCTCTCTACTGGTGTCCAAAGGATGCAGCTGTGAGTTCCCTTCTAGACTGGCTAAGAGAGCAGGAAAGTGAAGCAATAAAGTGTCCTCTGTGTCTGGCAGCAGTCAAAGTACATTAGGAATTCCCCATAATTAAAGTCTCCTGGCACTTACACCCCATACCATAGCCCATCCTGTTACAACAAAGGTATAGGTGAACAAACTACTTAGAGTCACTGGGATTCTCACACAACACCTGAGAAAAATCGAGCACCCCCAAAAGCATCATCCAACTGAAAGGGTAAAAGCTAACATTGAAAAAAGCTAAACGAACACAGCAGACTAGAGATTTTCAAAGATAAATATACTCAAATTAACATGAGACATTAAGATATCATTAAGAAAAGAGATACCCTTTATGGGAAATAACAATTAGCAGTCTCAGATATTAAAAATGCTGTCTAAAATGCCCTAATATTAAGGAAGTGGCAAAATAGAGAAAAAATTGCAGAGTGAAAGACTAAGCTGGAAGATTAGTCAGTATTCTCAGAACAGTATAGTAGTTGTTTTTGCTTTTTAAGATTTATTTGTTCATACAGAACTGGGGTACAGGCCAGAGGCTCAGGGGCAGCGAGAGGCTTCACCAGAGACAGAGTGGGGAGCAGAGCAGGCAGATCTACGAAGTAAACTGCTGAGGGGAGCTGTGGGTGGGTCAGGAGAGTTCTGCTCGCCATGTGGATCTCCTCCAGGGCCGGCGGGAATCGAACTCATGCAGAAGTGGCTTTAGTTTCTCAGTGCTGTGCTTTAACCCACTGTGCTACCAGGGAGGGCCAGGAGTAGTTATTTTTAAGTGACCAGGTTGTAATTTCTAATAGCCAATATTGAATCTTCTAGAAGAGGAGAAAAAATAAATTTGGGACAATACTCCAAGAGCAGTAAAATAATTTTTCCAGTCTGGGGCCACTCTAGTGGCGCAATGGGTTAGGGCACAGTACTGCAAGACAGCTGCAGACTCTTCAGTCGGTTTGATCTACAGGCCCATAGGAGACCAACATGGCACAGCAGACATCTCTTGGGCCACCAGCTGCCCCCCTTAGCAGTGTATTTCAGTAGATCTACCTGTTCTGCTCTCCTCTCTGGTGAATCTTCTCACCCACCACACTTCTGGCTTGTACCCCAGTTTTGTAAGCATAAATAAATCTTAAAAAAAAAAAAAAAAGAAAGAAAGAAACGAGGGCAAAATAAGATTCAAAAGTATGACTAGAGAAAAAAAAAGTCTGACTACACACATACAGCAGTAAAATGTGACCAGGAAAAAAAAAGTGACCTGGGCAAAGGGATTAATGAGCAAATATTTGAGACCAAAGTGTACAACTTTACTGAAGCGGATGAAGGAAAAGCACAGAGACGCAGCTACCGAGGAAAAACTAAAACTTGTTTCAAAGATTTGAAAATATTTCCCCAGGGATCAGGAAGTGGGAGATGAAATGTTTTTGAATATTAAATTTTATGAGTTTTTATGTAAATGCAATACTTTAGAAAATAAATCAAATTAAAGCAAAAAGAGCCTCTTTCCCAGTCTCAGTACCCTTGGAGATCTCTGCAGGAGGGTACGCGTGTTTCACACTTCCATACCTGGGATGCTCACTGTCCAGAATTCCCACAACTAACCAGGACCCCTTCGGATTCTTTTTGTCCTGATCCTCCCCATACCGCCCCCAACCCCCACCCCCACGCCGCCCGGGTGATGCGTTCCCTGGAGCCAAGCGGTTCTGGGGTATCCACCTGATTCCCCCCTATGCCAGATAAACCTAACCCGCGGTCCCTAGACCCCAGAGGACCCAATCCACGGTCGACCCAGTGTGTGGTTCGGTGTCGCCGTTGCCGGTCGTCCTGCTCCTCGCCACGGTCTCCGAGTCTCTCGGTTCACATGGGCATCTCGGCTGTTTCTCCGAGTACCTGGAGGGTGGAACGCCAGGGATGAGACAGCAGCAGCCGCCGCAGCCGAGGCGTGTAGCCCGTCACCATGGCAGCGCTCTTGGGCGTGGCTTCCGAGACCACAACCCCCGCCCACAGGCGCACGCGGCGCTCCTGCCGCCCTTGTGCTCATGGCGCACTCGCCTTCGCAGCAGCCCCTGGACCAAGTTTCCAGACCCCCCACCCCAACCCAATTTCCGCAGCCGGCGTAATCCCGGGTCCACGTGCTCGCTAAACCTCACCTTCTTTTCAGAGAAGACGCGAGCAGTTCTTTTGCTCGCTGGGCCGAAATGGCGCCCAAGCCGCGCGGGGGCGGGGGTGGGGGCGGGGCTCCGCGGCGACCGGCCGGAAGTGGGGCCGCGGCGGAGCCATTGTGACGTGCCGGGAGCGCGGTGAGGGCGGGCGGGGAGTGGAGCCCGCGGTGCCACCCGCACTTGCTTTTCTCAGGGGAGGGCAGTGTCCTCCGAGCACCCCTGAGCTCCTGGAAGTTAGTCGGAGAGAGCGTCCCTAACAGGGGACCCAAGGGACTCCTGCATTGAAGACCAGAGTGAAAACCGGAGACTCATTTCCTGTGGGGGATAAAAGGAACCCTGAACGCTGGAGATGGATAAAGGCGGCTCGAGAGCAGCCAGGGCAGCGGGTGTAGGCAATGCTCCCCGCTCTCGGGGCGCTACTAATCTTTCTGTCAAATACCCTAACCTTGATCAGGGTTCCAGGGGACAAGTTTTGGCTTTAGATCTGTCCTTGAGGCGATGTGCTGGGACAATGCATGTCCAGTGATTTTATTGCGCCAGTTAAATATCATTTGAGTTCTGCGCTATCCAGACTATGTTTTATTTCTAATGAAGGCCTTGGTGAGGAGTTTCCTTAAGTACGTGGATGCATGAGGAATTGGCAGCATCAGGGACAAGAGTTGTTACATTTTTGGGGTAAAAAGCCCTTTTACGTTCCATAGAAGTATCATGACTAAGAAAATCACCCCTGAGAGTCACACTTGGTAGCAGGTTAGGGTGCCCTGATGAACATACTGTATTAGACTATTGCTATTCTAGAATGGCACATGATGGAAGGAAAAAAGAAAAAGACTATATAATAATTGTGCTGAGTAGATTAAAATATACACTGTGCAATCATAAAAATCCCTCTCTAGCTAACATGATTGCGGTTTCTCCAATGACAGCTCCAGCACTGCTCCATTTCTCTTGTTTTCTAGGTAAAGAGATGACCACTGAATTGCTTTCTGACAAAACCCAAACCAGAACAAGTTCACTTCTTTAGACCCTCCCTCAAATCACAAGCCTAAGTACCATAAATCCCCCCCTTTTTTTTTAAGCACAGCAGTTGGTCCTTTTTGTGGTTTCCGACACAGCAGCAACTTAATTTTTCCTATTTGACCATAACCATGTCCTTGGTAGAATTTGGTGGACAGCAATAGTATGAACAAACTATGTTTATATAGGAATTATGCATAACCTTGTACATAAAGAATAAAAACATTTGAGCCTATACTCATGAGATTATGAAACCATATGGTAAAATGGGGTGAGATTTGAATGGATAAAAAAGCTGCTTGCTAAATACAAAATGGAGTTCTAGATCCGAGAATAGCTGGAAGGTATTAATGGAAAAACTGGTAAAAATCAGATTAATGTCTAGTTTGATTTCCTTTTTTATTAAATATGGCAGCTTCGTTATTAAATACTATGTAAAGTGATTGTACCTTTCTTATTTAACCTCTCCACCAAGCCACCCATACCCATACCTCATCTGCCTCCCTTGCCTGTCCATTTCCCCTATTCTCTCTGATAACCATTACCTGCTATTTTCCAAATTAAAATTTTTATTTCTTATTAGTGTGTATTTTTATTTGGTATTTATATTCTGCAGATAGTGAGACCACCCAAAATCTTTCACTTTTTGACTGATTTTCCTCAACATAGTCACCTCAAGTTCCATCTAGTTCATCCCAAATACTACTGTTTATCATTCTTCACAGCTATGTGATATTCCATTGAATATGTGCTCCAACAGTTTCATTATCCACCTGTTGAAGGACACTTGGGTTGGTCCCATTAGGCAATTGTTTACTGTGCTGCTGTGTACATAGGTATAGATCTTTTCCTATTGGAGTTTTGTGTGTGTGTTGCTTGGATAAATACCCATTAGTGGTATTGCTGGGTCAAATGGGATTTCTATTTTTATTTTCTTGAGAAATCTCTATACTGTTTTCCATGCTGAGAAATCTCCATAGTGGTACAGGGGCTGTATCAGTTTTCATTCCCACCAATAGTGGATGAGAGTTCCTTTTTCACCACAATCGCACCAGCGTTTGTTAATTCCACTTTTTTTTCAAGATTTATTTTATTTATGCATCCAATATTTGGGGCATAGGCAGAGTTTGGGGGGGAGGGGAGAAAGGATTCACCAAAGACAGAGTTGGGAGCCAAATAGCCAGATTGACTGATAGGAGAGGTCTGCTGTGCCATGTAGGTTAGCTTTTTGGCAGGGGATCCAGATCATGCTACCTCGGCTGCTGATAGCTTCTTTGGCTGCTGATAACTTCCTTGTGCTGAGGCTTAACCCCTTGTGCTACCAGGGAGGCCCAATTATGTTCTTTTTTATGAGGGACATTCTCACAGTGAGTGAGATGATACCTTAGTATGGTTTTGATTTGCTTTCTCCACTTGATTTTATCTAAGTGGAGAAGCGGTAACTTTCTGGATTTCCCTTATAGGTAAAGAATATCTTTTCATATGCCATAGACCATCTGAATGTCTTTAAAGATGTGCCTATTAAGATCCTTGCCCTTTTTTTTTTTTTAACCATTTTAAAAGGACAGGTTTATTAGGAAAAGGAGAAAGAAAAAGGCACCTGCGTAGTGACAAATGAGCAGTAGAGCTACCCTTTGCTTGTTTCTTAATTGGGTCATTTCTTTGTTGTAGGATTGTTAGTAGTATTTAGTAAATTCCTTATTAATATTAATTCTCCAAATAAGAGAGTACCTAGTTATATAAAGCAACTATTAACAGACATACAACAGTACATCAACAAAATGACCATTGTCAGAGATTAACAACACTGATACAAAGGGATAGATAATCCTAACAGAAAATTAACAAAGAAATAAAGATCAAAAGTGAAGTATTAGATCATATGGATCTAATAGACATTTACAGAGTTTTCCATCCTAAAAGCAATGAATGTACCTTGTTTTCCAGTGCACATGGAATCTTTTCAAAAATAGCTCTAGGATCTATTTTAGGATATAAAATAAGCCTCAGAAAATATATAAAAGTAGAAATTGTATCAAGCATCTTCCCAGAACAAAATACTAGAAATTAAACACAAAAGGAATCCTGGAATAAACCAAAATATGTGCAGGATAAAGAGATCATCTGCACAAATTGATAGCAATACAAGAGCCACATAAACAAAGCAAGAAAGATCTCAATTTAACTTTTTTTTTTAAGATTTATTTATTTATGCACACAAGTACTGGGATACCTGCCAGAGGTGCGGGGGTTGAGAGGATTCACCAGAGACAGGGGGGAGCAGAACCAGCGGATCTACTGGAACACACTGCTGAGGGGAGCAGCAGGTGTGTCAGGAGAGGTCTGCTGTGCCATGTGGGTCAGCTCCCTGGCTGGGATGGAACTCATCCTGCAGTGGCTGCAGATAGCTTCACTGTGCTGTGCTTTAACCCGTTGTACCACCAGGGAGGGCCCCTCAATCTAACAATTTAACTTTGCAGTTGAAAAGAGAGCAGCAAAATCACCCTAATAAAAGGCAAGAAATAATAAAAATTAGAGTACAAATAAATAGAAAACAAAAGTCCAACTATCAGAGAAGGCAAGACTTGGTTCTTTGAAAAAAATAAACAAAATTGACAAGCCTTTACCTATGTCTACCAAGACAGAAAATTCAAATTAATAGAATCCAAAATGCAAAAGATGAAGTTACAACAGATACTGCGAAAATATACAGTATCATAAGAACCTATTACAAAAGTCTCTACACAAACTGGACAACATAGAAGAAATGGACAAATTCTTGACTCATGTAAACTCCCAACATTGATCCAGGCTGAGATAAACAGCTTAAAACAGTCCACTCACAAGTATTGAAATTGAAAGAGTAACAAAGAACCTCTCTAAGAGCAAAAGCAGGACCAAATGGTAAGTTCTACCAAACCTATAAAATCTAATACCTAACCTACTCACAGTCTTCAGTTATGATTAAAAAACCTTTACAAAAAATGAGAATTAATGGAAGCTATCCAAGTCTCACAAAAGCTGTGTATGACAAACTCACAACCAATGTTGTACTTCATGGTGAAAAGGCTCAAAGTTATTCAAGAGAGTCCTGGAAATCTTAGCTGAAGCAGTTAGGCCAGCAAAAGATATAAAAGGGATGCAACGTGGAAAAGAAGTGACACTACACTATTTGCAGATGACATGACAACATAGAGAACCCAAAAGATTCTTAAATTTTTTTCTAGAAATAAGGTGACAAGAGACAAAATTGGTACAAAAAAAAAAATCAGTGGTATGTCCATATGTATGAGAAATGTATGAGAAAAAAGAAATAGGTATTTAGTTCCACTAACAAAATGCCAAAAACAATGAAATGCCTGGGAATGAACTTAACGAAGAAGGTGAAAGTCCTGTTCAATGACAACCATAAAACTCTGTTAAAGCAGGGCCCTCCCTGCTGGCATAAGGGGTTGAAGCGCAGCACTGAAAAACTATCAGCAGCCACCTCCTCATGCCAATCCCGGGGCCAGCGAGGTGACCCACATGGCATGGCAGACCTCTCCTGACCTGCCTGCTGCTGGCAGCAGTGTATTTCAGTCCATCTGCCTATTCTGCTCCCCCCTCTTTCTCTGGTGAATCCTCTCACCATCCCTGTACATATGGCCTGTACCCCAGTTCTGGATGCATGAATAAATAAATAAATAAATAAACTGCTAAATAAAAACACAAAGAAATGAAAAATATACTGTTCAGGAAGGGAAGAAAATAGGGACTATGGTGATGGTTCAAGGGTGAACTGATGGTGGGAATTCTACAAGAAAGGAACTATACCTTGAGAGGAGGAAAGTATACATAGTACAAAAATGAACAATGATTATATATAT
>NW_004567112.1:55498665-55499677 GCF_000260355.1 Condylura cristata
TGAAATTTTCTTCCACAATCTGGTAGCTTTCAATATGTGGTCAGAGTGGAAGCTATCTCTATGCATTAGAAATATCTGAGCCACATATGTAATTGGAATTTTTTTTCTAGCTGCCGCATTTACAAAAAGGTAGGTAAGGTTAATTTTAATACTTGTGTTTGAAATAAAGATATCCTGCACTCATGAATAGGAAGAACTAACATGAAAATGGCCATATTAACCAAAGCAATTTACAAATTTAATGCAATATTTATTAAAATACAACTGATATTTTTAAAGAAATAGAAATTATCAAATTTATATGTAACACAAAAATCCTTAAACAGCCAAAACAATCTTTTTTTTAATAATTCTTTAAATTTATTCATTCAGAACTTGGGTACAGGCCAGAGTTTCAGGGGGTGGTGAAACTTCACCAGAGACAGCAGGGAGCAGAACAGGCAGATTGAGAAGCACACTGCTGAGGGGGTGCGTCAGGAGAGGTTTGCTGCCGCCGCCATGTGGGTCACCTCCGGGGCGGGGATCAAACTAGTGCTGAAGTGGCTTTAACTTCTTAGTGCTGTGCTTCAACCCGCTGCGCCATCAGGGAGGGCTCAGCCAAAACAATCTTTAAGAAAAAAGAAAATAGAGGTGTCACACTTCTGACTTCAAATAATTTTACACAACAACAGTAATCAAAACAATATGGTTCTGGAATGAAAACAGAAACTCAGGCCAATGGAACAAAATTGAAAGCCCAGAAATAAATCCATATAAACATGACCAGCTGATTTTCAACAAAGTAGAGGTCAAGTGTGGATCTCCCTGGCAGCACAAGGGGTTGGGGCACATCACTGGGAGGTTATCTGCGGCCATTGTAGCATAAGTTTGATCCCTGGCCATGGAGGTGACCTACATGGCACAGTGGACCACTCCTGTCTCTGCGGCTGCTCCCCTCAGCAGTGTGTTTTAGTAGATCTGCTTGTGCTGCTCCCTGCTATCTAATAGACATTTACAGAGTTTTCCATCCTAA
>NW_004567112.1:55499820-55547689 GCF_000260355.1 Condylura cristata
AACAGGAGGATCTACTGAGAGGAGCAGCAGAGGAGACAGGAGAGATTTGCTGAGCCACGTGGATTAGCTCCCTGGCCTAGGATTGAACTCAGGCCACAGGGATGATGGCACTGAGTCTTACCCCTAGGTTAATATGGAGGCACCCATAAACTCTTCCAGCCTTCTTACGTAGTCATCACCCACTATGTTACCACAACACAAAAGTAAAGCCAGGATTCTTGACTGCCTTCAGAGTGGAAATAAGTCAAACTCTAAGTGTGTAAGAAAAACATACAGAACTGTGTGGAGACAGCACTGTCCAATCAAGGGAGATGGGGTGGGGTGGGAAGTGTCTTTTTGGTTTTGACTCTGCAAATGCAATAAATTCTCCCGAATTTTCCCGGGCATGGAGTTGGCACACAGTCCCCAGCCATAATCACAGGCACAGGAGTTAACCATCACTGTAATGGAAGTTATCAGCCTTTTTTAATTTATTTTAAAATTTATTTGTTTATGCATGCAGCCCAGAGGTGCAGGGACAGTGAGAGGATTCACCAGAGACAGAGTGGGGAGCAGAGCAGGCAGATCGGTGAAGTGGGCTGCTGAGGGGCACAGCGGGTGAGACATGCAAGGTCTGCTGTGCCAAGTGGGTCAGCTCCTGGGTAGGAGATTGAAGTCACACTGAAGTGCTGAGGCTACCTTTGCAGTGATGTGCTTTAACTCGATGTGCCACCAGGGAAGATTTTAAAAAGAAAGATAGATATAGATATCAATATTATAGGCAAATGTAAGGATGATGAGAGTTTATTTAACTCACAACTAAACTCAGGGTGAAATTTTCTTCCACAATCTGGTAGCTTTCAATATGTGGTCAGAGTGGAAGCTATCTCTATGCATTAGAAATATCTGAGCCACATATGTAATTGAAATTTTTTTTCTAGCTGCCGCATTTACAAAAAAGTAGGTAAGGTTAATTTTAATACTTGTGTTTGAATCAATACACCCCAAAAATCCTGTATTCAAAAGATTACATTATAATGAGATATTTTATATTCTTTTTTCCTTATTACATCTTTGAAAATTGGTGTATGTCTTCCAATTATACATCTCAATACAGACTACATTTTTATCAAGAAAGTTTTGAATTTCATAAAATTTACACTTGAAAACATAGGTTCACATATCCATATTGTCCTAAACATTCTTAAAAGTTTTCCAAAAGCAGAATCAGATTTTAAATAAGGCAACATGTGGTGATATCGGAGCTCTTATGTTTTACTGGGGGAATGCAAAATGGTGCAGCTAAGCCAGGAAACAGTATGACAATTTCTTTCAAAATTAAAATGCATTCCCATATAATTCAGCAATTCCAATACCTACAAGAATTGGAAGTAAGGTCTCAAAGAGATATTTATATACTGAGATTCACAGTGTTATTTACAGTAGCCAAAAGAAGAAAGTAGTCCTAATGTCTATTTATAGATGAATGAATAAACAAAATGTGGCATAAGTGAATTATCAGTTTCAAAATTAAAAAGGAAGGAACTTGTGAGACATGCTACAACATGGATGAAACTTGTCTGCATTGTGCTTTGTGCAATAAGCCAGTCAAAAAGACGAGTACTGCGTGATTCCGTTTACATGAGGAGCAGAAGTACACAGAATCAGAGAAACAGAAAGTAGAATAATGATGTTGTGGAGGGTGGGGGAAGGGGAGGTGAAAAGGGGAATGTGAATATAGAATTTTAGGTTTTCAATAGGAAAAGAGTTATGGAGATTGGTAATACAACACAGTGAATGTAAAACACTACTGAACTAAGACATTATTAAGATGGCAAATTTTATGTTGTGTATTTTATGACAATTAAAATAAAAGGGCAGGTCCTCCTCACTAACCACATTTCCAGTGATCAACAGCCCTCGGTGTGTAAAAGGCCGGTATCACACGGTGCAGCTTTAGACAAAGAGAAAGGAGGAACTGAGATGATGCAGACTTCAACTGCCACTCTGGAAAATGTTGCCCCTGGCTCCAGTTTTTCTTTCCTCTGCCTGCAGGGTTAGAACTTGTTGCCTAAATCTTTCTTATGGTAACTACTCGTACTAATTACTTCAGAATAAACTTCAGTTTCCCTAAGGGTATTTCCCTTGTACATGGAAGGTTCTGATATATTTCTCAGAAGGGAGGCATGGGAGACTTTTTCTTTAACTAGTTAATCCTTGGAATTTTATGCCAAATGGATTCTTTACACTGAAATCCCTATGATCTATTATCTAGGACTTGAACGTCGATTTTACAAAGTTGTCTAATTTGTGAGTAGCACAGAGATTTGCAATTTCTAGGAATAGAAGAGAGGAAGAATAGTAGACACCATAGGTGTTTGCTTTTAACTCCAGTTGGCTTTTATTTACAGTTTTTAGCACAATTTAGGGTTCCTAATAGGTGCTCAATATATGCTTTTCACTGGAGTTATATCATTTTTATTTTTTAATTTTTGGAATTGCATCATTTTGATAGCAAACTTTTTATTTTATTACCATGTGGCTTAATAAGATTTTTTATTCCCAAAGCATTTTTAGATACATGGCTTCTGAGAATGTTGACATCCTGATAAGCAAAATGTATGACTTAATAGACTATATTATAGAATGCATTTTCAGACAAGATCCCTCAAGTTGGTGGCATGTTTTTTAAACACAGAGGACAGAACAGTTTAATTCTCCTTATCTTCTATACCATTAAGCACAAGTCTCAATAAATATTTGCTGATTGCTAGATATACTTTTCCTGTAGGTGTTGAGTCATGTTATAGATGAAATTATCCAATTTCATTTTTAGAGTTAAATGTCTTTATTGCTCAAGAGTACTCTAGGGCAAGAGCCAAGCTTAGCTTAGTGACTGCTATATCCAGAGCAGCTGGCATGGTGCCTCCCTGGAGGAAGGACTCAAGTAGCATTGAATTAATAAATAAATGAATAGTAAATACTTAAACTGCTTTTTTTTGAAGTGCTGAATTTTTTAAATGTTGTAAATTTGTATTATTGTTTTAATATTTATTTTTAACTAAGGTAATATTAGCAACTTTAAGTGCTTTATTTTATTTTATTTTACTTTTACTTATGCATACAAGAACTAGGGTACAGGCCAAAGGTGTGGGGTGGGGGAAGTGAGAGGATTCACCAGAGACAGGGTGGGGAGCAGAACAGGCAGATGTACTGAAATACACTGCTCAGGGGAGCAACGGGCTGGTCAGGAGAGGTCTGCTGTGCCATGTGTGTCACCTCTCAGGCTGGAGATGGAACTCCTGCTGCAGTGGCTGCAGATAGCTTCATAGTCTGTACTTTAACTGGTTGTGCCACCACGGAGGGCTCACTTTTAGTGCTTTAAAATTGATAATTGCACTTATCCTTAGGAAGGAAGAGATTTTAACTGTTAAAAAAAATTGAGCAAAGGTGAGATTTTTAGGGCCCTCCCTGGTGGTGCAACAGTTAAAGCATAGCACTATGAAGCTCTCTGAAGCCACTGCAGCATGAGTTCCATCCCCACCCAGGTTGCTGAGCCACATGGCACAGCAGATCTCCCCTGAACCACTGACTGCTCTCCTCAGCAGTGCATTTCAGGGGACCTGCCTCTTTTGCTCCCTGCTCTATCTCTGGTGAAGTCTCTCACCCCACACCCTCTGCCCCACTTCTGGCTTGTACCCCAGTTCTTATATGCATAAATAAATAAATATTTTTTTAAAAAGTGAGGTTTTGAACACCCTCACAGATTTTATAAACAGAAAAAGCATGTCTATTTAAGGGGCACAATTGAGCAAACACACTCAGATCTGGAGGAGACGTGCGCAAACAGGAACTCCACCTGAAAACATCAGGTGTGGTCAAGATGAAGGAAGACCAACTTTATGACTCTCATCAGTGAACACCCAGATAGAATACTGAACCTATAAATAAATCTGTTGAAATCTGTAAATGCCATGAAAAACAATGTGGTATTTCCTGGAAATGGGAACTATAAATTCTTCATTTCTTTTGGGTGATTTGGGAAAAGTCACTTAACTTCCTGGGTTCATTGAGGAGACCTTGACTGTGACTTTGTTTTCTTCTGTCTTTGCCAATCTGATTTCTGGTAATATACAACAAGAAGGTACTACTGGCCTGGCCAGTAAATAGTTGCCCCTAACTCCAAAGCGCTTAGGCTCCATTCTAATGATCTTCCTCATAAATCAAATCTGTCCTTTGTTGCACATGTGTGCATGTGTGTGTTCCTGCTTGCTTTACACAGGAGTATGGGGCTATAAAAGTGACCATGAGACCCCCACAAAGTAAACAATTCTCAAAGGGAAAAATTGCTTGCTCTGTGACCTTTAGATTTTTTTTTTTGCCAAAACATTAGAAACACTTTTACACTCAATGCCAATTTCATTTCCAGCATTATCACCTTTTTTCATCCTGAAAACCTAAAATTCTTTTTTTTAAGATGTATTTACTTATGCATACAAGAACTGGGGTACAGGCCAGAGGTATGGAAGTGAGAGATTCACCAGAGGCAGAGTGGGGAGCAAAATAGGTAGATTGGCTGAAATACACTGCTGAGGGGAGCATCAGGCGGACAGGAGGGGTCTGCTGTACCATGTGGGTCAGTTCCCTGGTCGGGACCAAACTTGTGCTGTGTTTTAACTTGTGGTGCCATCAGGGAGGGCTCTAGATCTTTTTAGCTAATGAGATACACATTGCAAATTTTAATCACAGTACCAGGACATATCATCCTAGGAATGATTGTGTACTCTGGGCCACTTTTTAAAGACAAACAAAAGTTCTCTACTGCCACACAACAGGAAGGTGACAAATATGAAGTAAGGCGATATATCTTTCCTGAATGTGATTAAGCAGGGCAGTGAGAACTCAGACATGTCACTGAACACCATCAAGTACAACTAACCATTTTCAGTGGCCTTCTGTATCTGCCAAGGTTCAAAGAGCAAACAGAAACACCAGGAAACGTGGACCTCAGTCCTTGAATGATATCACTTTGTTATAATGCTGATTCCTGACAGGGGCTACTACCTGTGTAGTTTGCACTTCTCCCCATGTCTTGGTGGATTTTTCTCTGGGTATCCTCCTTCCACATCACAAAAATGTGCATGTGAGTGTCACTGTAGTTTCTTGATTGTCCCACACTGAGAGAAAGGGTGTAAGTGTATCCTGTGATGAAAGGGCGTCCCATTTAAAGGTGGGTTCCCACATTCATCCAGAGCTGCCTGGATAGACTGCCTCCTTCTAAGACACTGAACTGGAATAAATGCATTGGATAAAAAAGGAATGCAAACTATTGTTTTATATTAGAAATGTTTGGGCCTTTCTTTGTAAGTTTGGTGATGTTTCTGTGACTAGAAATAATCCACAGGAAATCTTGTTTATATCAATCAGCCTGTAATAAAATCATTTTTGTTATACACCTGGTCTCTATTTTTAAAAAATTATTTATTTTTTCAAGATTTATTTATTTATGCATACAAGAACTCTGGTACAGGCCAGAGGTGCGGGGGCCTGATAAGATTCACCAGAGAGAGAGCGAGGAGTAGAATAGGCAGGTCTACTGAAACACACTGCTGAGGGGAGCAGCGGGGCTAGACAGGAGAGGTCTGCCATGTCATGTGGGTCAGCTCCCTGCCCAGGGATTGAAGCTGCAGTGGCTGCCCATAGCTTCATAGTGCTGAGCTCTAACCCCTTATGCCACACCAGGAAGAGCCTACATCCACTCTCTTAAAGTGAAAGTTTCTAAGAAACTTTTGAACATGTGTGAATGGGGACTGACTTACAGACTTGACATTATGTCACTACAGGAGCTAGTTAAGTGAACTCAGTTGTGAAGGGGAAGATGGATGTGAAGTACAGTAAGGGAAAATGGATGTGGGTACAGTAGGACAAGTTGGAATTCACAAGTCAGAGAAATGAGCTGAAACTCACTTCATTTCTATACTCCTGTTGGGAGGCTGTGTGTGCGTGCAAGGGTGGGCAGGCAGTGGGGAGAAGATTGGTGCAAGGACACACACTTAGCCCAGGAGTCAGAGAAGTTAAAGGAGTGGGGGCATGGTGAGGCAACTCCAAGTTTCAGCCCATCAAGTAGAATGACACTTCTGCCCCCCAAAACTCGCTCAAGAATCTTTCTTAGCCCCCTCTCCAACCTGAAATACATAGGGAATTATAGATGATAGATGATACCCTTTAAGTTTAGGTGGGCTGAAGCAGCATGAAATTACTCCCCCTGGTTTCTTTGTGGCAGCCCATGTGGCCTGCCTTGTGGGTGCCCCAACAAGAGCAAGAGATTATAAGTCTTGGTTCCTGAAGAGAGTGTATGATGCAGAAAAGTTTGACTGCTTCTTCCTTGTACAGAAGAGGAGCAAGCCCTACTCTTTTTCCTCTTCTCTATCATTGTTACTGACATACCAAACAGCTTTAGTCATCTTTAAGAACCCTCCCCCTCCTATTTTCTTTTGTGACAGGTGAGAAACTTTAAAAATCAATGTTATTTAAAAAAAAATGGTTTTATTTTCCTATAGAAGGATTGGGGTGCAGGCTAGAGGGATGGGTGGCAATAGGATTCACTAGAAATAGAGTGGGGAGCAGAACAGGCGCATCTCCTGAAATACACTGCTGAGGGAAGATAAAGGGGAGACAGAAGAAGTCTGCTGAGCCATGTGAGTTAGCTTCCTGGCTGGGGCTGGAACTCAGGCCATAGTGATGATAGGAAGACTTAACCTCTAGGCCACCAGGGAGGCCCCAACATCAGTATTATTATAAAGCTAGGAGATTTTTTTTTTCCATAATGTGGTAAAAATGTTTAATGTTAAAAAGGCACATTACTGCTAACAAACCCCAGGTGATAAAAATATAAAACTTTAACAAATATATATTGTCAATGCTCAGAGAGGAGACCTGAGTCTACATAGCTTGGGCCCACACTTCTGTCACCTCTTGCCACCTGCAGGTTCAGAAACCCTTGGCCAACTCTGGCCTCATTCATCTGTCCTTAGTAAGCTCTGCTTTGAGGCAGGTGGGCCGTTTCCCTCTCTTAGAGGCTAGAAGTCAGCTGGCTCCTTCCTACCCATCCAACCATATGGTTTTGAAGTAGAAGCTATGAAGGGAAGGAATTACTTTTTGCCTTGAGTGTGACAGGACAGCTCAGATGCAGATCACGAGAAACCAGTTTTACTATTTTTTATATTCTCCCCTTGATTCCACCCCAGCCACCCCCAGCTTTCTGGTGCCACTGCATGCCACCCAGGGTCCCTCAAGAAATGCACTGGGTCTGTTCAAGGCAGAGGGCAAGCAGTTTTAATGTGATTTTTTTGTTTGTTTGTTTTTTGCTGTAAAGGGTTAAACAGGGCAAACAAGTTTAGGTTGACTATTTTGGATAATTTCAGTGGGCTCTAGCCGTGATCTCTGGTCCTGGGGAATTAAAATGGATTCTCCAAAAAAAAAAAAAAAAACAAAACCCAAAATGCGTTTTTCATTATTAGTCCTGGAACAAGCAAATTTGCTCCAATGCCTCCAGGAGTAGCCATTTCCACTTTCTGCTCAGCTGCTCAGAGTGAAAACCCTAAATTGCCCAGGGCCTTCGGAGTCACCGCCAGAGACCCTGAGCTTTCTCAGCCAACGGGATAATCCCAACTTTAAGGGTAACTTCAGTCAAACCGCTTATCCCTCTCAAAACATCACAAGTGCCTTTATCCGTCTCTGGTGTTCTTGGTTTCTTCGGCAGGAAGTGGATCTTATTTTTCTTCTCATTCTGGCCTTCAAGCCAGATGTCCTTCGCACTCACTGTGGGGGGAAGGGGGTCTTCGTCAGCTCCCAGGGCCTCCCAGGCGCCCAGCAAGTCCCCCGGGCGCCCGCCCCTCCCCCAGCAGCGGGCGAGCACACAGCTCCACTCCGCTCCCCCCGCCCAGCAGCCTCACTAGGCCAGCTTCCGCTCCCGCCCTCCCCGCGAGCCGCCGGCCAATCCGCAGCTCCGCTCAGGGTGCGACACAATGGCGCCTCAGAGGCCCCGCCCCCGGACGGTCGCCGCGGAGGCCCCGCCCCACCACGGTCTTTGCGTCCTTCCGGCTTCGTCGTGGAAGAAGAACTGCGCGGCGTCTTCCTAGAAAAGAAGGTGGGGTTCGGCTCAGGGACAGGCCCGCGTTTACGCCGGCGGTGGGAAGTGTGGGGGAGGGAAACGGGCTCCCGGGGCTGCTGTTCCAGAGTGCTGGGGCGCTGGACCGAGCTGGGGTGGGCACTCCGTGAGCGAAAGGGCTTCCGGAAGCGCCGCGTGCGCTCGACGGGCGGGAGTTGTGGCCTTGGGCCCGCCGCGAGCCTGGCCCCGCCCAGGGCTCGCTGCCAGGGGTTCCCATGGTGATGGTAAACAAGCCTCAACTGCCTCCGCTACAACTGCCAAGTCCCCCCGCGTTCCACCCTCCTCTAGGTGCTCAGAGGGACAGCCGAGGTGCCGGATGTGAAGAAGAGCGGGAGCGTGAGGACTCCGAGCCCGAGGTGAGGGGCGGGACGAGTGGGACGGGCGGCGGGACTGAGGCTGAGGCCCGTATATCCGGGACTGGGCCCGTTGGGGGTGGGGACCGCGGGGCTGAGTGGGGGGTGGGGGGGTGTCAAAGAAGTCGCGGGTTGGCGGTCAAAAGCCGCTCACGCCGACCCACTCGGACTGAGCCCATTGGGGGTGGGGGCCACTGGACTAAGATTTAGGGTCTGGGGAGATAGGCCTGAGGTCGAGGCCGCACACCCGGGGTCTGGCCTGCGGGGCTGAGATTTGGGGTGGGTGGGGGGTGGCCGGGCGGGCGGCGAGCTTACGAAGGAGTGCTTCAGGTAGACCCCCGGAGGAGCGGAGCCCGGGTCCCACTGGGAGCAGGGTGGGGTACCCTAGCGTTGGTCTGAAAGGGGGGTTAATTTAAAAGTGAAAGCACTACTTTCACGTGGCTGAACGCTGCCGGGAGTTGCACAAGACTGGTCGGGAACTGACTCCTCCCCCCTCCCACGTTCCCGCTCTTCGAGCCTCCAGTTTCGGTCTTTGCGGCCTTTCTTCCTCCCCGCCGCGGCGTGTGTGTGCCCTGAGCGCCCGTCTGCGTTTGTCTCCAGCCCGTAGAGGTATTGTGTTTGCATTTTGGGTGAATTCTTGGTCCTTAGTTGCCTTTGCCTGGCACCGCACGTCTGCTGAGCGGACTTCCATCCGCCGATTCTTTTTCCTTGTCCTTTCCTCTTTGTGTCTTTATATTTTTGCTGATGGCTGACTGTCTCTAAGAAACTTCTGGAGGCCGCCGCGCTCGCGCAGCGCCCGCTGCCACCCGTGTTCTCGCGTGGTTCACTGAAAGTGGCGCGGGTCTGCCGGGGTGACTACGCGTGAGTCGCAGGGACCCCATCGGCCCTCGTTTACCCCCCACCCCACCCCCACCTCACCACCCCCCGCTCCGACCTGCTCTATTATAGAAGCGGTTGGGAGGCCGCAGGCCCTTCCCTGTTAGTCTGGGCCTTAATATGGCCTTCAGAGATCCTCGCCCGACAATCCTCTGGCCGGGGGGGACCCTCTTCTCTCCCCTCCCCCTCCCCCAGCGTCTTTGAGCCCGGGCGGGCTTCCCACGTGAAGCCCCTCGCAGCGGTTTCCCCGGAGGCCCTCGGACTAACGAACGTGCTTCCTCCTGTAGTTTTCACAACTATTTGTGGGACGTCGGGTGCACCTGCCTGCCTTCCCCTGTGGGTTGGGTACGTGGCGGGAAAAGAACTCGCCGAGGCAGCACGAGAAGGGGGGGGGGGTTTACCGTGCGGCCGCCGCAACTTCCCGGAACCGGTCGGGTGGGCCCGGACGTGAAGGCGGGGTGCCAGGGAATAAGCCCCTGAAGTTAAGGGCGGGCCTTGGGTGTTCGGATCCCGGTAAAGCCAGGAGAGTTTTTGAAAGCTGCAAGTAAATCTTAACGCAGGACATCGTGGAATCTATCGATCTTATTAATATTCTGTTATTTTCAGTCGTGTTTTTAAAAATTGAGATTTAAAAGTAAAGATTTCTGATTTTTCTAGTACGACTGAAAACAGTTTGGTCCTCCGTTTAGACAAAAATATTTTAGTATTCCTCAGTGCTAATTCTAGATATGCTCGTTTGATTTCAAATTGAGTTAGAGAGCCTGCTTAATGACTATTGGAAGGGATATTGCTGATGTTAAATAAATAGGTTTTCATTCTTTTCCTTGGGGATATTTCTATAAATTAATTAGATACATTCTTACATTGTGGTCTCTTATTTTTATTCTTTTCTATTAACATCTGAGTTGGTTCTCAGACTCAGAAACTACTTTGACCCTTAATGGGTTCAGTCAAGGAGCTAGATTAGCACGTTTTCTAGTCAGATACTCATGACCAGACTACAATGGAGCATGCAGTTCATTTCAATAATTTCCTTGACCTAATGCATAGGCAAAATATAATTTCAAGAAAAAAGAATTTCATCGTGTGATTTTTCTCCAACTAGATTTTTCGTACTAAACTTTTAAAATCCATTTTGTGTTTTGTATTTACAACACATCTGAAATTGTACCAGCTATATTTCAAGTGCGGTAAGTGTCCCATCTTTATAAAAGAAATCTATAATAATCTATATAACATGGATCTTAAAAGATTTTTCTTTTTTGAATAAATTAGGTATGTGTAAAGAGGACAACACACTTTGGGCTTTTCTGATTGCATTCCTGTGGTGGGTTGAACTCTGTCCTGTGTATTTCCTGTTAAATGGCAGCTAATTTTAAGGACTGTCCTGATTCTGTTGAGACTTTTTTGGAAAAATACTTAATTTGCAGGTGTTGTAGACTCGTGCCAGAAGCACGTGTCAATATTGGTTGGTTTTGGCCTTCGGTGATGTTAGCAGCCACTGATAGTTGTTTCATTCAAGTTAGTGATATTTTAGTTAAATATTCCTTATCATTAGCAGAGAATACTTTTGGGGATAGTAAATTTTCTGTTAATCCTCTGATCACTCTAATATATATTTTATAGTAGGTAGGCTGTTACTTTGTTTCCTCTTGTTTACCATTGTCCAGTATAATGAATGTGAATCTCATTATGTATTTGCCAAAACTAGCCAGCAATTTTTCTGGTGTCATTAATGGTCATGGATTTTAATCCACTGTAGTTTTTATTCTCTTTGATGGCTTAAATTACCCAATTTTTGGCCAAGAGGCAGCCATTTAAATTGGCTCTTGACTTTTTTTTGACACAACCTGAGTGATCTTTGATAGTTTTCTTGGTTTAAGGAATGACTTCATTAGTAAGTTCACCCTCCAAAGTTTGTTAAGTTGGAACCTAGAGATGGAGAATTGGGTTTTATTATAAATAGTGCTGCAGCAGATAGATTGTCTTTGCAGTTCTTTCCCCCTTTTTTGGAGAGGAGAGTGATAGGAGCTTGAACCATTTTGTATTTCTACAAACAGTATTTAAGAGAGCCTCCGTATTTTACAGCCTTGCCACGAAAGTGCTGTCAAACTTCTGTTAGCTATTTAAAATATTAATTTAAAATTTATCTTAAATGGATGATGATAAACATCTTTTTATGTTTGTGGGCTTCCCCTTTTTATTAGTAATTTATACACATTCATCTAGCCCATTTCTTTTGGATTGTTAGATTTCTTTTGTCTCTATTTTTAGAAGTTCTTTTTAGGTTAAGTGTATTAATAGGAAAAACTGCAAATATCTTCTCTATTTTATCATTAGTATTTTTGTCTCAGTGTTTTTAGCAATGCACTTACAGCTTTTGAGTTTTTGTGTTTTGTTACTTAAGTAATCACATTTTTCAGTGTTTTCCCATATTCTGAATTTTTAATCATGGTCAGAAAAGTTTTCTCCACTCACAATTTATGGAGGAATTTACCTACTTTGTTTTCCCTCTGTTACTTGGGATCTTAGCATTTCTCAAAAAGAACCATGAAAAATTATTAGTTAACTCATACTTGGCCTTCATTAGTATGTCTTTGTGACAAATTGCAATGGTTGAATTGGAAATGAACTACAGTTTCAGGAATGCCAACTTGATCATGAGGTAATGCTTTTAGTATTTTTTTGGATACTTGTTTAGGAGTTGTTCCATCTGAGTTCATGAGTGAAATTAACCTGGATGTTTGATAAACTAATTCTTAAGCTTGGAAATGGTAAGTCAAATCAATCTACTGCCCAGAAGCTACACGCGATGAGTGGCTGCCACATGTTTGTCCTTTGTACCGAAATTGGTTTTTATCCCAAACAGGTTTTTTCCTATACTTCAAATTGGTTTTATCAACATATGCTTGATTTGTGTCTTTTTAAAATAGCTGTTGGGAGCCACAGATCCAAATTTATCTTAAACCAGGATAATGTCCTTCCATTGTTTTCTTGCCTCCATTTGTGTCTTCTTCTGGAATTCCTATCATTCCTTTGTTATCTCTCCTGTCTTATGTTATCTTATGCCTTCCAAATTTTGTATCTTTTCCCCTTATTGTTACTTTTTTCCCCCTCCTCCGTTTTGAGATCTATCTTTGGGGGCTCTTCAGGTAACTATCCTTTCATTACTCTATAAACTCAATTGACCAGAAAGTTTTTTGATGTAATATTGGTTTATAACAGAGTAAGTTGTTTATTCTGAGATCCTCTGAAAGTTTTTTTGTTAAAAACTTTCCCATTTTTTTCTAGTACTTCTTGTTCCCTGAAAATTTCCTGCTGTTCTAAGTTTGATGATTAATTATTCTCACTGGGTGCTAGACCTCCTCTCATGGACATCATTGAGTTCCTTTGCTACTTGATTGTTTTCCAGTCTCCTTGGGGCAGTGTACTATGCTCTTTGAGCACAAGAGCTGCTTTACTGTATGGCAATCTCAGCTGTGACATCTGCAGGGCATCTGAGAATGTGTCAGCTCTCCAGCCCCTGGAAAAAGTTCCATCCCCTCTAGGCCCCTTAGGGATTCCTTTTTGAGGGGGCCTGTGGGCTTATACTACAGAGGTTTCTATAGAGACCTTGAATGTAACTGCTACACCCATCTCCAGGGGATTGACTGACTACCTAGGGACCACATGCTTTGGGAGCAGCTATAGGAGGAGCTAAGCAGATTCCTAGTAGCAGTTGTGTCTTAGTAGCAAGCCCCCCCCCCCAATAATGGGGAATGTACTACCAATTAACCATGACAAAAACATGCTCTTCTTTCAAAAGTAGATTTTCTCTTTTATGGAAATCTCCCCATATATATGTATGTATGTTTATGTTGTAACTTGATCTTGATTCTTAAATTACCTGCAAAATGCAGCCAGTAAAATAGAGCAAAGGTTGCTTGTTCTGTGTTGAGTAGTTTCTATCCTTTGTGTTAATTTCAGTACAAACACTGACTATTCAAGTATAGTTTACCTACTACATTATACTATTGTTTTTAAATTAACGTTTTTGAGAAACAAACCATGTGAGGACAAGTGTAGTAGTATTGCCATAATACTCAAGGGCCCGATAGTGAAAATAGAATGGGAAGTAACTTTCCTGTTGCTTTTAAACATCGTGACATATCTCCTTTGATGGATAAATGTAGTATAGCAGTAAACATTTAAAAATATTTTAAAAGTTAATGTATTTAGTAGCTTTGTGTGAACTTGGCATGTTGTACAAATTAGATCAGATTTTTCACATTTTAGATGTCTGAAGTGTGAGCCCCTGAAGATAGGTGCAGCTGGTGTGTGTGTACACTTTCTTGAAAGAGATTGTCCCAGATCTACATGTATGTATGTATGTATGTATGTATGTATGTATTTATTTATATATATATATATATATATATATACTAGAACTGGAGTATAGGCCAGAGGGGGTGGGAGTGAGAGGGTTCACCAGAGACAGAACAAGTGGATCTACTGAAGTAGGCGCTGAGGGGACCACTGGGTGAGACAGGAGAATTTCTTGATAGGAAGAATGTTCAAAAGCCACTAAATTAAGATTTTACAAAATTGTCGTTGGATTAGAAGAGGTTTTTGGGTTTTCCAGTAGGCCAGGGAAACATCCATAATAAATAAGTTTCTGGATTCTGCTTAAGTAGTGTCCCACAACAGGGAATTGCTTCTTCCCCAGAGACATCTGTGCTCAGGAGGAAAACAGCCATTAGCAGTAGGAACAATACTTAAGCTCTTCTATGAATTTAATAAAAATATAAAATTTGAAAGGACTTACAGAAAATACAGATTGGAACAGGCATTCAGGGGAAATAGTAATTACAAAAAACCAGACTAACATGGGCTTCCAACTACTAAATCACTATTTACCAACGACAGTGTTTCTCACATTACCGCACCTTCTGCTTGTTTAAATGTCACTCCTCAGAACTCCAATAAAATTAACGCCCATTTTGTAGTTTTTATTCATTTCAAAATTTGTAATACATTTGATTTCCCAGTCCACTGTGTTGTTGGTCAGTACCTGCATCTGTTCTCACCATTCATTTTTATAGAGCAGCTAGGCTGTTGAAAAGCAAAACTCATATTACACCACACTCCCATTTCGAAACAATTAGTGACTTCCCACTGACCTTAGAATAAAGTCCAAAATATAGAAGCAGGCCTTCCAACATCTTCCTCTGATCTTTTTTCTTAATCTCAGTCCTGGCAGGGAGGTTTTTCAGGTGCTTTCTTTCTCAGCACATGCAACATGCTCTCTCTGTCTTTTGTACCTGTTGTTCTTTCACAAGGCAGAAACCATATTCTGACAGATTAATTATTAACAGTTGCCTCCCAGTACCTAGCCAGGAAGGCATATAAAAAAACTGCTTAGCTGTAACATTGAAATAAATGAGAAAACAAAAGCCAGTTGATAGGAATTACTGTGAATTTTGTGAAGAGGGTGTTAAGCAAAATAAATGCCTATGCAGCATCCATTTCTGTAAATCCTTCCAAAAACAGACCAGTTAACATGGTTTTACTTTGCTTCAGAATATGATTTGCTGCTTTTGAATTAGAAGCTTTTAAGTTTCTTTCTATGAGATGGCTGAATTTTGAATCCTGTCACTGTTTTAGTAACACTGGAATTTAAAAAAAAATAATTTGGAGAAAATTGGAACTTTCACATTAACGCTGTATTTCTTTAATAAATGTCTCAAAATCATTTCCTTTATCTTTAACTATAATTCTGTATCTACCAAAATATGATGCTTTAATGTCATATTTCTAGTCATTGTCCAACTATCTCCCTCAACAGTCATAAATTTTGACCAAGGGCTCTAATAGATTGGTAGAATTTCTTTGACTCTATACAAATAATATTCCATGCGAACCATTGTTTCTTAAATTTCTTTTATTCCAGTAAGTGGTCCTTTGATCTTTTCCCTTACAGTTGTTACTTTTGAGCTAGTCCATTTGACCCTGTAGGTTCCCCATCATCATATTCATGGAACATGTACTCACTGTCCACCTTCCAATAATTACTAAATCACGTCTTGTTTCCTCTGAACTCCTATGTCTCCCACTCAGGTTACTAGGACAATTGTAAACTTTTGGGTGAGGGGCACAGAACCAGAGTGAAGGCCAGTGGTAGGTAGGTAGGTGAGAGGATTCACCAGAGACAGCAGGAAGCAGAACAAGGAGAGGTCACCAGGGAGGTGTTAAACTTTTTTTTAATTAAAAAGTGTTTTCGTAATTAGAACCGAATGCATTTTCACCATATGAAAATAAAACTATTTCGTGACAATAGCTTGGCCAGTATCAGAGACATAGTGTAGAGTTCGCGTGGAACATATAGGTAAACTCAGCAAGGGCTCCAATTAAATAACGACTTAAAAGATAACAGCACCCTAATTGTAACTGAAATTTAATGTAATTCTTCAACAGAAAATGATTCCCGTGACTGCTGACATTACTTGAAGTTGCCTAATTGCTTCCCAGTTCATTTAAATTAGGTTTCAGACAAATTAATGTGTTTATTAAGGAATCTTGAAGGCAGGAAGGTGGGTGGGAAAGGGCCTTTGGACTGCTTAGAAGATCGGTTCGATTTCGGTGTCTTAGTGTGAGGATTTTATACATTAGTATTGTTGCATTAGGAGTTACGGGATATAAAGTTAATTGCTTACTAGGTATAAGTTTAATAAATTTTTGCTTTGCAAAATACTTGTGATCACGTCCATGTCCCAGTTTACATATTACCACTAGGTAGGGTATAGAGAAAGTTTGTCTTTGTCTAAAAGTTTCCTTTCCACCTGCCTTCGAGAGGGCTTTTTAAAATTTGTACGGTTTTTCCTGCATGAGCAGTGCCCATCTGCTCCACCTCTCGCCTGGTACTCTGAACTTCTTTCCGTCTTGGCACCTTTCTGAGAACTCGCTCGGAACGGCCTCTCTTCCTAGTTGCTTTCTTCCCCCTCCCACTTCCTGCCTCGGCCGACCGCGCGGGCCGCACCTGCAAAACGCGCTTCCATTGGTGACATCTTGGCGGGCCGGCCGGTGGCACTTCCTCCTTTACACCCCGTGACCCACGTCCGGCTCGCCGCCCTCCCAGTCACGCGGCCTCAGCCTCCGGACGCAGCGCGCGCGCGGTCTTCCGAACTCCGCCACTCGCGGCCCCAGCGCCCGACCCCGGACCGTAGGGTGAGCAGCCGCTAGCGGACGACTCCCACCGACCCCCTGCGGCGCACAGACCTTTCCCATTACCTCTCCAAATCCCGCTCCCTCCGCCCCGGCTACTCTTCCCCCTTCCCCCAGCCGCTCCACTAAGTGCCCCCCCCCGCAGCTCCGCCCCCAATGGCGGAAGCCAACCGCTACCCTTCCACCCCCCGCTGGGCCCGGGAACTTTCCTAGCTTGGCTCCGCTCGCTCGGGAGCTCCGCCTGCTCCCCCGCGTTTCGGGGAAGCTAGCGAACTCTCACTTAACTCTTCCTCCCTCCCCGCAGCTTTCTGCCCGGGAAATCTTAGCTGGCCGCCCTGTAGGCCACTCCCTACCCCCACCCCGACCTGGGCGCTCCACCCGCCTCGCGGCCGCCTTCGCCCTATGACCTCTTACTCCTCCCCTCCCCCCAGCTTGGACTTCTCTCCACCCCCCTTCGCCGCGTCCCGTCCCCGCCCCGGAAGCTCGCGCTGACCCCGCCCAGCCTTTGGGATGGCTCTGCCGGGACTACCCCAAGTTAGTTGGTGGACCGGCGGAGCACGAGCGATCCCTTTCTTTTGGCCGGGTTCCCCCGCCTCAGGTTTCGGCTTGTGGGACCGCAGATGCGCTTCCCGCCGAAATCGCTCAGACGCGCCCCTGGCGGCCTGGGAGCCCTGGGGCCGGAGTTTCAGCGCGTAGGGGGAGCGTTCGCCCACAGCCAGCTGAGTTTCGATTTCAGGTTAATAACAAAAGGAGATACACCTGGACTTTCCCTGGAACCCTCTGCGTTTTCTTAGCGTCGGGTGGAATTAGGGTAAATTGCGTTTGCTTGCTGAAAGTAGGAATTTAGCCTTGCTCCCCTCAGTGGTAAGTCTAAGAACAAAAAAGTCACTGCAGGCCAAAAGTGGATAAGGATGGTCTGGTTAGTGTGTGCTACTGTTGAGTTTTATAGATTAAAATTCATTAACAAATACTGGCGAAGATGGCCTCAGCCCTCACTGAACACATGTAAAAGCAGAGTGGAGGCAGAGTCCATGGAGACCGGTCCCAAGGAGGAGACGGGAGGGGCAGGTAAAACTACCCTGTTTACTCCGTAGATAAGCCCAGGCCTAATCAGTCAGGCGCCCAAGGCCCGCCGTTTTATCTTGATTAGATCTACCAGATTCCAAAGTAAATCCTGTCAGACCAGTGTAGTTATCGGGGGAGTGTTTTCTCGAGCACCTGACAGAAGTTGGGGACCTGGTTAGGATCCTATTTTATGATAATTTAACTAGATCCCTAGGTGATCAGTGTTGCACATACTACGTCATAGCCTGTCACTTGGGACGTGTGAAATCCGTGGCAGCACCTGTTGCAGTTAAAGATCAGTAACCAGTCTCGGGACCCAGGTGCCATGTTAACACTTCCCTGATGATTTCGAGGTGCTGCCTGGGTGAGCCCAGCGAATCCAAGCATGTGAGCCACACAGTTGTCTTGTGGGAATTGACTTCACTGATTCTGGCTGTTTCTGCTGCAGCGCTGGGAGTCAGGAACCCAGATAAAGCAAAGCAGAAAGGGATGTGATGTGATCATTAACATTCCCATCTTGTCTGGGGGGGGGCAGTTGAAGCCTCTTGAAAGCCCTTCGTTAGATAATTCAGACTCAAACGGTAATACTTTTATACAGATTTTTCTCCCCAAATTGTATCATGATCTCAATACACTAGTTTGGAGGCAGATACTGTTTTTGAGACAACAGACTTGGCTAAATTAAGTTTAGCAATTCTCCCTTTTCAAAACTAACGGCTTTTGTTAGTTTTCAGATATATTCTCTGGGCTTCATCACAATCCTCATATTAATCACCTACTGTGAGGGATGGTGCTGATGTTTTTGTGTTAAAAACATTTTCTTACTGTCAGTAAACTAAAAGGTCAATGTCATATCAAATATTGGTCACAAAAAATGAAATGAAGCTAACAGTAAAACTGAGGAAGTTAGTTTCCCTGGATCCTCCTTCCTGAAATTTTTGTAAATCTTATGAACAGTTTCTAGTGAACTACCTTGCACTGGAGCCCTTTCTTGCCCTGCTCTCACTTGATACTAAAATTTCATACTACAGAAGCTGGTGGACTTAATGAAATTTCTCATAAAGACAGATGGGATTATTAAATACCTTTGAAAAAAGACAAACCTTTTCAATTTGGAGAGCAGAATGGGTGTGTACTGTAATGAGGGCAGCCCCTGGCTATAAAAGCCCTCCCTCTGCCGGTTCCTGTCTACGAACCTGCCCAGGGGGAGCTCCCACTGCTGCAGCCTCTTGAGTGCCGTGGCACTGAGGCAAGACTGCCTATCGCTCTTTTTTAGGACAATTCCCGTTGCCTGCCAGGAGTGTCTTCGTGTTGGGCATCCCCGCTTGTGCTTTAAGGTGAGCTATTTAAGAAAAATTTATCAGTTTGTATTTGATTTATTCAAGTTGAAAATTTTCTTAGTCTGGTAATGGAATTTCTGTCTCTTAAATCTAAAGTTCAGCAGGACTCCAGAGCTTTTTTCTCCTATTGTGATCTAATTTCCTAAGTACCATAAATTTCTCCAGAGTATTCTGAGTCTGATATCAGAGTGTCTCAGAGAATTCTGAGGCAAAAATGAGGATGTTGCAGTTATCAAAAATTTGAGTTCCATTGGTCTTAGGAATTATGTGAAATGGAAGAGAAAAGTAATTTTTGGAATACAGATAGGCAGTAAATGTTTTGAAGGAAACTAGTGCAGGAAAATGCTTTCCTTAGAAAAGTTATTTTGTTTTGGGAATGTTTTCCAAAACCAAGCATTTATAGTCTCTCACAAGTGAGCATTTTAAGTAATTCTTACATGAAATAGTTGTTTTATCCTCCCTGAACGTCTTTGAGACTATCTAGGCAACCATATTCTAGAGGGAGGTGTTGACCTTACAAGGTCCTCAGTTAATCTCTTGCTAATCTTGGCCCTGTTAGGAGGGTGGGGTGGGGCCATAGTAACCAGAACAGATGCACACTGTTCCTAGTAGTAGGCTCTTACTGCCAATTTGAAGACAGTTTTAAACATCAGGGTAAGGATGCTATGGAAGTATAGAATCATATATAACCTTAATTTGTTTAGAAAGGAAAACTTTTAAATGTAGTAATTGAGCTCATACTGTAAGGATTATTGGGATTAAGTTTAGAGGAAAGGTTGGGTGGAGTATATTTGGAGAGAGTTAAGCTTGTCAAATCCAAGGGTGCAAAGAAGTGTAGGGATAAAGGAGATTTTAAAATGAAAAGGAGTTGATAGGAGTCAGTGTATTGCAGGCCAAAGTTGTAAGGACTGAGCATACCCTTATCACTGGTCGTGTTCCTTTGCTAGTGGAATCCTCAAGACTTGGAACAGGAGAATGACATAGTCACTAAAATAACATTTGAGCTGCACAGTGGTATGTAATACGGTCTAGCCATTGTGCTTGGAGAAGTTTAAAAATCAAAAAGGAGTATATTTGAATTATTGGGGGTGGAATTTAGTAGTAATAAGGAGAGATAGGAATATGAAGGAATTGGGAGAAAAGCTCACAATTTTATTCTTTGTGTAGAGTAATGTGTGTAGGCCAGAGATGCTAGAGGAGGGGTGAGGATTCACCAGAGACAGTGGAGAGCAGAACAGATTTACTGAAATAACACATGGCTGCTGTGGGGGGAGTCAGACTGGAGAGGTCTGCCATATGTGGGTTAACTCCTAGAATGGTAATTTAACTCAGGCCTTAGCAGTGATATCATAGAAGCCAAGGGAGAAAAGGTTTCCAGAAAAGCATAACTAAATCCTGCTGTGGAAATATATGATGAAAGTAGAAAGGACTCATGCTCTTAGCCATGGAGGTCCTTCTCAGAGTGGATTCTAATGGCTTTTTAATGGTGGGAATGGAAGTGATAAAGAACTTGTGATGGGATTTTACTGAAACCAAAACTATTAAGTTATCAAGAAGCAGAATTGGCCTCAGAATATACATTTTTATGGAAATGCTAGAAGTACATACTTAATTGCTACAGAAAATAATTTTCAGTGGAGATTGGGGCCAGGGTTGTATATAATGATATAGCTGCCTATAGTCAGGAAAAGCTGTTCTTATACTTTTATTAACTTGACAGTGTTTTTGGTCCACATTCCTCTTTGAAGTAGATCAGCTTGACACTGAGGCTAGATTAGAATATGTAAGGTAACCACAGATATCTAAGGACTTTCGAAGGAGATGTAGGATTGTAGGCAGTATTGGGCCTGCTTTTAAAGGTTGATGGCTATACTGATTTCCCAACTGGAGGTAGTTTATATACATAACCGCTCCCCACACATTTGGGCATGCCTAAAGACAGTTTTGTTTATCACAACTGGGGTGGAGTTGATACTGGTATTTATTTAGAGGCCAGAGAACTCCTAGCACCCTACTGTGCACATGCATGTACCCTGTAACAATAGTGTGGTCCAAAATGAACCCCTTTTTCCCAGCTGTGTGTTACTGAACATACTTAAGACTTTTCCAGAGCTGTTTTACTGGGGACATGTAATAAATCAAGGATCAAATGCATGCAAATTACATTTGGTGTGGGGATGAACTGAACTTAACCATTATAAAATTTACCTTTTTACACATTGGCAGTTTTATTGACTAGGCATTGAATATAACTACTTTAAATATTTCATTGTTAAATTTTGACCGTATATAGTATGACTCATTGAGAATTCCATGTTACCAATTTGTTTATCCTGCTTTCTTTTTGTTAAATTGTGGGATTTTTGTTTGGAATAAGTATCTTAGAAGCTTTTTATCTAATATACCCCTATTCCATCTGGGATATCTTTGTAATTCATCTGAGGTAAGCTTGTATTTTCTTTTTCTATATGATAACCAGTGTTTCCCCCTATTTCTTGAAAAGGCATCTCTTATGACTGATTTTAACAGCTACTATATTGCATTTGATGGGAAGTGGTAACTTACAGACCATTTACTTTCCATGTACTTGTACTCATTTTGAGTGGTTTCTCTTACATAGAACACTGAAAAAACCTGACCCTGTGATTTTATTATTATCTAAAAGACATGTATTGCTATCTGACTCAATTCTTCTCTTTCTGAAGATTCTCCTTTCACATGGATTTGACTTTTACTTATCTCTTTTCAGTTTGGATTCTTCGGGGTGCAAGGTACCAACATTTCATGACATCCTGTCAAGAAGAGTGCCTCTCACCCTTCTTGTAGTTGGAGGTGTTCTAGTCCCTCAAAAACAGTGATGAATATGTTTTATGTTGGTCCTTTCGTTTATATGTGAACAGGAGAGGTGTCTAGTTTGATGTCAGTGTCTGTAGTGCTTATAATTAATCTGATGGATTTGTCTACTTGTCTAGGTATGTCTCCAGATTGGCTTCATATTTGACTGATATTATTGGAATTGACAGTTATGAGAACAAAAATGATAGTTAGATTTCACTTATTTTTACTTCTGTAGAATCTTGCAACAGCCGTGCATATACTGGCTTTTAAGAATCATCTGAAGGGAATACTTGTCAAAAAACTATCATAATTCACCATGATGCATATCTGGACTAAATAAAATTTAAAAGATAGTGTGCCTTTGCTCTAATTTGCTTTCTTTATGTTCAGGGCACCAAGTTACCCTCCTGCCTTTTAGCCATACAATAATTCATCTTGTGTTTTTTACCAATTCTAAGGCATTGTCTTTCTGTTTCTGAATGCTATCTCAATTCATTCTCGTCTTACCCTCTAACTTACAGTTAGCCAAAGGAACTGACAGGTTTTTGCTTAACTGAAACTTCATATCATTATTCTAGAAGTTCTCTAAGTTTTACCATTCTATTTCACTTTTTAAGAAACTCATGCTTTGTCTTTTTAGACTGCGATATGTCAGGTTTTCAAATTTCACTCATCCTTCCTCATCTGCAAAATGAGGAAAACTATATTTACTGCATATTCTTTTAAATCATATTAAATGAAAAACTTTAAAGTAGTTTTTGCTTTTTTTTCAGCCACAAAAATCTGCACCCAAGCTTGTTTGACATCTGCCCTGTCAAGTGTCCATGATGCTGGGCCCCGAGGGAGGTGAAGGCTTTGTGGTCAAGCTCCGTGGCCTGCCCTGGTCCTGCTCTGTTGAGGATGTGCAGAATTTCCTCTCCGACTGCACGATTCATGATGGGGCTGCAGGCGTTCATTTTATCTACACTAGAGAAGGCAGGCAGAGTGGTGAGGCTTTTGTTGAACTCGAATCAGAAGATGATGTAAAGTTGGCCCTGAAAAAAGACAGGGAAAGCATGGGGCACCGGTACATTGAGGTGTTCAAGTCCCACAGAACCGAGATGGATTGGGTGTTGAAGCACAGCGGTCCAAACAGTGCCGACACCGCCAATGATGGCTTTGTGCGGCTTCGAGGACTCCCATTTGGATGCACCAAGGAAGAAATTGTCCAGTTCTTTTCAGGGTTGGAAATTGTGCCAAACGGGATCACATTGCCTGTGGACCCCGAGGGCAAGATTACAGGGGAAGCCTTTGTGCAGTTTGCTTCACAGGAGTTAGCTGAGAAGGCTCTGGGAAAGCACAAGGAGAGAATAGGGCACAGGTATATTGAAGTGTTCAAGAGCAGTCAGGAAGAAGTTAGATCATACTCAGATCCCCCTCTGAAGTTTATGTCTGTGCAGCGGCCAGGGCCTTATGACCGTCCTGGTACAGCCAGGAGATACATTGGTATTGTCAAACAAGCAGGCCTGGATAGAATGAGATCTGGTGCCTACAGTGCAGGCTACGGGGGCTATGAGGAGTACAGCGGCCTCAGCGATGGCTACGGCTTTACCACCGATCTGTTTGGGAGAGACCTCAGTTACTGTCTCTCCGGGATGTATGATCACAGATACGGAGATGGCGAGTTTACTGTCCAGAGCACCACTGGACACTGTGTCCACATGAGAGGGCTGCCGTACAAAGCCACTGAGAACGACATTTACAACTTCTTCTCTCCACTCAACCCTGTTAGAGTTCACATTGAGATTGGCCCTGATGGAAGAGTGACGGGTGAAGCCGATGTTGAGTTTGCCACTCATGAAGAAGCCGTGGCAGCTATGTCCAAAGACAGGGCCAACATGCAACACAGATACATAGAACTCTTCTTGAATTCCACAACAGGGGCCAGCAATGGGGCATATAGCAGCCAGATGATGCAAGGCATGGGGGTGTCGACCCAGTCTACTTACAGTGGCCTTGAGAGCCAGTCTGTGAGTGGCTGTTACGGGGCTGGCTACAGTGGCCAGAACAGCATGGGTGGATATGACTAGTTTTGTAGGAGCTTTTGAGTTAATTTCAAATTTTCACAGGCAGCCAGCAAAGCAGTGAAAAGCAGTTATTACTCTAGAGGAAGCTGTGGGACCCATTTTGCACCATGAGTTTGTGAAATCTGGATTAAAAAATTACCTCTTCAGTGTTTTCTCATGCAAACTTTCTTCTAGCATGTGATATTGAGTAAACTAAAACTATTTTCAGCTTTTCTCAATTAACATTTTGGTAGTGTACTTCAGAGTGATGTTATCTTGAGTTAAGTAGCTTTGAATATGTTAAATGTGGATCTTTTACACCACATCACCAAGAACACATTGGGGGGACGAGCTTTGGTTTTTTTGTTTGTTTTTTGGAAAACTCAAGGTGCTAGATCCCTAATTCAAAGAGGAACATTTCTCATGTTTGTTCATTCTAGTTTATTTTCATTTAAAATCTTTTAGGTTAAGTTTAAGCTTTTTAAAAGTTAGTTTTGAAAATTGAGACACAATACTAATACTGTAGGAATTGGTGAGGCCTTGACTTAAACTTTCTTTGTACTGTGATTTCCTTTTGGGTGTGTTGCTAAGTAAAACTTGTTGAATTTTTTGTTAACTAAATTTTTTTCTTAAAATAAAGACTTTTTCACAATAACTGGCACAGACTATCTACTCACCAAAAAGCAAGAAATGAGTGATTGAAGAAAATTCATTATAATACTTAAGTGTGGATTTCAAAATAGCTTAGCACATGAAATTTGACCTCCCTTACATTCTTATATTGAGGCTAAAATAAAAATCAGATGAAAGTAAATTGTTTAATGTACAAATGGTGGAAGTGGTGACCAGAAACATTCTAGGAAGTATGAAAGTAGAAGCACACAATCCCAGCCTCCTGTTACTCTTGTGCTCTGTTCAACCATTTGTGATGTCCTGCTCTTCCCTTTATGCTAGAGTTGATTATTTCTATAAGGTACACTCCTGAGTTAGGAATTACAGGTTGTTATTCTCTGCTTGAGACCTGTTTGCAAATTGTTAATAGTAAAACTGTCATCCATTTAACAGTAGAAAGCAATGTCCAAATTCCAGACAGCTCTTCACAACAGCATTTACCATCACTTGACCTTATGACACACTAAATAAAACCATCAAGACTTAAAATGTGAATGGAGTTTATTTTTTTTAAAAAAAGACTTTGCTAGTAGTTACCGGTAATTTCCCCATCTTGATCTTTCCACTTATGACTAAAATGCCCCCACATGCCCTGATTCTACCAGCTTAAGGATCCTCAACTGGTATTTCAGGGGATTGACCTCACTAAAATAATTTCTTCTGGTAAGTATACATAGATTCTCTGACCTCATTGGACGTTACAGGCCTTACTGTCTTGACTTCCCATCTTTCTGCACCATTTTTGTACTGCCTTAAAATGCCTGAATTAGGACAGCCAGGTCACCCCCTGAAATGACTGGTCCTTGCCAATCTCACAGGCCCAGTGTATTCCAAATTGCAGGCTATAGTTCATGGGGCTGTAAACGAAGAGTGAGGACCCAGAGAAATGGGTATAGTGCTGTGGCTTTATGCAGTTACGGTTGGGGTCTGGGGAAATCAGGCCAACATAGTTGGCAATAACATTTCAGTACATTTTGCCCCCTGTAAGTCTGCTTTGTGGTCCCAATCTAGGACAGCCCCCAGGGTCATGAGACGGAATTGTCCCTGAAATGTTTGCATCTGGTCTATGTACAGACTAGAAGACTAGCGGCCTTGGTCTTGCAGAATTGGTCTGTCCCAAGTCTTGTTTGTAGAACAGGTTGCTAAACTAAGAAATCCAACTTGTTAATTAGATCACTAGCAATGGTTTTTCCAGAGGAATCAATTTGCTCTGGAAGACTGGGTTCTCAGGAAGAAAAGTACTCCCCCAAATGGATTCAGATCTCACCACACCAGTAGTACAAAATTCATGTTAGTGAGATTTAGTGAACATTTCAACTTAATCTACAAAACTAAATACTTTGACCCCCTTCCCCAAATTTTGCTGACTTCCAGGAAACTAATATCAGGAACTGGTTTATCACAGAATGCAGAGTCCCCACTATGGAAGGAAACATTTTATAAAAATAAGCCTCATTTACATAAGGGTGGGGGCGGGGCTTGATGCTGGACAGCAGAGTTGAGTGGAATGGCAGGGATCATGTCTCATGATAGAGGATTTACAAGAAAAATGTGTTAAGACCATCCCAATTTATATGTGCTGCCGAAGAGAGCACAAGGACATCCCAATTTGAAGTAAACCTTGGGAGACAGCAGCTGATGGGTTGAGAAGTTTACACTACAGAGCTGGGCATGCTAGAAAGCATATGAAACAGGGCCAACTGTAAAACGTTCTGTGGGAGGGCTACTGACACTCCTTTGTTGACTTGATGGGGAATATGCCAGTGAGTAGCAGCAGCATAATGAACTCTGAGCCAGGGTTGGCAGTAGGAGAAAGGGGATAAAGTGATGCCAGAAGAGCAGTGACAACATCAGATGTAAGCATAGCAAATCCTGAAGAACTGAAAGCTCGGTCAACTTTTTGCTTCCTGCTCTTCACTGCCTCAATAAGCAGAAAGGTGAGTGGAAATTAGGATCGTGGCTTATGCTTATTTCCAAAACAGCCAGGTCTCAGACCCTGTGATCAATTGAAGTGGAGGAAAGGGGCTAGTATTGTGGCCATTGTATTAATAAACACTAAGTCTTCCCCTTTGATAGTGGGTAGAAAAGGACCCATGTCTCTTGAGGACTTGGATATGGGGTATGAGTTGACATGCCAGAAAATCCAAAAATGCCATTGTGACAGCTTATGAAAACCAGGTGACAAATGGATCCCATGGCCAAGTTCAGTGTCCTGTGGGTCAAACGGTAAGCACACCCTTTAAGTTAATTCTCTGATTGGCAGGAAGAAGCACCCTAGAAAGCTCCACACTGGGCCTAGTTTATGAAAGGAAGATTCATGTTAGGAAAGGCCAAGAGAAAGTTTAAATGGCACATGGCCCCTGTCCCCCCCCCCCCCACACACACACTATGTAGGGACAGACTGCAATGTGTGTACATTTGAGGTTAGGGCCATCCATGCATGAAGACAAAAAAGCAAGCCCATGGCTTTTTAAACTCCCTATCTGGTCCCAGCAAACAGCTGGTAGATTCTAGTACATGATGGATCAACAGCAGTGTACCCCAGTTACAACTTAGTGCTTAATGTATGATTTATATAGTATAAATTATCAAGTCTCAGGGCATTTGGGAAGTTCCTGACTGAAAGAACCCCTTTTCAATCAACATCAAGTGGGAAATTATTTTCTCAATGTGGACATCAGAAAGCCCTCCTAAGTGGGAGGTTATTTTATTTTCTCAATGTGGACATCAGAAAGCCCTCTCTCTCCAGGTCTGTGGTGTCTTAACTCTCCTGCTCTGCTCCAGTCTAGTCAAAAGCTATTGATCATCTCGCCATCACCCTCTGTATTGATGACATATTCATTGATCTTGGTGGGAAGGAAGTAGGGAATACCTTGGAAGCCCTAGGAAAATATTTACACTAGAGGTACGAAGGATTCAGTATTTGCCCCATCAAAGAGCATTTTAGGGTCCAATATCTTGATTAGTAAGTTGAGGGAAACATGGGTCAAATCTGGCGTCTGCCTGTGTTTGTAATTTTTTATTAGTGTGTAGCCATGCCCACTCTGACTGCTTTTGTACTGCATTGGCAGAGATGAGTAGTTTTGTCAGCGACCATCTGACCCACAAGCCTATCACGTCCTGACACATTTACTATCTGAGTCCTACAGTAAAAGGTTGCTCACACTGGGTCTTAGGCAAGACTGGTATGTCCTCCAACAGAATGATCAAGATAACATGTCTTGCCACTCTTAGCACTAAACAAGAGGACCATTAGGATTTGGGAAAAAGCATATTTCACTTGAAAATATTGCTCTTATACCAAATTATCTGCTGATCAGAAGGCCGCAGATGTTCAATATTGAAGCTGCCTTTCCATCTGCCACAAAGGACAAAGCAGGCCCTGCCATCTGAGGTATCTGTGTTCACAAGTGGTTTTCTATGTTGTCTTTGCAAGTCTCAATAAACAGACCCTGTGTGTTATCAATCAATGCCTCCTCTTTTGCAGCAGAGCTATTTACCATTCAAAAAGCAATTCCTGGAGCTACCGAGCTCCCTCTGCATTAAGCCCACTCATGCTCTAGGTGTGGGCAGATGCATGAGGGAAGCTTAGGTGTTTTTTTAATTTTTGTGTAAAAATTCATGCACATCATAAGATTTGTTTCCATGTTTTTGCTTTTGCTTGTATTTTAGATGGAGTCTTAATTGCATTTACTGAATTTGTTGGATCTAAAAATACTATGGATTTTTATAACTACCATCTGACCTTGCTAAATTTATCTGCTAATTTAAAGGTAACTCCTTGAAATTTCTGCATACAAAAGTAGGCTGTTTGCAAGCAATGCATTTTATGATTTTCTTTCTGATCCTTATATACGTCATTCCTTTCTTGCCTGTTTGCTCGCATTTAGATAAGCTTATTTTTTAATCACTGAAAAATACAATGCTAAATAAAATTGGGATCAGAGGGCATCCTTGTCATTTCTAACATCTGAGAGAAAACTCTCAATATTTCTCCATTAAAATACTGATACTTTTGGGTGCATACTCTTTATTAAATTGGGTGAACTTTCATTTACTTCAGGTTTACTATAAATATTTTAAAATAATAAAAATTGATAACCACTAAGAAAAACTGCTCATTAGTAAAAACTGAATTTTATTTAATATACCCTCCTTCCCAGAATGTCTATAGTCCTTATTATGTTGTTCCCAATTCACTGTTTCTTTTTGTTTAAGTGCAATTTGTTGTGAAACATTAGTTATGTTCTTAACAAGCTGAGAACATTTAATTCTAAAATTTTCATTTAATTAAAAAAAATCTGCTCACAGTTGTGGATGTAACAAATCAAAATCAGGTTTTTTGCTAGGCCACAACACCTCTGAAGTCTCCAAGAAAGAATCTTTCCTTGCCTCTTTCTAGTTTCAGTGGTTATCAACAATCATTTTCCTTTACTTTTTCTCCATCTCTGCTTCTGTTATCACATGGCCTCCTCCCAGTCTACAGATTCTCTTAATGAGGACAACAGTCATTGTGTTAGGGATAACCCTACCTAGACCAGTATGACCTCCTCTTAAAATTCTATCTGCAAATACCCTATTTCCAGAAAAATTCAGACTCTCAGGTACCCAGCACAAGTAGGACTTGAATACACACATGTACACACACACACATATGTTAAAGATTTATTTATGCATACAAGAACTGGGGTACAGGCTAGAGTTGCAGGTATGAGAGTTCATCAGACACAGAGTGGGGAACAGAACAGGCAGATGTACTGAAATACACTGCTGAGGGGAGGACAAGTGGGTTACCACCTTGGCCGGGTATTGAACTTGTGCTGCAGTGGCTGTGGAGAGCTTCATAGTGCTGCACTTTAACAACCCCTTGTACCACCAGAGAGGGTCCTTGAATACATATTTTTTGAGAATACAGTTTAACCCACAATGCCATCTCATTTCTTGAATATTAATCACAGATATTTTAAAATCTTATTGGGATCACCCCAACAGCTACATCTTTCTCTTCGTTTATGTATGGTCTAAGTGTGTTTTTCTATACATGCCTGGATATTTTTGGTGGAGAACCAGCTACCACTATATGGTTTGTAGGCATAAGGGGACTATAAGATCCATGTGCTACTCAATCTGTGAGGGGGCTGATAAAACGAACACAATCAGATTTTGAAAAATCACCAAGAACACAAGAAACTCAAAATTGCCTGCATGTATTCAATGAAATCATTTAAAAAAAAGGACAGTCAAAATCTGTGAGCCCCATCTCAAAAATTTGGCAGGTATCAATTTAGTTATACATTCTGACTAGGTGGGAGGCCATAACTAATCAATCTGTAGGCTATAACTAGTACACGAATGAAGTGGTGAACAGTGATGAGGACCATGGTGGTGCAATTGTAGAAGGGCTTTGGTTATTTTCTGTAAATTAAGTGTGGTGTCTTTGGAACATTTTAAGCAAAGTTGAGTTGAACTTAGAAATAATCCTTTGATTGGATAGCTGGTTTGGGACTTGAGTAAAAAAATCCTGCTACAGAGTCAAGCACAGGACCTAACAAGTGACAGATCAACAGAGACAGTCCTGGTCAAGCTCCCTTTTGTGAGCCATTAGCCTTCATGACTTGCCCAGAATATCAAAGTATTTTACAGAAAAATTATAGGTAAGATACTGCTATCTTCTGGTAAACAGAAGTCACTTAAAATAGATCTAAACATTTCCTTAAATTGGTAGGCCCTTAGTTTAATAACACTCTCTGGGACTACTCAATAGTATAAAGAAATTAACCATCAATTAACCTGGCTGGATCGCCAGAGAATTATAGAATACTGTGTAGCTAGAAGACTGGAGTTTGGGCCACTTGTCACCACTGAATGCCAAGAGAGACATTAAGGTGTACTTTCATATTATTTTTAAAGATTTATTTATGAACACAGAACTGGGGTACAGTCCAGAGGTGTGGGTGGCGAGAGGATTCACCAGAGACAGAGTGGGGAGAACAGGCAGATAGGTGAAGTACACTGCTGAGGGGATTTGTGGGCAAGACAGGAGGGTCACCTCCTGGCTGGCATCAAATTTGGCTGAGGCTAGCTTCCTAGTGTTGTGCTTTAACACCTTGCACCACCAGGGAGGGTCCTAAGGTGTGCTTTAATCAGACAGTTGCAATCTGGTAGATGGGGGGAGGGTTTCTTTAGGGTAACACCCTTCACATTTCATTTGCAGCTGTCTTTTTATAGTGAGTTGAAAACTCACTATATATATTTATAGTGAGTGAGGCCTCCCTGCTGCCAGGAGATTGTCATGTCCAGCTCTAGGGTTCCTTATCTATCACCCTCCTGGACCCCTGGCCTCACGCTCCTCCCATTCACTATGCTGAGGCTGCTCTTCATACATGATTGGCTTCCTGTACTTCTCCACATTTGCCTTTGGATTGGAAAATTAGCTCAGAGCAGACAGCCCATAAAAAAATACGTGTGTAGACTTCCTACTATATCAACAAATAATGTCTTTTTTTTTTTTTTTTGCATGGGAGAACTGGGGTGAGGGCCAGAGGTGCAGGGGTGTGTGTGTGTGTGGGGGGGGGTGTTATGAAGAGAATCACCAGAGATATATGGAAGCAGAACAGGTGGGTTTACTGAAATACACTACTGAGTGGACCAGCAGGTGAGAAAGGGGAGGTGGATGCACCAGTATGGGTCAGCTCCTGGCCAGGAATTGAACTCAGGCCAAAGGGTGATAATGCTGAGAACCAACCTCTAGGCCACCTGGGAGGCCCCAATGCATATAGTGTCTTACCCAATCTCCTCTTCTTATATATAGTCTATACACATATAATAGTCTATTATATATAGTCTATACACATATAATAGAATTATACACATATTATATATAGTCTATACACATATAATAGAATTATACAGAATTACATTAAACTTTTTTTTAAAAAGATTTATTTATTCATACAGAACTGGGGTACAGGCCAGAGATGCAGTGGGTGAGAGGATTCACCAGAGACAGAGTGGGGAGCAGAACACGCAGATCGATGAAGTACACTGCTGAGGGGAGCAGGGGGCAGGTCAGGAGAGGTCTGCCACGCCATGTGGATCTCCTCCGGGGCAGGCGGGAATCGAACTCTTGTGGAAGTGTCTTAAACTTCTTAGTGCTGTGCTTTAACCTGCTGTGCCACCAGGGAGGGCCCACATTAAACTTTTAACTGATTATTTCTGGGTGTCGGGTTTGATACTGGTTTATCTTCTTCTAAGTGAGATATATATCTCTGTTGAAGTTTTCTATAGTAATGAAAGGTGTTTGCAATTAGAGAAAACTCATGTTGAAATAAAAAGGGAAGGGATATATATAGTCCCCAAGCCCAGTACTCACTGGCTACTCTCTCAGTGAAAATACCAGAAAGGCAGTGCAGTCCAGTCCTTCAGAAACAGGCTCATGAGCAAGGCTTCTGTGAGAATCCCTACATACACAGAGGGGAAAACCTGATTTCCCGTCTCATAAATTACTGAAAATTTGAGTTAACTTGTGAAGTATTTATAAATGCCTATCACTTTACCAAATGTTCAATTAAATGGGAAGCACACTGATTTCTCTGATTCTTTCCAGGGCAGTCCCTCATCTGGGAGAAGATAACTGGGAATTGTGAACACCTCCCCCCCTCCCCGCTCCCCCCACGCCATACCGGGCAGCCTGGCTACCTACCATCCAGGGCTACCGGATTATCCCTCTCCCGATTCTGGCGAGGGAGAACAGTTGAGCTTGTTTCCCTTGGGAGTCGCAGCCTCACTCTGGGGACAGCCAGTGTCACTGCCGCTGGCTGATGAGGAAACTGCCTCAGTGGAGGGGTGGGGGCCAGAGTGGGTGTTTATGGGATTTGGGGAAATTGGCATGTGTGCTGGTGAAATCTTGGCTTCTGGACTGCCGGGAGGACGCGGCACTAACAGGTCTCCGCCGCGCAGTAGAGCTGGGAACGTTAGGGTGGAGGTGGAATGTCGTTCTAGAAACCCGGGACGAGCTTCTAGATCGGTCACTTACCAACCTCCTCGCCCCCGCCCCCACCTCCCTCCCCCCGACCCCCCAGGCAAAGATGGGAAGTCCTTGAAACCGACTGAATTTCAGCTCTCCGAGCGTCTCCCGGCCCCCAAATCTCTGTGAGCGCCACTGCCGGTCGCGCACAGGGGCCGCCAGACGACGTCGCTTCGGCGTCCGCCGCTCCAGCCTGCCAAGGCCACACCGGCGCATTTTTTGGACAGAGCTCGCTGTTCATCTATCAGACTCGGCGTCCACTTGAGTGGAAGGAGGAGAGAGCCTAGAAGCAATGCGAGGAGGGGCGACTGGGACACCCCCCTTCCGCGGCTCGGCTCGGCCCGGATGCGGAGCCCTTCCGGCGGTTCTCTCCCCGCCGCTGGGGGCCTGCCCGCCTCCCGCGCCCCTGCTCGCCTCCGCCTCTGCCTCCCTCCGGCGCAGCCCTCGGCTCTGGTCTCGGACCCGGTGGATTTCCAACCCGGAGGGTGGGGGCGGGGGCACGGTTCGCTCTTCAGGTGCCCCACCTACCACCTCTTTGATCTCTTAGCTTACGTACCTACTAGTCACCCTGATTTTTCTCTGCTCTTCAAAGAGCAGATGGCCAGTGTGCCCATGGGTTGTTTGCACTTTTATGTTCTATCAGGAAAGATGTACTTGAGGCTGGCCCCTCTCGCCATTGACCTTGGAAGCCTGGCTGGAGGTGTCACCTCTTCACCTGACCACATCCTATGACCCATCCGCTGCTCCTTTTATTGTTTACACAGCATGCCCGAGGAACCAGCCCCTCCACCCTCTCCCCACTCCTGTTCCTTCCCTTTGTTTCCTGCTTCATGGGTCCTAAGCAGACCTCAGCACCTGGGATAGGCTGCAGAGGGCCAGGAAGTGGGCCCCGATTTCCAGATTCCCTTGCTCTGACCTCCTGTCCCTCCAGGGGACCGCAAGTCTAGAGCATACACTTTTTCCAGAGGCTTTTCCAGAGGCAAGTGGAATATGCGTTGGGCACAGTGCACCACTAGAGAAGCAACCCCCGAGGTGGCCAACCCCGAGCCAGCTTACAGTCAGCGCAGACCCACATGTGAGTTCCAGCCTGGCAGGGTCAGGCCGAACTCTGCTGCCTGGGCCCACTTCTGCCCCACTGTCTCTGCCTCGGGTGTTGGGCTGAGTGTGGCTCAGCTCCCTCCACGCTGGAGGGCCAGGTGTAGAGGGCTGAGAGCTACTTGTACTGTATAGTTCCCTGTGAGCGAGATCCTCTAAGAGTGGATTCAGACATACCAAGGAAACTAGATTTTCATGGATTGGTCTCATAGTACAATGTACTATGTAGGACTTGTTAGAATGTAGTGGGGTTTCATAAGGGATTCCCCAGATGGAGGAGAGCCCAAGATTGGTCTGAGAATTACGTAAGACTTCACCGAGGGAATTGCTGCAATTTCTGGGCTGTGTGAGGATGCTCACTGAGTGCACTGGGGTGTGAGTAGAGGGTGGATCATTCTAGGTGGCAAGATTGGGACTTCTAGGATCTTCAAGAAAGACAGTGCACAGCTAGGGGAAGGGACAGGAGATCAAGTATTAGTGATTCTCAAAGTGGGGGCATGCCACAAAGTGGGAGTGGGCCTTATTAGACATGTGACGACAGTAAACATTAGCAGTCCTTGGGAACCCTCACCTTCTCCATCCTAGGTGCTGAGGGGCCTGAGCTTCCCTGAAAGATGTCAGCTTCCCATTACCGCCAGGCCAAAAGAGGTCACAAGACCACAGGAAGAAGAGAGACCAATTTAATTTACAAATAAACATTGGAACAGCCCATCAGAAGGGAGCCTGAGGGTCCACAGTTGGAGAAAAAGGACATCATGGAGGGCTAGGCCCCAGGTAGGGTGAGAATCGTCTGAAAGTTGGCAGTGGCAAGAAGCTTGTCCTGGGCTCAGCAGGTACTGGCAGAGCCTGCAGAGAGAATGGAGTCCTCAAGACAAGGTCACCTCATGGACACCCCCCTCTGTCTCCGGCAACTGGAGGAGAGTGGCTCAAGACAGTTCCATCTTCCACATGGCATAACATTTATGAACTCTCCAAGTACCTTGGAAGCCTCTAGAAGAAGCTTGTACTTACCTGGAGTGATGAGTGGAACAGCTTTCTCAGATAAGGGGCTGAGAAAGGAACATATCAGCTTAGCATTCTCAGACCTTCTGTCCTGCCCCATCAAGCCTCTGTGTGCCCCTTCCCAGGGGACACACCACCTTGCTATTCTTTCATATAATTCCAAGGGAGAACTTTCTCTGGTTTGGGGCTTTTCAGGGTTGATTATCAGCAAATAAATTTCCAGTGCAACCCTGGGGAACAGCCTGGAAACCTCTTTCTGCATGTTGTACAAGTACCGTAAAACTACCCTAAAGGGTGCATGTACAGGGACCCTGCCTCACCTTTTCTGGTTGTTCATGCATTTGCATTTGCCACCTGAGGGAGGACAAGATGTCAGTACCAAGAGTGTGGGGAGCCTGCCTGCTTCCTGCTCCTCCCCTCCCCCTTCCCTCTGCTCTCTATCCCTCACCCTCCAGCTCCGCCTCCCTCCAGCCCCCCATCCTGATGCTCACTCAGGGCGAAAAGGATTCCAGCAATGCACATCAGTCCTGCACAGATCAATCCACCCAGCTGCAGGCTTTCCCAGTCTAGGGAGTGAGCACAGAGAACAAGTGAGCGGGAGCTAGCTTGGTTCTGTCCCCTCGCTCATCAAAAGATATTTACAGAGCCCTCCCTGGTGGCGCAGCAGGTTAAAGCATAGCACTGAGAAGCTAAAGCCACTTCCGCATGAGTTCCATCCCCACCTGCCCCGGTGACCCACATGGCACAGCAGACCTCTCCTGACCCACCTGCTGCTCCCCTCAGCAGTGTAATTCCTCGATCTGCCTGTTCTGCCCCCTACTCTGTCTTGGGTGAATCCTCTCGCTGCCCCTGCACTTCTGGCCTGTACCCCAGTTCTGTATTCATAAATAAATAAATCTTTTAAAAAAAAGATATTTACAAGCACTTGCTTGTGCGATGCTCCTACAATTCCAGGTGAGGAGAAAAACAGGCCAGTACAGATAGAATATTTTGGTGGGAAGCACTAAGAAGAAAAAGTAAAGCAAAATGGTAGGGAAAGAAAGGGGTTCAAAAGATAGTCAGGAAGCCTTTTTGAAAAGCAGTATTTGAGCTGAGGTCCAGGATTATGAGTGTGGGCCAGGAAACAGCCAGAGAGTGAAGAGGAAACCTATTTGGGGGACTGTACAGTTTCAGGGAACTGGGTGCGAGGAAAGGCAAGTGAGAGGAACAAGATTAGCTGTGAGATCTAGCACCTCTGGCCCTTTTACCAGAAGTCTTCCCAGCATTCATGCCACCTTTCCTCCTTGCTGGAATGAGGCTTTCCAAAGACCTGGAGAATTCTTTTTATTTTATTTTTTTAAAAATTTATTTATGCACACAAGAATTGGGGTACAGGCCAGAGGTGTGAGGGGTTAGAGGATTCACCAGAGACAGAGTTGGGAGCAGGACAGGCTGATGTTCTGAAATACAGTGCTGAGGGGAGCAGTGGGTGAGACAGGACAGTTCTGTGGTGCGATGTGGGTCACCTCCTTGCCATGGATAGAATTCGTGCTGCCATGACTGTGGACAGCTTCATCGTGCTGTGCTTTAACCTATTGTGCCACCAGGGAGGGCCTGACCTAGAGAATTCTTTAATCCTCAGCCCTCCTCCACCCCATCACGCCCTGCGCAGTCTCCTCCGGGCTCAGCATCACCTCTCGCCACCTTGTCTAACAAATTAATCCAGGATCAGCACGAGTAGGAGTGGGGAGGCCAGTGGGTATCAGCCCCTGCCCTCTTACCATAGTAGAAGGGGTTATCTTTATCTGTGGGAAAAGGAAATAAATATGAAAGAAAGAATGAATGAGGATCAGAATCAGGAGGCAGAAGCAGGTCTTAAGGGGAAAACAGGTAGTTCAAAACCTCACTGACCAATGGTGTCCTTGGCTTCCAAGGCTGGCACACCTGGGTGGGAGAAGCAGAGGGACTGAGTGTTAATTCAGGACACTAGTTTGAAGTGAATAAGTAGGCAGAACCCCAGCCTAAAGGGGCAAGGATGACCAGCCCTGTTAGGGGGGGCATCTTGGGGATCACGAGTTCCCTGCCTCCTACCTTCCCCAATGCTCAACAGTCCTGGGATTTTGTCTCTCACCCCTAGCCTTCCCCCCACTCCCTCCACAGTCTTTTCCTGCTATTTCTCAGACTTCCTGCTATTCTTTCTTGCTCTGGAAATGGGATGGTGTGTTAGTATCTTTTTACCCTCTCCTGAAAAGCTTCCTGAGGCTTTGTTTCCTGAAGAAACAGGGACTGCCTTTGTCGCTATACCAATAAATGATTACAGTTTATTCAAGGTCAATTATTCAGGGAACTTGCAATACCCACTCAGTGTCTGTATTATTTTTCCTTAAATTGACAGTTAAAATGAAAACATATTTATTAAACATCTGACCTGCTTTGGGAAATGCTGCTCTTCACTGCCTTCGTGGGCAGGTGAGTGACAGTGGGAAGGACTCACCTGCCAGTGCCAGAAAAAGGCCCCAGGTCACTCGGTCCATGTCACAGCTGCAGGTCAGGGCTGCAGGGGAGAGAGGACAAGGCTGGGGTCAGGTAGCCACACCTGGTGGAATCCCAAGGGTGCACATGCGTAGGGGGCCATCTAGGTAAAGTTGCTAATTTCTTTCCTTTTCCTAGAAATGATGGTAGTTTATCTGGTCCTCCAATAGCACCTTTCAAGTTGGTTAGAAAAAAAAAAATCCCAGTTGAACAAAGCAAACTTTTGTTAGAGGGCCAGCTTTCTACTTTCATTATACATCTTTTGCTTAAAATTGCAGTTTCTAAGAACCTATTGACAATATTCTATGAGGACTTAATGTAATATCTTCTGCAGTTGTATGAATTTAGTGCTAGTTTAGGCCGCAAGACCAATGTCTGCACATAGTGTCATTTTTTTTTTTTTTTAAGATTTATTATTTCAGTATACAAGAACAGGGATACAGGACAGAAATGCTGGGGGAGTGAGAGAACTCACCTGAGACAGAGCAGGGAGCAGAATAGGCAGATCTACTGAAATACACTGCTGAGGGGAGTAGCGAGTGGGAGAGATTGGCCACGCCGTGTGGGTCAGCTCCTTGGTGGAGGATAGAACCTGAGATACAGTAGCTACAGAAAGCTTCAAAGTGCTGAGACTTAGCCTCTTGTGCCACCAGGGAGACTATAGGTGCCATTTGATAAGGCTTTGTTAAAACCTTCTAATCAGATGCCTAACTCAAAGCCAAAGAACAGGGCTGCCGGTAACTCAGGCGTTGGTGCCTGCCTTCCTGACCTCACACATAGGGCCCTAGGCTATTGTTTCCAAATGTCTGGGCTTGAAGCACTCTCAGGCAGAATTCTAAGATGGCCTCCACAGAGGACACACCCAGGGCTGTGCAGTGCAGAGGAACAGTAATTACAAACACAGTGGAAGGAGGGTGGGGGCTGCCACCAGCCAGCAGGCAAGAGAATTATACCCCCACCCCAGCCAGGGACTCTAAATCCCAGCAGTCCTAAATTCCACCCCGAATCGATTGCCACTGGGAATTAATTGCCTGGAGCGTGGGACACAGCTTCTATCTCTCTCATCCTTTTTACCAGTGCCTGCAGGGACTGTGTCCTTGAGATAAGACCCCTCCTAGCATTCTATATTGTTAGCTGTAGGCAGGCAAAGGGATGGTCAGTGTACCTTAGGGAAACCATTGTTATTAACTGCTGAGCCCAACAGACTGGATTCCAATTCCCCCTCAGCTTCTTAAAAGCTGTGTGACTCAGCCAGTTACCTAACTTCTCTGTGCGTTGGTTTCCTGTGAAAGGAGCGTAATTACTATAACACCCACATACGGTAATGATTGCATTAAATGAGTTGCTGTATGTTGAATATAAAATAGTGGTTAACGCATGCATAGTACTTACTATGACAGAACTGCCCCAGTCCTTTTGTCACAGATGGGAGTGGAAGGGAAGGACGTTAATATTACGTTTGCATGCAGGAGTTGATTTTAAACTGCTCTGAAGCTGGTCCTCCTTCAACGTCAGGTCTCTACTCTTCACCCACCCTGGAATGCCTGTATCGTTAGTTAGAGTCTCAACTTTGCTTTGCCTTGTTCTTCAGCCAAAGGCTGGCTCCTGTTTCCTCCAGCCCTCAACAACCCCCCTTCCTGATGACAGTGCTCTCTGAGCAGGCAACCTCCAATCCTCAGCACCCCCAAACAGGCCCTCCCTGGTGGCACAAAGGATTAGGATTTAGCAGTGTGAGCTAGCAGCAGCTCCCTCAGTGATAGTTCGATCCCTGGCCAGGGAAGTGACCAAATGGTGCAGAAGGCCTCTCCTGACCCGCCCGCTGCTCCCCTTAGCAGTGTACTTCTTCGATCTGTCTGTCCTGACCACACTCTGTCTCTGGTGAGTCCTCTCAGGGCCTGCAACTCTGGCCTGTACCCTAGTTCTGTACAGATATGGAATTTATTTATGCATAAATAAATAATTCTTAAAAAAAATCACAACAACACAGCCACACAAGTTAGAATATTTGGGCACCCACCACCCCTTCCTCACTCCTGGGCCCCCTACCCTCAGAGGCAGTGCCAGCTCCCAACCCACCACTGTTCTGAACTCACCTAAGGGCCGGGTGCAGAGAGCAGGTACGAGGCTGCTGTGTTCAGGTCTGGTGGGTTGCGACTCTTTAAACCCAGTAGCCCCGCCCAGGGCAACAATACTATCAGGCAGAAGGGAACTGGTCTTACTTCTTAGACTCCTGCAGCTCCTTCTCCCAGGTGCTCTTAAGGAGACAGCTTGCCATGCATACCCAGCACAGAGCAGAACTCCTCAGGGGCTCCTGGCTGTGGTCTGGTGGGAGACAGGATGGTTCTCAGACCCTTTTCTTGAGAAGGTGGACTTTTAGCTTCTTCAGCTCAACTAGATCCTAAAACAGAGATGCTGGAGGGGAACAAGGATTTTTCCAGGGTGTTCCTGGGTTCCCTAGGAGTTCTTCTTCTTTTTTTTTTTTTTTAAGATTTATTTATTTATGCAGAACTGGGGTACAGGCCAGAGGTACAGGTTCAGCGAAAGGCTTCACCAGAGACAGGGTGGGGAGCAGAACAGGCAGACTGATGAAGCACACTGCTGAGCTGAGCAGTGGGCAAGACTGGAGAGGTCTGGTCTGTCCATGTGGATCACTGCTGGGGTGGGGATCAACTGGCACTGAAGCGGCTGTGGCTAGCTTGCAGCGCACCCTTTAACTAACCCCTTGCGCCACCAGGGAGGGCCGCCTAGGAGTTCTATGTGGGGCTGTTCTGGGGCCGATAGAAAGACAAACAGGCTCCACTTGCCCAGAGGTGCTAGCTAGGGCTTTCCCTTGGCCAAAGTACTCACTGAGGGCGAGGTTTGTGGCCAGCGGGCCACAGACTGCGATGCTCTGACCAGGCTTGACACCCACTAAGCTCAAGGATGGATGGCTGGAAGCCTCCCAGGCCCAGGACCCAGTTTTCCTGCCTATCTCAGAGCAGAGGCCCCAGCTGAGGGGTGGGCTGCCTCCCTCTGTGTCCCACCTCCATGTCTGCCATATGTGCTCCTGGCCAAACTCCCTTTCCCTTTCCCCTTACTCCGCCACGTACAAATGTGCCTTTAGCCTGTGTCCTTTGTCCTGGATGATCCCAGGCCCTTATTCTGCCCCTTCTCCTGGCCACCCCACCCCAACCCCACCCCGTTCCTCTCTGTTTGCAGTTTCTCCCAGTGGATGGTGTTCAAGTGAAGGAAGGAATGTTGCCTCCTTTATTCCCAGTGCTCTGCCAGGCCGTGGACCCCAATACGTAGATTTTATTGTATCATTCAGTCAGTGATAAATAAGAAGTCACCAAAGGCATTCAGAGCTGGGAAGCAGGGACAGGACAAGGTCAGGACATCAAGCAGGGAAGGATTCAAGTAAACAGGGAGGGGGAGAGCATTCCCAGTGTGAACACGATGCATCTCCTTATGAAAACCTTCCATGGGGCTCCCTGCTTTCAAAACTTGTTTTCTGCAGAGACTAAGACCAGGAGTCCTGGGGCTGGAAGGAGCTAGGTCTGGAGCCCAGTTCTGCCACTTGCTTACTGGATGATTTCAGGTAGCTTCTTCATCATTGTGAGCTTCAATATCTTCTTCTGTAATGGGGTCATGACAGACTTACCTTGGAGGTTTGGGATGGGAGTGCCTCATCATCAGGGGCCACCTCCAATACTCAGACCTCAATACCTATTCACAGAATGGATGCTTTCCAGGCCTGGTGTGAGGAAAGGTTGTTTATCTCAGAAGAACCATTCAAGGTGCAGACTCAAATTCAGACTCTTGTTAGTTATAGTCTGTGTGCACTTGTGCAAAGGACTTACCCTCTGACCTGTGCACTCACCTGTAAAGTAGGAGCCATGTGGGAGCCACTTTGAATGTTTGTGGTGATAATCACATCTCACTGAGCTGTCACCGCAGATGGGGACCTGTAAGAGATCAAATCAGGTCTTTGCCTCCAGTCCAGAAAGTCAAACTCTGAACCACAAGAAAAGTTTTTACACAGAGGAATTTATTTATTCATGATAGCCGCTGAGGGAGCGGTGGGAGAAACACTCTCCAACAAACTGGCTCCCCTGAATGGTGGGAGTGTTGGGATTAGATAAGGGAGGAAGGAGTGTGGGAAGTGCAGGGCTACAGCCTTCCGGTCTAAGAGGTGCCGGGCAGTCTAGGCACCTCTTGGACTGAAGGGCCAAGGTGTTTGGCTTTCCCAGCAGGTTGCTTTCTCACAACCAACAGATGTTATTTCTGGTGCCACTATCAACCCCAGAGGGACAAAGAGAATTTTATGAGGAATGTTACACAACCAATTTTCCAAATTCCCAGGAATGCAATGGGAGATAGTTAACAGTTAATCTGTCAATCACTAAGAGATGGTAAGGGGGAGTAGAAGACAGAGGGTGGTTAGAGTTTAATTCCATTTATTTCCAATTTTTAAAAAAGTTTTTTTTAAATTTATGAATACAGAACTGGGGTACCGGCCAGAGGTGTAGGGGTGGTGAGAGGATTCACCAGAGACAGAGTGGGGAGCAGAACTACTGAAATACTGAGGGGAGCAGTGGGCAGGTCAGGAGAGGTGTGCCACACGATGTGGGCCACCTCCCTGGGGAATTGAACTTGTGCTGAAGTGGCTGCAGCTAGCTTCATAGTGCTGTGCTTCAACTGTTGTGCCACCAAAGAGGGCCCTTATTTCTAGTTTTTGTCTAGGAGGTTTTTTTTTTTTTTAGAGATTTTATTTAATTTTACATAGAAGAACTGAGGTACAGGCCAGAGGTGTGTATGGGGGGTGGGGTGGGGGGAGGGGAGGTGAGAGGATTCACCAGAGACAGAATGGGGAGCAGAACAGGCAGATCTATTGAAATACACCTGAGGGGAGCAACGGGAAAGACAGGAGAGGCCTGCTGTGTCAATGTGGGTCGCCTTCTTAGCTGGGAACGGACCTCATGACACAGTGGCTAGTGATAGCTTCATCATGCTGAGACTTAACCCCTTGTGCCACCGTGGTGGTCCAAGGGTGTGGCAAAATGGAAGGGATCCAGCTACATATCCACAGGTAAGAGCTGCATTATGAGAGAAAACGGGTCACTATTAGATTGAATTTGTGGTTCCAGCCCAGGCCACATCCCAGAGTAGAGAAATATCTTATCCTAATGCCATGGTGGCTGGCTGGCAGAGTCCCCACTTAGTTTCTGAGACTCAACCCAAGTTTCCAGTCTCCTCAGCTAAGTTGTCTTTAGCCTAGTGAGGCTACATTCAGGAATAAAAAAGCAACAAAACAATCATTCCTTGGAAGGAGACTATGGTATTATTCCTAATAAGACACAGGTGTGTTGGATCCTATGTTTTATTTTTGACACAAAGCTTCTAAAATTCTTATAAATAAGAATAAAGTCATAAGAGCACTAGAAGCATCGTTTGTTCTAATATTTGGTCTCTGGACAAGCCATGAGTAGAACCTTGGAATTTTTTTTTTTTTTAAGATTTATTTATTTGTGCATACAGAACTGGGGTACAGGTCAGAGACTCAGGGGTGGTGAAAGACTTCACCAGAGACAGAGTGGGGAGCAGAACAGGCAGATCAACAAAGTACACTGCTGAGGGGAGCCCCGGGTGGGTCAGGAGAGGTCTGCCATGCCATGTGGTCACCTCCGGGGCACACTCATAGGATGGAACTCATGCATAAGTGGTTTCAGCTTCTTAGTGCAGTGCTTTAACCCGCTGGCCACCAGGGAGGGCCAGAACCTTGGAATTTTAACTCATTCCCACCCCTCATTCTCTTGAGAAGGGAGACAGGTATAAAATGGAGGTAATGATTGACTATGCCTATATGATGAAGCTTTCAGCCTCCTGCCGCCCTCCTTCATAAAATCTCCTTTTGTAATAAACCAGCAATTGTATGTGTTTTCTTGAGTTCTGTGAGCTGCTCCAGTAAATCAATCAGTGGGACCTGGGAACTTCTGATTTATGGTCAGTAGGTTAGAAGTACAGGTAACGGACCTGGGCTATGACTGGTGTCTGAAGTTGGGGTGTGTGGGAGCAGGGGACAGTCTTGTTAGGCTGTTAGTCTATGAAACATACTATCTCCAAGCAGATACTGTCAACATTGAGTTAAATTAAAGGACATTTAGCTGGTGTCACAAACAATTACTTGGTGAGGAGAAAAACCTCCATACATTTGATGACCAGAAACCAACTTTATTGTGTGCGAAGGTAATCTCAGGAAAGAAAAATATGGTAGGGAAGAACTGATATGGTATTTTTTCCCACCTACACAGAGAAATAAAAAAACATAAGTTATAATTTTTTTTTTTAATGGGGAATTTCTAAGCCCCAAGTGTCACCTTTGCTTTGGAAGTCTCTCAGACATTAAAAAAAAAAAAAAGAAAGAAAAAAAGAAATCCCTTCACTCCACTTCTCTAGAAGGCCTTAGTGCTTTTGCCCTGCCCTGCAGCTTCTGCTCTCCTTGGGGATCCACTACTCTCAGTTTACCACTATGAAGTATTGTCACCTTTCACAGCTAGAAAGAAAACATGAGCCCTGTGGTATGGGGTGAGCCTGGGACAAAGCTGGGTAGAGGACCCAGTGGCCTGTAACTTCTGCAAGAACAATGGTAAGTCAAAAGCTCCTCTTCTTTTTGCCAGAGTTGTCTGGAGGTGCAGGTACACCATGCCTGAGTACTGCAACTGTCTCCTTTGAGAGGTCCTCAAGGCTGGCCCCATACTCGGGGAGCTGGCAGCAAGGACATGGTGCAAAGTCAGTCCCCAGGTTAATGAATTTACTTCCTTAGATATTAAACCCAGCACAAGTGGTCATGAAACTGGGTATAGAAAACTTTAGACATTTTACATATTGAGAAGTGCTTTTGTTTTTAATACCATTGAGTAGAACTTTTTTTTTTTGAGATTTATTTATTTATACATACAGAACTGGGGTACAGGCCAGACGTGCAGGGGTAGGGATGGTGGGGTGGTGGTGAGAGGATTCACCAGAGACAGAGTAGGGAGCAAAACAGGTTGACTGACTGAAATACACTGCTGAGGGGAGCAGTGGGTAAGTCAGGAGAGGTCTGCCACGCCATGTGGGTCACCCTTCTGGCCAGGATTGAACTTGTGCTGCAGTAACTGTGATGGCTTCATAGTGATGTGCTTTAACCTACTGCACCACCAGGAAGGGCCCGAGAAATGCTTATTAAACCGTACTTTCATCTGTTAGTGTTGAGGATGAACAATTGCTCTCTCAAAATGTGATTCTTAAGAGGCTGACCTGGCAGTGAAGGCTATTTTTAGGAAATCACTTTCAAGGAGGACCAGACACTCACACTGCTTCTTGGCAACTATTCCTCAACAGAATCCCAGGAGCCACTCATTTGGATGGGATTTCTTATCTAATACATGGACAAGCTGCGTTAAGCTGCACTGAGACCTACAGAGATGAAAGCCTGGGAGGGGTGGGTGCTGGGGAGTCAGTCTCAGTTGGGTGCCAGTTAGAGCCAGGCGGTATCTGAAGTAGAGAGAAAACTGCAAGAATGTTTTCATCCTTGCTGGACTCAGCATCCAAAGAATACAAAGGACCTTGTGTGGAAGGAGGCAAGTCTGCTGTTCAAGCAGCTGCCTGAAAATCAGCACTGATATCCAGCACTCCCTCCTCTGCTCGCGGCAGTCACGTTCACAGCTCCTTGCAGTCCAGACTGCTTTCTTCCTTCTCCCAGCATACTTAGCGCTCTGTGAAGAACACAGATGTGTCCACAAAGCCACTAATTGCCCTCCCCTTCCTCCCCCATTAAAGGTAGTAAAACCGGTGGAAAAAAAAAATGACCAGAGGTAAAATGAAAGAAGTGCCAGTATCTTTGCATGGGGGGGTTGGGGGGAGGGATGATAAATCTGCTTTCCATGATAGAGGGACCGGCATAGGCATACATGGAAGACTGAGAATATCTAATCTGAGAGTTCGGGTAGTGGGAAAAGATCCTCTTTGGGGGAGAACTAGAGAAACGCAGAGGGACACTGTTCCTGGGGCCTCTTCCAATTGTCTCTCAACAGAGGAGAAAAACCGAACTATACCACTTCCTGTGCTGTCTCCCTCGGGAGCTCTGTAACCTGCTCGGCTTATTTCTCCGGTCCCCTCTGTCTGCTGGGATGAATCTGGGGCCCACAGGCCTGGGGCTCACTCCCTTCTGGAGTAGGGGCAGCTGACTCTGCTCACCTACTTGCCCATGTGAGAGCAGAAGGGGCACGGGTGTAAGGCAAGGTGCAAGGCCGCCCACAGGCAGGGCGGCGGCTCGGAGAGCCAGGGACCGGGATTTGGCCTCGGCAGACTCCTCCGCGGTAGGGAGGTGGGGGAGGGCCCTTGGCACTGCGGCCCGTGAGTCCTCCGGAGAAAGGGGATACAGAAGTGATGTGGGGGAGTGTCTCAAGATGGGGGATATGGAATTCTTGGCGACAACCACTCGTTTCCAGACTCAGAGGAGTGAATGCTCAATTCCCTTAAGGCAATTCAAATCTCCAGAACAGTCCCATCGGGCTCTAGGAGCCATTCGTTACTCCCCCATCCCTCCCCGTTTCGCGTAAGGGTAGGGGGTGAGGAACATCCAATTAGAGCAGGGTTGTGGGGGCTTCTAGCCAATCAGCGCTAAGGGCCGGTCGTCGAGGCGGGCTGAAGGTGAAGCCAGGGCCCAGGCAGTGCCGGCGGGCCTCGCGGCGAGGAAGCAGTCCCGCCCCTCTCCACGCGGATTGGCTGCCCCGGCCCATCGGCCGTGCGCGTCATGCGCAGCCTCGCTGTGATTACGCAGCCGTCCTCGCTGTGCTTCTTTTCCAAATTAGTAATGGCCCCTGCGTCTTCCGGGGGCGTCTGGGGCCTTGGTTAGTTCATTGCCACTGTCCCTGTCCAGTCATCCTTTCGCGCCGCCGCGATGATCACGGCCTTCTAGAGGTCGTGGCCTTCAGTGGCTGAGACCTTGAAGGCTGTGAGGGATCGCTGGGGTGAAGGGCCGGCGCGGCGGGAGCGCTGAGTGGGAGGCGGTGGGGTGGGGTTCGCGGTGGGCGGCGCGGGCTCGCGGGGGAGCCTGGGGGCCTTTGCGCCCGGGGAGGACTGCGAACCGGGGGAGGCAGCGTTCGCTTGGCCTTGGGGAACATTCTTCGAAGGCCGAGAATGAAGATGGGGCTGAGGAGCGAAGCCCAACGCACACCGAGCTGACATACCAGGCAATGTCCCCTGTCCTGACCTTCGTACACTCCGCAGCAACGCTCTCTTCCTGCCCCACACTTGTCAGCACTCGACTTTATAATTGAAGTACCTCTCGGACACCTCTTCATTTCCAAGAGGCACTTCACAGTCAGCGACTTCTAAAATAAACCAGTTGTCTCACCCATTTGAGAATCCCCATCTGGCCCACCAGAGCACACGGGCCATGGCCATCACTAAGCACGTATGAAGGTTATTCATTGGTGTGTGGTCTGCCCTCGGACTATGACCCCCTCAGAATCATGGGCAGAGGACTGTCGAGATCAAAAGTCACGCTTTGTACACAGGCTGTCAGTGGACCAGAGGGGAGCGAGTCAACACGCCCCATCAGAGCACTTCTAACTTCTTACCTCCCTTAACCAGCCTTTCTCCCTGTTCCAGTCCTCAAGCCATTGCTTGAATTCAAGCCTCATCCTCTCCCACGGACCACCGTGAGGGCTTCCCACTTGCTGAGCTCGCCTTGGAAGCCACCTTTTATCCTCACGTGCTTTTCCTCTTCCCAACGGGTCAGCCTTTTCTAAGTTCTACATTACAGGTATTGATGCATCTATCTGGGCTACTCACCACCCACTTTACTCCCAAAACTGTGATGTGGGTCATTGATGACTTCCTGTTCTCAGAGGCCCTGGAGCAGGAATTCATTGTGGGAACTGGATGGATACATGGATTAACTTAATAAAACGACTGATGAATTACTGAATAATGTGTGAATGGAGGGATATGGCTGTAGATGGGGCTTTAAAAATCTTTTAGCAGCATCTGAGACTTGCTTGCTTCCCCCTGAAGTGCTCCCTCTAAGGCCTCCCTGGTGGCCCAGTGGTTTAAGCCCCAGAACTATGAAGCCATACTCAGCCACTGCAGCACAAATTGGATCCTCTACTAGGGAGCTGATCACATGGTGCAGCAGACTTCTCCTGTCTCCCCGGCTGCTCCCCTTAGCAGTGTATTTCAGTAGAGCTGCTGTTCTGCACACCGTTCTGTCTCTGGCGAATCTCTGCCCCACTTTGGCCTGTACCCCAGCTCTTGTATGCATACATTAATCAATCTTTAAAGAAAAAAGAAATACTCCTCTCTGACCCCTTTCAACTCTAGACTACCATGTCTACCCCGTCTGCCTCCTGTCTCCAATGGATGTCTCAGAGTCATAGGAAACTCACCATATTTTTTTTTTTAAAGATTTATTTATTCATATAGGAATTGGGGTATAGGCCAGAGGTCGAGGAGGGGAAGGGGAGAGAATTCACCAGAAACAGAGTGGAGAGCAGAACAGGCAGATCTATTGAAATACACTGCTGAGGAGAGCAGTGGGCCGAACAGGAGAGGTCTGCTGAGCCATGTGAGTCGCCTCCCTGGCTGGGGATGGAATAAGCTGCTGAAGCTGCTGGCAGTTTCATAGTTCTGAGGCTTAACCCCTTATGCACTGAAATTCAATTTTTTTTTTT